>NC_060087.1:9438106-9741136 GCF_922984935.1 Meles meles
CCTGGGATCTGAACGTGTGGTTCCCAAGAGTCTGAGCAGCTGGGGTGTGGTTTTAGGGCCCTCTCAGGTGCCCCGTTAATGCTTGCGCAGTCGTGGTAAATGACAGCGACGGCACTGAGGCCAGATTAATAACGAAGCAGCTACCAGGGTCTCGCTCTCATAGCCTCATTTCCTAAAAGAGCTCCCTCCACGGTATTAGTGAAGTGGGGCTCTTCTCGGCAAGTGGTCACTTTAGAAGTTTCTGGGCTTGTTGCTCAAGGGAAAAGGGCTCGGTCTGAGGGATTCTGGAAGAGCAGGTGGACAGAGGCCCTGCACCCCGGACTCTCCTCTGAGGATCCAGTCTGTGCTCCTCCGCGTGGTACCTTCAGGCGGAGCAATGAGAAGAAAGAAATACGCTGGAGAAATCAAACAGCTTTTGTCGAGTGTGAAGGAACCGCCTCTAACACACACCAGAGTCGGACAGCAGCCATGAAGGGCGTCTTGTGTGAACATTTCCGGCTGCAAAATCTACCTGGTGCACTGAAACCATGACTCTCTAGCCCACGCTTGCAAGAACCCCTCCAGAAGCTTCCTGTTTTGTGTGGTTTTTCCTGTTCTGTGTGGTTCATGAGAAGGACTGCGCATTGCAGTCCCGGTTTCGTTGTGTTTGTGCTCTTTCCAAGACAGGAGAGAGACTTTAAACTTTGCGTCTTAAGGTATTCACGAGGACCTGACATCTGTGAATCTCTCTGTTACTGCACAGATACTACAAGATAATCGAGAGGAGGGGTGCGTGAGTGGCTCAGGCGGTTAAGCGGCCAACTCTTGGTTTCGGCTCAGGTCCCGATCTCAGGGTTCTGGGATGGAGCCCCTTGTCGGGCTCTGTGCTCAAGGCAGAGTCTGCTTGGGGTTCTCTCTCTTTCCCTCTGCTCCTGAATGAATGAATGAATGAATGAATAAAATCTTTAAAAAGAGAGAGAGAGGAAAGTGGAGAGCCAGTTTAGCCATTCATGTAGACCTTGGGGAGGAGTTGGGACATCTGCAGGATGAAAAGCGGTGTGGTTTGGCAGAGGGACTTCCAAGGAAGCATCAGGAACATGACTGACAGGTGGCAAGGTGGTTCTCGAAGGTGGAACAGATGAGATGGGCATGGGCAGGTTGATTTGGGAGGGCAGGAGGCTTGCTGCCTTGCCTACGAGTCCGGCGCCTGGCGGAGACCAATTAGGGAGCGGGGAGGAGGACATGGCCTCATGCAAGGTCCACATCGGACCTCCCAAGTGAGCTCTATGCCTTCCCTAAGTGTTCCGACCTCTCTTCTCACAAGCTACGATGGACACATACTCAGTGCCGTTAAGGACGGGCATCTGGTCACCCGGGACCACTGCCGTCAAGGTTCCGATTGCAAGGTGAGCCGTGTCCTGATGATAAGAGAGCACTGTGACCATGGCCACAGGTTCCCAAGTAGGGCCTCCCGGGGCCTCTAGGCTCCTCAAACTCTGCCCACGGTTTGCTTCAGTGCACTCTGAAGGCTATGGGTGATCAAGGCCTTCTCTTCCCCTGTGTTGACTCAGGAAAACAGAAGACTGTCTTAGCCAGACCCCAGTGCCCGTGTTCTCCACCTCCCTGCCCATCAGCTCAGAATTCCTGCCTCCTCAGGCAGCTGGGCAAAGGATCACAGTGCGTGGTCCCTGAATCAGCGTGCGGGAGCAGCCGCCTCCTTCCCCACGGGACTGCACGAGCACTTAGCCTCCATTTCTGGTGTTTGTTGTGTCCGCCAGTACATACCTTTCATGAACACGCGTCTCTTTTCTTATGAACCGAGGTCACTCTGCACGTGCAGTTTTGTTCCCTTTTTTTTCCCACGGTACGTGGTATTTTAGCCACATTAGCCCTGTTTTCCTACGACGTGGTTAGGAATGGTCATCGCGAGAGCTGGGGCACTTTGTCGGCCCATCCTCCAAGTAGTTCTGCCAATTTACAGTCCCATAAGGTTTTCTTTATCACTCAAAGGATCCTTGGTACTGAGGACTGACCATGACGCTGCAGTGTCTGGAGGGAGAGTGAGAAGCGCGGACCAGCTCCGTTTGTGGGATTTAGAGATCCAGGAGGAAAACTGATCAGACATAAAGCTGAGGGGACTTCCCAGGGTCGTTCCAGAAGGAAGTGACCCCTCCAGGACCATTTTGTCAGAGCTACTGACCTTTATCAAAGAGACAAGCACAAAAGGCCCTGGACTTGAACATGAAAAAAAGACAAAAGCCTCATCCAAAATTTCCCTTATGTCCCCCACGCCCATACTTCCCTGTTCCAGTCAGGGTTCGTGACAGGCTAGCCAGTTAGGGGTTGAGGCTCCAGTAAGGGGAAGGGGCGTGCGTCTGTGACTAGCTCTTATGGAAAGGGAAAGCGAATGCACAAGTTGACCTTTGAGGTCGTTCGGGGCACCCCGTGCCGTGGGCGAGTCGAGGTGAGCCAGTGCTCCTGGCCAGAACGGACTGCATCAGTGTGTTTCTCCACTGGGGATAACGCTCCCCGTGGGCTTTGCAGACGAACTTGCTGTTCGTCAAGCTTTGGAGGCGAGGACCTGACTGTGAGCAAATGATCGACAGGGGAGGCCAGCCCGGGCTTGGGCTCCCGCATGGCTATCTCAGGTGCCTTGGGGGGCTCACAGGATGAGGGCAGCGTGAACAGCCTTCATCGTCACAGAGTTTCTGGGGTGATTGAGCAGCAGGAGTGGCTGTGCTGCGATAACGGATTCTGCTGGCCTGGAGCGGACGCCTGTGCTTCAGGGGCTCGGTGGACATTTCAGCGGCAAGGTGTTTTCTCAGCGCAGGCCATCGCGGAGAGGGCCAACTTGGAGCCACGCGGTCCACATCCTTTTACCAGCACCGGGCTTTCAACGGGACTTTTAAAACCAGCCGAGCTACAACTTGCTTTTCAGGCTGTTCAGGCTGCTCCGCTACAGCGGTGCAAATTGGCAGCATGGTAGGAAAGACGACTGAAATTCGACCCAACACGGGGACTGAAAGCGCTTGAGACTCAAATGTCAAGGCCACTGGGGTGTGGCTTCTCCGCTAATTATGTTCTGTCAAACAAGGGTTGAAAATGTCAGCCCGGACTTAGAGCTTGGCTCCTCCAGCGGCCCAATGGCGGTGGGGCCAGGCCCTGGTTGAAATGATGAGAAGGAGTTTGAAAAACCATTCAGTTGATTTCAACACTTCCTGGGGACGACGTTTAAACCACAATGTTCTCTTTTTGGGGCAAGTCAAAAGCCAATCACGATTGAGGTTTTTCATCATGTTCTTCCCATATTTGGCCGTAATCGTGCTTCATTTGCCTAAATTTATAATATATGCACTTGAAAAGCTAGGCTCTGAGAAATGTGTGTCTCTCTCCCTGTTATAAAACAAGTCTTAGCTCTACACATTTGGGCCTGCCTGTGAACTTACAGGGTAGGTTCAAAGCAAAGAAAGGAGCCAGACTAGGGAACTTAGTTTTTACTGTCATTAAACAAACAAACAGGGGCGCCTGGGTGGCTCAGTGGATTAAGCCGCTGCCTTCGGCTCAGGTCATGATCTCAGGGTCCTGGGATCGAGTCCCACGTCGGGCTCTCTGCACTGAAGGGAGCCTGCTTCCCTCTCACTCTCTCTGCCTGCCTCTCTGCCTACTTGTGATCTCTCTCTGTCAAAATTAACAAATAAAATCTTTAAAAAAAATAAATAAATAAATAAAACTTGGATATATTTAAAACAAACAAACAAACAAAAAACAACCTGACTAAAACAAAAAACAAAAAACAAAAAACAACCTGACTACAAGAGTGGCTTCTAGCTTTGTACCATTTACATGCAAATACATAGGAAAGAGAAACTAGTCTTGTCTTGTGCAAAAAGACCCAGCAGTGGCTTATGAGATTATGGGATATTGCAGAAGGAATGCTGCATGCCTTACTGATGTGTAGGAGGTCCGTTTCACAGACTCCAGGAAATAAATGCACCCCTCAAAGCTTCTTCTTAGGCGTTCTTTGTGCAGGATGATCAAGTCTGGTGGAAGGATATGATGCAACTCCAATAAACCTCATCCTACCTTTTTAAAGTGAATATTTAGCGACCACTTTATAAGTACTGTCTGTTTTGGTCCCACCGTGGTCTCACAAAGGACTCCCTATTCTTATCCTCATTTTGCAGATGAAGAAACTGAACCAGAGAGTTTGCTTTACTTGCCCACGGTGCCTGAGCGTGTAAATAGTGAGGCTAGGAATTGACATCAACGGTCAGATGCCCACGCCCTTGCTCTTAACCACACACGGCTCTACAACACTGAGATGTTCTCCTATGTTTACGGGCAAGAGCAGAGGCCCTGAGTCATATGGAATGGCCCTGGGACCCCAACCTTCAAGGCCTCAATCTCCTCTGACTCTCGAGATCCTAGGGAAAGTTGCAAGGTTTCTCAGCTTCTCTGAGGCCCGAGGTTAGGCAAGTTCCCAGTGACCCCAGGAGATCACATCCAGAACCATCTGGACAGAGAGAACCCACGCTCTGCCAGCTGAGCCCCTCGCTCGGGGTCCCAGTTATTTCTAGTCTCAGGAAACCCAGCTGTGTAAGGCCCTCCCCCGCGGGGCTGAAGACATCCGGGCTGGAGGAGAGACCCAGCAACGTGGCCCTCTGTGTTCCCCAAACTGGGGGGAGCTAGAAAAAGGGGAGAGAGGTGACAAGACAGCCCAGCCTCCCCTGGGACTACAGAGAGGCCCCACCTCCTCCCTGCAGAACAGGGGTCTCACAGGGCAGGGGGCAATTTGCCCCACCCCGGGGAACGTGTGACGAAGCTTGGAGACATTTTGGGTTGTCACTGCGGTGAGCAGCCCTGCCCGAGAGTCTTGGTTCCGTGCGTTCTACCCACAGCTCTGAGGAAGCTCTATGTGAGGCTCCTTCAAGGAGCCATTCGGCAACCAGGAAGCGAGCAGCCCGCACGCACCACTAGGCAGAAGACGGAAGGAGGGAGGGCAGGACCGTGCATACAGGTTTCTACTGCATCTTTCATGCTGACAGAGAGAGGTCAGTGTTTGCCTCCGTTTACACGCCTCGCAACCAAGGCAGGGGCTGTGTCCGTGAGCAGGCAGAATGACGGTCCCCGAACATGTCAGGTCTTAAACCCTGGAGTCTGGGAACGTTACTTAATGTGAAAAAAAGAATGGTCTTGGCAGGTGTGATTAAGTTAAGCTTTGGGAATTGGGGAGGTTATCCTGCGTTTTCTGGGTGGACCCTAATTGCAGTTACAAGCATTCTTACAGCAGAGAAGGCATCTGATCAGAGAGGCAGAAACCCGAACAGCGGGGCCACAAGCCAAGGAATGTAGGCGGTCAGCAGAAGCAGGATAAAGCAAGGCACAGATTCTCCCCTAGAATTTCCAAAGGGAGCACGGCCTTCCCTCTGCTTCTGTCTGGCAACAGTTTCCGGCGAATGCTGGACGAGTCATCTGATGGTCCCAGCGCTCGGCTCCAACCCGTCTGAGGCTGCTGTCACTTTCTACCTCCATTTCTTGTCAACGTCTGTGCACTATGTCCTCAACTAGATTCTGAGCTCCTGGGAAGCAGGAACCCTGTTTGAATTATTATGAAGTCTCGTGAGGACCGCAGCGCATCAGCAAACACACATTAGGTGCCCAGTCGGTGGTTAATGTGTGCTTCCCGTGTGCTTACTATGAGAAATGTTACTTCGTTCTCTTCATTGCGTGCAGGTCAAGAAGATCAAAGCCAGGTCTGATGCTGATAAACAGGAATCCTCCCTTATTCTGCCCCATCTGCAACAAGGGGACAGGGACATCATTGGTATTCCTTGTTTTTAAACTGATGTGAAATTTACACGTGGTCAAATGCACGTATCTTACCTGTACAGCTTGATAACTTTCTCCCTCTCTTTACTTTCTTGGAACAACTGCCTGGATCAAGAGATGGAATCTCCAATTACCCCAGAATGTTCCCCTGTTCCCTCTCCCAGTCAGCTAACCCCATGCTCCTCATACCTCACTGAACCACTGTTCTGTCTTATGCTCCAGAAACTAGGTTTGCTTGCTTGTAAACTTCATATAAATGGAATCATCTGGCTTCTTTCTCGCCAACTAGTGTTTTTGTTTTTTTTTTAAAGATTTTCTTTATTTATTTGACAGAGAAAGATCGCAAGTAGACAGAGAGGCAGGCAGAGAGAGAGAGGGAAGCAGGCTCCCTGCTGAGCAGAGAGCCTGATGCGGGACTCGATCCCAGGACCCTGAGATCATGACCTGAGCCGAAGGCAGCGGCTTAACCCACTGAGCCACCCAGGCGCCCCCAACTAGTGTTTTTAAGATTTATCCATGTGGTTGTATATTGGTAGTTTTCTCTTAAAAAAAAAAATGCTGTGTATTTTTCCACTGTAAAGATACACTGCAATTTTCTGTTGATAAGCATTTGGCCCATTTCCGGTTTGGATCGATGATGAATAAAGCTGTTGTGAGTGTTGTATTTTACAGCCCTATGCTTTCATTTCCCTTGGTTAAGATGCCTAGGAATAAAATGGCTGGGCCACAGAGAAGGTATCTGGTTAACTTGATCGAAATTAGTATCACTGTTCATGGTTTGGATACAAGAAAGCAGATTTTTAGATAAGAATGTATTCATTTTTCCCAAGTCTGCCCATTAATTTCTTTTTAAACAGGTTTTATTTATTTATTTGAGAGAGAGAGTGAGAGATCATGAGCAGAGGTGGAAGGGTAGAGGGAGAAACACACTCCCCAGTGAGCGGGGAGCCCAATGCAGGACTTGATCCCAGGACCCCGGGATCATGACCTGAGCCGAAGGCAGACGCTTAACCGACTGAGCCACTTAGGCATCCCCATGAGGGTCATTTCTTTTTTTTTTTTTTTTTTTTTAATATTTTATTTATTTGACAGAGAGAAATCACAAGTAGGCAGAGAGGCAGGCAGGGAGAGAGGAGGAAGCAGGCTCCCTGCGGAGCAGAGAGCCCGATGCGGGGCTCGATCCCAGGACCCTGGGATCATGACCTGAGCCGAAGGCAGAGGCTTAATCCACTGAGCCACCCAGGCGCCCCCATGAGGGTCATTTCTTAAAGAAATAGAGTGCTGCCCTGCGCGTGGCTTACTGAATCAGCCGTAGAGAAAGCTGGAGGGTCACAAAGCACAGAGAATGGAAGGAACACATGCACAGAAACACATTCTCATATCCGTTTCTTTGAGCACCAGCCCATGTCTTTAAAGCTGGTCTTGCCTGGCGTGTGGATCGGACATAGTGCCCACACGAACAGGTTCCCTATGAAAGAAAAGATTTTAGAAGGAAAATTTGCTCTGTAGTGAAGCCCTGATTGAAATGACAACTGCAGGCAGCGTGAGAACGTGGCCTGTGCAGTACAAGGCCTATCAGATCCTTCTGTGGCGTCCGTTCTGAGGGTTTGAGAAAGACTTATTCCCCTGCCAGATCCACAGCTCTCCCGAGGCCAGGGCACAGGCCAGACCTGCCCTGTGGCCAGCTGCCAGCTCCCTTCGGAAGGGCATTCCTGAGTACCAGCTCCCCGCTGGAGTGCCCTGAATTCTAGAAATCCTAAAGAGCTTTGCAAAAGTGACTGGAGAAGGGGAAACTATTTTAAGACGCTGTAGTGTTGTCACGAGACTGTCGAGCTAAGACTGGGACTGGGTTTGTTTTTCCACAACGTGCATTTCCCAACGGCCATGCCTCATTACAAGGCAAATCCCTTTACACCCAAATGGGTGTTTAGTACAGTGTTTCTAGCGGCACGCGCCGTCTGGTTGCTTTCAGGCTGACTAATATCCCACTCTGCCTGCTATGGAAAACTTTGATCTTTACCCATGACGTGCGTCTTACGCTTCGCCGGGGGACAACTTCTTACAGAATCTGAGATGCTGCTTCTGCGATCCAGTCCACCCCGTCTGTCTCATCATGTACCTGGTGTCCCGAAAATCCTCTTTCTTTTCTTTGCCCCTTTCTTCCCATCCATGGAGAAAAATCTGGACCTGTCTGAGTGGCACCAAATGGTTTGAGTCAGTGAATAAGGAATGTCAGTTGCAATAAATAAATAAAATCTCTAAAAAAAAAAAAAAGAAAGAAAAGAAAAAGAAATGTCAGTCACCCAGGTTGTTTATCTGGCACCGGGAAATTAAAACAAAGGAGTGATTTGATACCTTTTTTTGTTTTTTTTCTTATTTTTCATTTTTGTTGTTGTTATTAAACATTTATTTTTTCCTTGCTCTCCTGCTGTGTAGATAGTTGTTTTCTGGACCAAAATAAATCACCTGTTACTTGATCTTATTCTCCGTTTTTGAGAGAGACTGTTGACTGAATTTGCCTTGGAATTGTTTTCAGAAGAGAGGTTAGCTCTCGCCGGGGGGTTGGTAAACAGTGCAGGGGCAACTAGCCCTATGTTATTATTATTTTTTAAATATTTATTTGAGAGAGTGAGTGATAGAGCATGAGTTGGGGCTGGGAGGGGCGGAGGGAGAGGCAGAGGGAGAAGCAGACCCCCGCAGAGCAGGGTACCCCATGCGGGACTTGACCCCAGGACCCTGGGATCATGGCCTGAGCTTGAAGGCAGACGCTTAACCCACTGAGCCACTCAGGAGCTCTGGCCCTACATTCTTTATATCGCTTTCCGGAGGCTCAAATGCTGTATGAATTGTTTTAATGTACAACACTTTGGATCCGCCATGATTTGGGGCTCATTTCTCTCTTACTCTAAAGGGCATGCGGGGTTGCTTAGGAAGAAGTGGCCACGGACTCTGGCAGAGGCAGCTTTTATTATAGAAGTGATATTTCTACCACTCCAACCCCACACGGCAAACCTCAGAAGCCTCCACAGTGGTGCGCCATCTTGTTTCTGGGAAGACTTCCTACTTCAGTTCTTCCAGCACAAGTGAGTCGCTCCTTGGGAGATGGTGAATATATTAGCGTAAATGCCCTTGTGGGCCCACAGACTCTCTTGTGACCTTTCTTTATTGTTGATCATGCAGGTTTTGTGAGGCATCATGTGCCAATAGTATAATCTGTCCTTTTTATGTATACAGTTCCAGGAATTTTGAGAAACACATATAGTCATGTAACTACCACCACCATCAAGATACAGAATATTCGTATCGCCTCAAAAAGTTGCTCATTGCCTCCCACCGATCCCCAGTTCCTGACAACTACTGATCTGTGTCCCTATAGTTTGGCCACATAAATGGCATCTTAACGATACATCATCTTTTGTCTCTCGCTATTTTTACTCTCCATAATGCCTTTGAGGTTCATTCGTGTTATTGATTGGATCGGTGCTTTGTTCTTTTTTATGGCAGAGAGGTCCTGATCACTGTATACATCACAGACTATTTATGTGTTTCCTTGTTGATGGAGCATTTGGGTTGTTTCGAGTTTGGGGCGATTGTGGACGGTTCCCCTATAAACGTCCCCTGTACAGACGCTTATGTGGATGTGTGTTTCCATTTCTCCTATTGTCTTGTTTGGGCCGTTATAACAAAATGACATGGACCGAGTAGCTTATAAACAGCAGAAATTTATATCTCACAGTTCCGGAGGCAGGTAGACCAAGACCAGGGTGCCGGGCCTGGTCAGGTTCTGGTGGGGGGCCTCTTGCAGGTTGCGGAGGACTGTCTTCTCGTTGTAGCCTCCATGGCAGAAAGATGGCACGAGAGGGCTCACTTTGGCACCTCACACACTAAAACTGGACCGCTGCCAAGAAAATTAGTGTGGTCCCTGCACCAAGAATGACATGCAAATTTGTGAAGTGTGCCATATTTAAAAAAAAAAAAAAAAAAAAAAAAGGGTGAGGGGCCCCTGGGTGGTTCAGCCGGTTAAGCATCTGCCTTCGGCTCCAGTCATGATCTCTGGGTCCTGGGATCGAGCCCCACGTCAGGCTCGCCACTCAGCAATGAGTCTGTTTCTCCCTATCCCTCTATGATCATGTTTGCTCTCTTTCATAATACATAAAATCTTCAAAAAAAAAAAGAAAAAGAAAAAGAAAGAAAAAAGAGGGTGTGAGAGTCCTTTTATAAGGGCACTGATCCCAATCCTGAGGGCTCCATCCTCATGACCTAATCACCTCCCAGAGTCCCACCTCCCGATATCATCACACTGGGGTTGGTAGTGGGAAGGCTGAGTTGTGTGCTGAGTGCACATTCTTCCTCTTCTTCTTTTTTACTTTTATTTTTTATTTTTAAAGGATTTTATTTCTTTATTTGACAGAGAGAGACACAGCGAGAGAGGGAACACAAGCCGGGGAGTAGGAGAGAGAGAAACAGGCTTCCGGCAGAGCAGGGAGCCTGACGTGGGGCTCGATCCCAGGACCCTGAGATCATGACCTGAGCCAAAGGCAGACACCTAACGACTGAGCCACCCAGGCGCCCCTTCTTCTTTTTTTAAAGATTTTATTTATTTGCAAGAAAAAGAGAGCGAGCGAGCGAGCGAGCATGAGCCAGAAGGAGAGGGAGAGACAATCCAAAGCAGACACTGTGCTGAGTGCACAGCCCAACATGGGGCTTGACCCTACCACCTTGAGATCATGACCTGAGCTGAAGCTAAGAGTCAGATGCTTAACAGACCGAGCCACCCAGACGCCATGAGTGCACGTTTGTGTTATAAGAAACTACCAGTTTTCTGGGGTTCCTGGGTGGCTCAGTCGGTGAAGCATCTGTCTTTGGCTCAGGTCATGATCCCCAGGTCCTGGGATCGAGCCCCGCATCGGGCTCTCTGCTCAGCGGGGAGCCTGCTTCTCCCTCTCCTTCTGCTTGCCTCTCTGCCTACTTGTGCTCTCTCTCTCTCTCTCTGTCAAATAACTAAATGAAATCTTAAAAACTAACAAAAACTAGCAGTTCTCTAATATAGCAGGACCATTTCCATTGCCATTAGTAGGGTTTTCAATGGCTTCATATCTTTGGCAGCATTATCGGTTAAAAAAAAAAAAACAAACAATCATAGCCATTCTTCCCTTTGTGGTGGGATCTCCTGCTAGGTTTATTTCATAATTCCCTGAGGACTAATGATGTTGAACATCTACTCATGTACTTATTTGCTGTCTGCCTCTCTTCTTGAGTGCAGTGGTTGATCCAATCTTTTGGTCATTTTTAAATCGAGTCGTTTGTTTTGTTTTTATTATTGGAATGTGAGAGTTGTTTAGATAATTCTGGATATGAGTTCTTCATCGGTTATGTGATTGGTAAATATTTTCTCCCTGTCTCGTCTTGCCTATTCATTCTCCTACTGGTGTCCTTTTGTGCACCCTGAATCATTTTCACAGTGCTGGGATTGTTCCTTGCCCCACTCCTGACCCCCCCCCCCACCATCTTGGATGGCAGAGTAAGGAGCTAGGAGGTGCCATTGGCTTTGACCCAATCCTTTGTACTCCAGCTGAGGGTTAAGGTCCGTCTCCCCAAAAACAGAATGTTCACCCAGCCAACAGATACTCCGCTCTCTAACTGTGGTGCGTGCCTAGAATAATTTGGCAAGTTTGATGAACATGCAGATTTCCAAATTCCGCTCCTGGATATGTGTATTCAGTAGCTGTGTGGTGAGGTACAGGTCGTTGCAATATTCAACCATAGCCCAGATTATCTAGATACGGGTGGCTCTGGAAGATATTTTGAGAAACCCGGAGACTCTGATGCCACGGACAGTGTGTCATGTCCTCTGTGGTCAGGAGGCCAGGTCAGTCCAGGCCTACACAGGCTGGTGTGGGAGAAGTCAGAGGAGGAAGACGTTACCATAGAACTAGACAAAAAGAAGAAAGACTGAGGATACCGCGATTTGAAGACATTATCACCAAACATTTGCCCATCCCTGCATCTGGCTCTCTCTGCTAGCGTAGGCCTGTCTTAATTCTGGGCGGATGTCTTTTCAAAGTACCTGCGAGTGTGATACTTGTTCTGAATAGACACTGGGGGGAAAAGGTGGCTAAGAAGTCAATGATGACACATTAAGAGAGGTCAGGAAGATTTGTTTTTTTTTTTTTTTTTTGGTAAAGATTTTATTTATTCATTTGACAGAGAGCACAAGCAAGGAGGAGTGGCAGGCCGAGGCAGAGGGAGAAGCAGGGCTCCCACCAAGTGGGGAACCTGATGCGTGACTCAATCCCAGGACCCTGAGATCGTGACCTGAGGCAAAGGCAGACGCCTAACCGACTGAGCCACCCAGGCGCCCCAAGAAATGTCAGGAAATTCTTCACCTCGAACATGAACAATAACATCAGGTCCAAGGCTGCCAGCCGTTATGTCACAGAAGACTCTGATCCAGTTTTTTGCGATCAACCCTAGTTAATGGAGGTCATCCTGAAATTTTTAGCGGGGATGCATGGAACATCTTTTGTCTTATGATAAAAATCTGGGGGCCTGGCTAGAGCTTATTCTGCATACTTTTGAACAAGGCCACGAGGGACGTTGGAGTGAGTCATTACCGGTTTTTACAGAACAGGAAACACAGACAGTAGCCCCCAAACACCCCACTCCATGCCGCCAGGCATCCAGCTGTTTGGGCCGTGAGACACTAAACCCGAGGTCTTTGCGGAATTGGACACACTGTTCTGACGTTTCGTAATTACAAGCAGCATGATTTAAGTTTTATCTACAGACAGAAACCAGTTGGGACTGACCTGATTTTCCAGGTTAATTAATCAAATGTTATTGTTCAAACTTGCTGGTACCTCTCAGCTGAAATAATCTGTGGTTTGAATCCTGTGGTGGGATGTTTCTTTAAATGACAACTGATTGACGAATCTCCCAGGGTAGGGCACCGTGGGCTTTAGCAAACGTGAATGGTCAAGGATCACCAATCAAAGATGGCACAGGGGCGCCTGAGTGGCTCAGTGGGTTAAGCCACTGCCTTCGGCTCAGGTCATGATCTCAGGATCCTGGGATCGAGCCCCACATCAGGCTCTCTGCTCAGCAGGGAGCTGGCTTCCCACCTCCGTCTCTGCCTGCTTCTCTGACTACTTGTCACGTCTCCGTCAAGTAAATAAATAAAATCTTCAAATATGGCACAGTAAGGACAAAGCCTGGAACGGGAGGCAAAAGACATGGATACAACTTCTTGCTGGAGCCGAACTATGCCTCCTTAAGCTTTCAGGGCAGTTGGTACTTAAGGAAACATAAATTTGTAGGAAGACTAAGACCAAAATGGTCAACCACTCTCTCTAAATATAATCCATGCCCCCAAAGTGGGCAAGCGAACGAACAAAACAGTCGTGATGATATGAGAGTTTTGGTACCTCCCATACAAGGGGACCTGGAACCAAGAAGTCACAGGGTTCAACGAGGTAAGCGGAGAATCCTTTTCTTTATGCTGAAACATTATTCAAGTCATGGATAATGAATACGGAAAACTTAGAAAATAAGGAACAGACCAACCATAAATACAATCAATTAAAATTCTGTTATTCAGTAAAAACTACCGTTAGCCTCTCAGGGCATATGCTTCTGTGGGGCCATACATGTTGGGACACGGGGCTATTTCAAATGTCTGCTGTCCTGACCTTTATTTCTTTGATGTAATGCTGTATGGTGAAGTTCCTTGCCTGCCAAGAAATATGCGTCTTCGTGATCCATTCAAACAGCCTTACCAAATTCTAATATGGGCTCACAAACCTATGTGCCTGGTGCTCTTCTAAGGCACCAGCCCTGTGATGTAGGTGTTGTGAGGACTCCTGCTTACCGACAGGGAAACCGAGTTGAGGAACGATCGATGAACTTGTTAACTGAGATTCAGCCCAAGGTGGTCTGTTTCCAGAGTTCAAGTTCTTTGTTTTTTGTTTTTTTTTTAAAGATTTTATTTATTTACTTGACAGAGAGACAGAGATCACAAGTAGGCAGAGAGGCAGGCAGAGAGAGAGGAAGAAGCAGGCTCCCTGCTGAGCAGAGAGCCCGATGCAGGACTCGATCCCAGGACCCTGAGATCGTGACCTGAGTGGAAGGCAGCAGCTTAACCCACTGAGCCACCCAGGTGCCCCCGCAGAGTTCAAGTTCTTAAAGCCAAGTCATCCTTTCAGACTGTGCAGTGTAGCCCGGTCCTGCCTCACAAGACCGGTGGGGAGGGGGGAAGGCAGAAAGAGCACAGATACTGGATGAGTTTTCAGTAAGAGGGTACGCGGCAGGGGGTAGCAATAGAGATGGGGGGGCATGCTTTTGGGTGAGATCAGATTAGAAGGTGTTTCCTGTTGGGGTTAAAACCAGGCAAGTCCATGAACTCAGGGCAGTTACAGAGGGGGGGGGGGGCTGCTCTGGGGCCTGTGCCAAAGGCAGATTTGCATTGCTGCAGGGAGGGCCCCCCCCCACCAATGCTGGGGGTCTCTGTAGTAGAAAATGGTCGCTCCCCAGTAGGAAAGGGTCGCCCTGGTGATCAAAGTACAGCGCCGGCATCCTGCAGATGGCAGGGCTCTGACCTTGTGCAAAGAGAAAGAGAAGTGCTTAACAATTGGAGTGTCAGCTTCAAGACCAGGAAGTGAGTGTTCATTGGGGACTGGGTGTGGTGGGAAAGAGAGCAAAGAATTACTCACAGCCCGGCAGCAGGGCGGGGAGGAGGGAGGAGACTAGAGCCTGAGAGCCTGAGAATCTGAGAGCCTGAGAGCTAGGCCTGCTTTTCTAGAACTTCTCTGCAAGCCCTGTGGGCTCACCCAGGACGTGGGTTTCTGCACTAACGCCCGCCGGCTAAGCCACACAGCTGGCCTGCGGGGGTGAATGTGAGGGTGAGTGATTGCTAGCTGGCCAGTGAAGAGGTAGGTAGAGACATTAGAAAGAGTGATGAGAATGTGAATAAACTTGACCTCAAAGAAGCTCTTTGCATAGCTAAGATCTGCATGAAAAGATGCTCAGCGTAATTGGACATTAGGGAAGTGCAAAGGAAAACCATGATAAGATCTCACTTCAGGGGCGCCTGCGTGGCTCAGTGGGTTAAAGCCTCTGCCTTCGGCTCAGGTCATGGTCCCGGAGTCCTGGGATCGAGCCCCACATACGGCTCTCTGCTCTACAGGGAGACTGCTTCCCCCTCTCTCTCTGCCTGCCTCTCTGCCTACTTGTGATCTCTGTCTGTCAAATAAATATATAAAATCTTTAAAAAAAAATGTTTAAAAAAAAAAAATCTCACTTCACACCCAGGGGAGTGGCTACGATCTAGAAGACAGACAATAACGGATGTTGCTGAGGATGTGGAGAAACCCAACCCTCATACACAGAGGGAGGGTCTGCAAAATGGTGCAGCCACGTTGGAAAGCAGTTTGACAGTCCCTCAAGAGGTTAATGTAGACTTAGCATGTGACCAGCAATTCCCCCTCTAGTATATACCCGAGAAACGAAAACATTGGTCTGCGCGAGAATGGAAATGTCAATGGAAGCGTTTTTTTAAAGATTTTATTTATTTGTCAGAAAGAGCACAAGCTGGGGGAGCAGCCCACAGAGGGAGAAGCACACTCCATGCTGAACAGGGAGCCTGATCTGGGACTCGATCTGGGGACCCTGGGGTCATGACCAGAGGTGAAGGCAGACGCCCAACTGGCTGAGCCACCCAGGAGTCCCAGAAGCATTCTTGATAATAGGCAAGGACGGGAAACAGCCCAGATGTCCAGCCACAGGGAGAGCAACAAAATGTGGTCTGTCCATACAACGGAAGATTATTCAGCTACGAAGAGGGACACAGTATCGGTGTGTGCTGTGTGGCCGAATGTGGCTGAAACTTGAACACGTGCTGAGTGCAAGAAGTCAGCCACAAAAGGCCATGTGTTGTATGATCCCATCGATATGAAATGTCCAGAATAGTCAAACCCAAAGAGATGGAGAGGATGTTAGTGGTTGCGGGGAGCTGGGGGCACGGAGGAAGAAGGACGGGCTACTCCTTGGTATAGAGTTTCCTTTTGGGGCACTGAAAGTGTTCCACAGTGGATGGTTGTGATGGTTACTCGTCGCTGTGAATGTACTAACAAGCAGTGAATTGTACACTTGAAAAAGATGTGTGGTTTGTGAATCACATCTTCCTTGACGGCACTGTGCTACGTGAGATAAGCCGGACAGAGGACCAGAAATACGGTATGCTTTCATTTGTCCTTGACATCTGAAATAGCCGCACTCCCCGAAACAGAGCAGAGGATAGTGGTTGCCGGGGCCTAGGGATGGGAGAAATGGGGAGCTGTTCCGAACGTCCAGTCGTGGGATGAATAAGTTCTGGGGATGTCATATATGGCGTGGTGACTGTCGTGACCTGGTGCCCCATGTACGACTATATGGTATATTCGAAAGTAGCCAACAGCATACATCATACATGTTCTCACCACCAACCAAACCAAACCAAACCAAACGTCGTACTAGGGGAAGGAAGCGTTAAGTAACCCTGTTGGGGTCATCATTTTGTGATGCATACGTGTATCAAATATCAGCACACCGTACCCTTAGACCAACCCGACGTTGTATGTAAACGATGTGTCAGTGAAGCTGGGGGAAAGCGAGTGATGGAGGGAGTTGAGAGAATAGGAACAGGAAACATGAAAGGCCACACGCGCTTGCCCCTCACGCCGCCCCCACCAGGAAGGAGAAGAGGGCAATGACCCAGGAGGCTACAGTCGGTCGAGGGCATGTCCAAGAGTAGGCGAGAGGCCCAACAGATAAAATCAGTAATTACAGGCACTTCGGGACTATTTTCAAAGGACAATGGAAAATCTCCGATGGCTACAAAACCCAGCAGTTACATAACCCAATCTGCATTTTTTAAAAAAAGATTTTATTTATTTAAAAAATTAAGATTTTATGTATTCATTTGAGAGAGAGACAGAGAGACAAAGAGAGAGCATGAGCAGGGGGGAAGGTCAGAGGGAGAAGCGGGGACCCTGACTTGGGGCTCGATTCCAGGACCCCGAGATCATGACCGACCTGAAAGCAGACGCTGAACCGATTGAGCCCCCCGGGAACCCCCCAACTTGTATTTTATTTTAAGATTTTATTTATTTATTTGACAGACAGAGATCACAAGCAGGCAGAGAGGCAGGCAGAGAGAGAGCAGAGAGCCCTACTCGGAGCTGGATCCCACCACCCTGAGATCATGACCTGAGCAGAAGGCAGAGGCTTTAAACCACTAAGCCACCCCGGCAGCCCCCCCAACCTGTATTTTAAATAGCTCTCTCTTCTTGAATTGTTAGGGCCCAAATAGATTGCTGTTCTAATGAACAAAATCAGATAGAGATCATTAGCTTAAAACTTTAGAGTTAAAATTAGCATAAACTTCTTTGTTTTTTATTTATTATGCATGCTAGGAAGATGAGGACATCAAAATACTTCTTTAATGAGGCATGCATTATCATGTAAATAATAATGTCTCTTGACTTTTTAACCGATTGTGATCACAGTGTGTCGCTTCTAGGAATTAACAACTATGGGACGCAAGTGGAGAATTCAACTCTCTTATTGATGTTCGGCAGCATATTTATATCCCACGCAAATTGGGGCTTGATGGCAGAACGAGTGAGTGGAAGCGTATCTAGCAAAGCTCATGATGGGGCGGCAGCAAAGCCCAACTGTGTGTCAAACGTGGGATCATCGGCTTATCAGAACAGGTTACCAGGAATCCTTCTGGCCTCTTGGTTAAAAAATGAAGAAGTTTTGGGGACTGATGATTGCAGTTCAGACATTCTGAGACTAACACTCCCAAATGAGAAGAAATGGGTTTTCCTGGCCTCAGGCAAATGGGGAGCACAGCCGTGTGAGTAGACAGCTGGAGGACGTGCGCACAGCCTGGAACTCCAGGCCTGGGGGGCGGGGCCAGAACAAGCTTAGGTGTGGCACCTGCCAGGGTCCCAGGGACGCCCCAGGGTTGGTGCACCTGTTCTGCGTTCCTTGATAGTGGGAGGCCTTTGAAACTTCTAGAAGACCTAGGGTCTCTTCTGGAGATGGCAGCTTCACTGGGAAGAAACTTCCCTCTACAGCTCCTGGGATTGACATTAGCAAGACAAGAAACAAACTATGTGCAGCAGCAGTTAAAAATAATTACAGAGTCCGACACACACGCACATGCACACACACGCACACGCACACACACGCACACGCACACATAAGCACCATTCTAGGGATCTTCAAACACATGGAAACTTGGTGAAGAGAATCCATGGAGAAGACAGGAGGTCAGAAAGTCTGGATTCTTTTAATAACTACGTTCCCTTGTCTGGGGGTATCGTAATTCATTTAGTCTCGTAGTGATAAACTTTCGGGGTTCTTCCATCCTTTTTGCGTAAGAAACAATGCTGTAGCAAACTGTATCTACACATCTACGGCTCTGTTGGGACAAAAATTACATGCCATTGAAGCGACAACAGATGGCACCAACTTGTTCTCCAAAAACGTTGAGAGGATTTACATGTCCACCGAAAAGTGTACATGAATGTCTACTAGTGTTCTTGCCACTACTGGGTGTTGTAGCGTTTCAATGTTGGGGGCCACTCATGGTCTAAAACTGTATCTCATTGTGGTCCTGATTTGTAGTTCTTCAATTCTAAGTGCGAGTGAATATCTTTTCAGAAGTTCACTGGCTCTTTGCTTTTGTCTCCTCCCCCTTCTCCTCCAGAAACTTCCTGTTTGTCTGATTTCTGCTGGATCATCCATCTGGTTCTGAATTTTACGTCTTGCCTGGAAGGCCTTACTTTGCATCCAGATCTAAAAAATATTTTAAAAATATTTAAAAAATATTCACTTTATAGAATTATTATATGATCTAGTAATTCCACTCCTAGGTGTATGCTCCAAACAGTCGACAACAGGGAGTTGGACAGACGCCTGTACACCAATGTTCAAAGCAGCATTGGTCTCAATAGCCCAAAAGTCGAGACAAGTCAAGTGTCCATCAACAGATGAGTAGATGAACAAAATGTGGTCTGTCCCTACGATGGAATAGTATTCATCCATAAAAAAATGGATGAGGGGCGCCTGGGTGGCTCAGTGGATTAAGCCGCTGCCTTCGGCTCAGGTCATGATCTCAGGGTCCTGGGATCCAGCCCCGCATCGGGCTCTCTGCTCCTCAGGGAGCCTGCTTCCTCCTCTCTCTCTGCCTGCCTCTCTGCCTACTTGTGATCTCTCTCTCTGTCAAATAAATAAATAAAATTTAAAAAAAAATGGATGAAATTTTAATGCGTCCTACAACATGGATGAACTCAACATTATGCCAACTGAAATGAGCCAGTCACAAGAGGACAAATATATGATTCCACACCCAGGAGGCGCCTAGAAGAGGCAAATTTGTAGAGACAGAAAGTAGAATCATGGTTACCAGGAGCTAAGGAAAGAGGGGAATGGGAAATTATTATTGAACGCGTACAGAGTTTCTGTTTGGGATGACAAGAAAGTTCTAGAGACGCGTAGTGGCAATGACCGTGCATGAGTCTGGCCTTTCTTTCTTTCTGTCTTTGCTCGATGCATTTGCTCATCTTCCACTGTGAGTCACCATGGTTTAAATCCTTCTCCCATGTATCACAGAGAGTTGGAAGTTTTGTTTTTTTTATTTCAATCTGAGAGATTTTTAAAAAAATGAAATTATGTTTATTTCATTCACTTCTACTGTTAGACGTTTGGGCTTAATTCTGTAATCTTGTTTTAGCTTTCCTGATTTTTAAAATATGTAAACACATGAGTTTTTCATTTGATAATTTAGAAGATTTATATTCATATTTTAGTACCTCGAGGGGTCACCTCACAAATTGAAATACTAAGCATGTCAATGACTATGATAATCCACCCTATGATAAAATCCTAATTTACTTTTATCATTTCCTTTTGTTATGAATTTGGATTGCTTCCACTGTTTTGTGAATGTGGGGTAACGTGCTCATCAACATCCTCGGGATCACGTGTTCTCTTCCTATATTTCGGATTCTCTCCAGAGAATAGATTCAAAGGATGGAATAATGATGTCAAAGAATTTTAATACTGCAAACTCCTGATCGCTATTGTAAATTTATTTTCCATACATTCTGCGACAATTTGTACTCCAAACATTCACATAATTGAGAAGAAAGAAAGTCTTAGTTAATAGAAAAGATTTGCCAAATCTTAGCCTTAAGGCCAAAAGAGCTTTGGGGTGAAAGTGCCCGCTAGGGTTGGCATTCTGAAACGAGTTACCGGAGAGAGTTCCATAGCCAATTAGCTTCACTTCCATCGAATTTTGGACTCCTTTTCTTGATGAAGGATTTCAGCGATGGCATCTTTCCTATTTCTGTGGATTTCTTATACCACGAATCGTCCTAATAACAAGCTACTTTAGTCTTTTTTTTAATTGCAGTGGAAAAAGAAGAGTGTTCTGTGGATCTCTGAAACAAACACAAAGGGTTTAATTTCTGGAAACTTCTGTATAAGCCCATCAAGTTATCACCAGGGTGTAATGATGTGCAAATCAAGAAATTAATTGAGGAAAAATCACATCACAGCAGTTCTGGCTTCTATTTCACACCAACAGGGCTTAGAAGTTCTTGCAGAAAGTGGCTTGCCACCTGGAGTGTCCCTGAGTGACTTGGGGCTCAGTTCTCCAGGCATAGGACTTTCATAGTCCATGGAAGAGGAAGTCTCCTTAAGATTTGTTCAAATGATGTGGCGTCTTCAGAAGAGAAGGAATTCTGGGTATTTGGTTTGTTCCTCACTTCTGTAATCTTGCTTCTTTACATAAACTCTTTAGAGTCTCCGTGTGAACTTTCCAAAGCATTCCACAGCCGTGTCGGGTGATAAATTCTCTTTGCTGTGTCTGAAATCTTAGCCCACATAAAAGAGGAATTCACCACGCCCCCCTGTCATGGTCCAAAATCTGAAAGGGAGGGTTGAATACTATAAGTCCATGTTTCTCCACCCCTCATCTGCTCCAAATTTTGAGTAGGAAGCACATTAGATTTCTTCTGCCTATAATTTCTCCCCAGGCTGAGTATGTTCTTTGTAGGACAGGGGTCGGCAAACTCTGGCCCATGGCCCAAATCAAGTCCACTCTGTGTTTCTATAGCCTGGGAGCTGAGAATACTTTTTATACTTTCAAATGATTGCAAAAAAAAAAAAAAATCAGAAGAAGATGAATATCTAATGACATGAAAATTATATGAAATTCAAAACTCATTGTCCACAAATAAAGTTAATATTGTAACACAGCCAGGCATGATCATTTCCATGTTATCTATGGCTGCTTTCAAGCTATAATGGCAGAATTGAGTAGTTGTGCCAAAGACAGAGATTCTGGGCCTGCAAAACCAAAAATATTTATTAACTGGACCTTTCCAGAAAAGGTTTGCTGACTTCTGTTTTACAAGAGTCATTAGATTCTGAAGGTTTGGCCCGTTTGCTCGAAGACGGAGCAACTGATCCCCAATTGAAATGATCCACTACCGTGGTCCGGACTTCATAGACCCCTCCAATGCGAGCCTCTCCTTTTCAGTTCTTCTCTGCCCAAGTACTTTTCAACTGCTAAAAATTCTGCAGGCTAAGCGCGTGAGTGTAAATAAGGTTGTAGTGAGCTGATGTCTCCAGAAATACGGTCTAGACGGCGCGTCTCAAACTTTAACATGCATTTCTATTCCCTGGAGCTCTTACTAAAATGCAGATTCTGATTCAGCGGATCTGAGGTGGGCTTGGCGTTCTACCTTTCTGCCAGGCTCCCAGGTGACACGGCCGCTGTTCGTGCACAGCCCACACTTGCGGTGGCCCGTGTCGATGCCGCCAATGTCTGGTTCTTCAACTGGCTGCGTTCATTGCCTTTTCATCTCTGAATGTCTGTAATATTAAAAAGAAAAATTCCCAAATTGTGATGGATGGCTTATGTGTTCTGTCTCATCAATCATCTCCTTACCTCATGACTTATACCTCTTATTATAAACGGACTTTTTTCCTAGAACTCGGATAGTAAGTCTCTCCTATTTAGACCAAGTCATGCGCTGGGCTCAGTTTGCCTTCAGACCCCTAATTCTTTTGTCCTTTCTCATCCCCCCTTTTCGTATGGGCCCCAGGTGTAAACCTCCTCAGCCTTCCTACTCTTGTCTTACTTCAGGGATCAATCCCCATTCTGGTTTTCCCCATCACCCTTGGGCCTCTACAAGTCCCTGTGCACTCCAACCCGATGAACACAGGAGTCTTAAAGAACCTTAGGGAACATCCACTCCAGCTCCCTTGTTTTGCCGGTGAGCACACCGTGACCTAGACAACAGAGGTCACGCTCCCAAGGTAACCACCTTTCAGCCCTTGAACTTGGCTCTCTTAAGCCTTGTCGGCCTAAAAAGTCATCAACAAGGAATTGTTCAGTTGGCCTCAGGGTACGTCTGTGTCACACTTCCCTGCTAACATATTTGCAGTGAAGCAGGATCTTTCTGGAGTGATTCTAATGGTCATGGCTCCAGAGACCATGATGGGGTGTCTGGGGACCATCGCTTGGATGCTCTGGACCTTTTCCTCCCACCTCAAATCTACACCGGAAGGGATTGTTCCCTTGGCTTCCGGCTTTAGAGAAATGGAGGTAAAATTCACATAACCTAAACTTTAAAAGAGAACAACTCAGGGGCGTTTGGTAGATTCACAATGTTAGGCAACCATCACCTCTATCTTGTTCCAAAACATTTAATCAACTCAGAGGGAAGCGTGTTAGCATCCACTTCTCATTCCCTCTCCCCCAGGCCCTGGCAACCGCCACTCTGCTTTCTGTCTCTATGGATTGGCCTGTTCTGGACATTTTATGTAACTGGAATCATACATCAGACGACTTTTTGTGGTTGGCTTCTTTCACCTCGCAGAACGGATTTAAAGTTCATCCATGTTGTACGTATCAATGCCCCCTTCCTTGTTATGCCTGAATCGTCTTGCATTGGCTGCATCTACCATGATTTATCCATTTGTCCATTCATGGACATTTGAGTTATTTTGACCTTTAGGCTGTTACGAACAGCGCTTTGGTAAACACTGCGGGACAGCTGTCTGCTTGAGCCCCTGTTTTCAACTCTTCTGGGTAGACACCTAGGTGTGGAATTATTGGGTCATATGACGATTCTACGTTCAGCTTTTTGATCTGGATTTCATTTTAGTGGTTTTGCTCCTCTCCCATGCTATCACGCGGTTTCACAATAAGGACGAATGAAAGTAATCAGGAACTGGAGAAGTAGCTCAGGATGTAGTATCTTCCCCATCAAAGGCCTTAAGCCACATCAGTCAGTTTCAATTTATATTGTTATCTTCCCAGTCCACAACTTAACACGGCAGTTTCTGAAGGGCCAGAGATTAGCCTCACACCAGCAAATAGGAAAGTGAATGAGAGAAAACACAGAGCCTGGAGAACTTTCCAGTTGCCTCTAAACCATCCAGGATCGGGGCTGGCCTCACAGGCCTGGTTCAATGCTCTGCTGTCTCTGTCTTGAACATCTTTATCATTTTTGAACACCAGCCTCACATTTTCACTTTCCACTGGGCCCATACATGATGTAGGTGGCCCTTCTGAGAATCGAGAGTTTCTATCTTATGGCCATCCTGTATCCTGAATGACAAATTCGAAATTCTAAAATAAATTCTAAAATGGGAATGAAAAAAGCTACGTCTGTCACTCAATCTGGAAGCGTTCCAAATGTGGGTGGCTACCAAACAGAAGGGTAATAGACAACTCAATTATATTTAAAAATACAGATCACAGACCAAAGCCAGACCGTTTCCACAAATGAATTTGCTTTGTCTACTCTTGGTGGCCTGAGTGATGAACTCAAAAAAGCCACCAGAGGAAACTGAACCCAAAGAGCAAACACATGCCTTCTGTTCTCCAAGGCAAATTGGAGAGGTTTCCCTTCTTACGCCTTCAGGGATAACAGTGCAATGCCCCTTGTGCTCGGAAGTGCCTGGTAAAATTGGGAACTTCAGAGAAAACAGAATACTTCTGCAATCAGCTGCTAAGCCTTTCTGCCATCTTTGGGTCTCAGCCGGAATCAGGGTTCCTGGACTGGAGGAAAAATAAACATGTTGCTGATAAGTCCAAAGCCTACCCTGCCTTTTCCAGTACAAGCAAGGACAGTAGGGTCTGGACTTTTCCTAAGATAAGAGTAAACAGGTTTTTAGTTCAGCATAGAATCACGACTGCGGAAAAGCCAATCTGGCCTTGTTATCTGCTCTATCTGTTGGCTTTCAGTCCACCTCAGTGATTGCTCAATCGTGACTTCTTTGAAGAAATCTGGCCAACCACACCCTTTTCCCAAACTTGCTGTGGTGAAAACAATCTTCA
The DNA here is from genome assembly GCF_922984935.1 of Meles meles. Taxonomy (NCBI): domain Eukaryota; kingdom Metazoa; phylum Chordata; class Mammalia; order Carnivora; family Mustelidae; genus Meles; species Meles meles. The sequence continues at coordinate 9,462,315 of NC_060087.1, forward strand.
GAAGATGGGGTGGAAGGAGGGCCGCCTCCATCTTTGTTGCAAGTGGCCATGAGAAGTGTCATAGGGCACGGGTCCTGGAGGAGGGTGATTAGCCTAACTGTCCGGTCCAGAGGCTTTCCAATAAACCAGATGAGCAGTGATGTGGCTACGTAATCGTAGGGCCCGGGTCAGGGAGGCATCATAAACGGCAACTGACAATTTGCCATCAGGCCACAGTTTGGGGAGGAACCCCCATCAGGAGGACCCAGGTTGCATACCAAAAGCAGAAGGACTCACTTTTGTAGGGAAAGAAGAGGGGGGAGGACACCTGGACTGCTTAGTTGTTCCGGCGTTCTGCTCTTGGATTTGGCTCAGGTCCTGATCTCATGGCTCATGGGATCGAGCCCCACATCAGGCTCTGAGCTTGATGGGATGCTGCTTGGATATCCTCTCCCTCGATCCCTTCCCCCATACTCACTTGTGCTCTCTCATTCTCAAATAAATAAATGTTTAAAAAAAAAAAAAAGAAAAGAAAGGAAGAGAGAGGGGTGTTTGGCAGTGGTAAGAAGTACATTTCTGTGGTTTCTTATAGGGAGTTTTTTATACGTTTCTAAGAACATCCATCCACATCCCTGAGTGCCTTTAACTGTTCATAGCCTGAGTTAGAAACAAAAACAAAAAGGCGTAAGGTGGAACTAACGAGGGCAGGCTCACCCATAGTCCCTGATTTTCTTGAGTTTTGTGGGAGGGAGCATCTGGAGTGGTTTTGGGTTCTACTCTCAGGCTCCATGTGCAAAACCCGGCCCCTTTCTCACACAGTCCTTCCTGCGGAGGGACAGACCACGGGAGCACTGACCTCCTTGCTTTCTGGGCAGTGAATTCATTCTGGGCTGTGGTCAGGGGCACCCTATGGACCCCGCCCATTCTTTGCCTATGTAATCTATTCCTCCGGTTTTAATAATCCTCGTCATTCTGATCTGTCTGGAATTGCTTGAACTTGCTTCTGTTGGAAGGTAAAATGAGATTATAGTTGCTTTTTTTACTTATCTGTCCCCCGCCCTCCCCACCAAAATGTACTCCTTGAGGGCGAGAGTCTCATTATACTGATCACTGTGTTCCCAGGGCCCCGGATAAGCTTGGCACACAGTAAGTGCGAATGTTAGTAAACGTTTTCTGGGGTTTTGCCAGATGCATGAAGCAAAGACCCTTTCAAGACCTTTCAAGCATAGTATAGTGTCATGCTTCGGAGGGGAGCTCACAGGACTGGGTTACTCGGGTCGCAGCTCTGTATCTTTCTCTTTGGGAGTGTGTCTGAGTTACTTTGCCTTCCTGTGCCTCCTTTTTACCATCTGTACATTGGGTCTACTGATAAGCTCAATTTTCCAAGGTTGTGGGCGTTAAATGATTTAAAACTTTGACCGTTCCCTGGAAAATGGTAGGCACTCAACTGCGTTAACTCTCATTACTAGTTACAAAACTGTACTGATGACCTACTTCCAGGTTCTTGTAACCACGTCCCAGCCCCACTGCTCCCCAGCAAAGCAGTTATTCGATAAAATATTTCCTCCCCATCATTAAATATCATCATCTCCCTTACGATCATTGAATTACAAAGGGCAAAAATCCTTACAGGAAGGAATGTCTCCAAATCCACAGTCAATAAGGCTAATGTTTAATAAATACCCGACTGGAAAAAAAAAAAAAAAGTGGGAGGATGGACTTTTGGAGCCACTTGAATCTCTCAATGACCTAAGCATTTATAACATATAGGGAGGTTTTTTTTTTTTAAAGATTTTATTTATTTATTTGACAGAAAGAGATCGCAAGTAGGCAGAGAGAGAGAGAGAGAGAGAGAGAGAGAGGAGGAAGCAGGCTCCCCGCTGAGCGGAGAGCCCGATGCGGGGCTCGATCCCAGGACCCTGGGATCCTGACCTGAGCCGAAGGCAGAGGATTTAACCCACTGAGCCACCCAGGCGCCCCCATATAGGGAGTTTTGATGAATCGTTTTCAGTTATTCAACACAAAAAGGATTTGCTTGCACATGGCCATATTGGAGTAGATTTGGTTGCTATTCCATATTGTCCATTAATTCTACACTAGAAAACGGGAACAAAGTCAGAATCGTGAGTCGAGGGTCACAAAGTGCACACTTTCTGCCATCTCTGCCACTTCGGAAAATGTCTGCCCGTGTCCTTGTGGAAAACACGCGAAGTCATAAATATGCCAAGTGTGTCTTGCTGTGTTATTCTGAACACGCCTCTTATGGGGCCGGGAAGGTCTAACTATGAATTATATTTCATGTTCAGGAGAGAAGGTCCCGGCAGGGAGCTGACTTCTACCACAAGAGCAACCCGGATCCGGCAGCCAGTGGACAAGGGCCTGGGGCTTCCCTGGTGAGTGTTTGCGCTGAAACCGCTGTTATACAGATCCGTTCATTTGTGTGCCCTGAGGCTGTGGTCTCTTGAGGGGCTCCGAGATGCCAGGCAGTGGTCACCCCTGACCACCATCCACCAGCCTTCACCAGTTTGTGTCCCTGGTAACCAGACTTCTCGAACAGTCTGCGAACAGAGGTATAGCCTCACTGAATGAGACAAGAAAAAGATGAGAGAGAGGCAGGTACATGTGAAATGGTCTGAGTGGTGAAAAAAAAACCAAAAATCCCACTTGGAAATAAGACTGGAGGAAAAGACCCTGCGGGGGTGCCTGGCTGGCTCAGTGCGTGGAGTGTGCGACTCTGGATCTTGGCATTGCGGGTTCGAGCCCCACGTTGGGTGTGGAAGTTAAAAAAAAAAAAAAAAGGCGGGGGGGGGGGGATCCGCAAATTAGCAGAGGTTACATTGGACTTTTATTTTGTAGCTGATTTTTATTGTCTCCTTGATGCGTGTCTATATTTTCTTCAAATGTCTGTAAAAAAAAACGTAGGCTGCTACGATCACATAAAAACGGACTCAGTCCTGTTTAGAAGACTCTCCCTATGACTGGGGGAGAAGCCGTTTGCAGCCGCATGTACAGGGCCACATGTGATGGAGAGGAAACCCGCCAGCCCTCCTGCGGGCCGGGCCGGCTCCTGGGGCCTCGCTGGAAGTCCTGCCAGCAAACTCCACTCTGAAGGGCTCTGCCCATTTGCCTGCGGGGAGCGCCCCGCGAAGGCACCCCCATCCTCTCCTATCAGCCTCCTCAAGGGAGGCCCAAGAGGCCACACCGGAAGCTGGGGGCAGCGCTGCCCCGGGGAGGAAGCTGGGCGTGCTTCAAAGCCCCCTGTTGGGCTGGTTACTCCCGGAGGCCCACAGGCCACCGAGGGGGTCCCCTGGCCCGTGGAGACCAGCGGCAGCAGCACCTCCCTGGTGTGGAATCTCGTGTTTTGCTGGTCAACCTGAGCTCAGTTCCTCGGTAAGGGGAACGCCCCGTGGCCTCGGCTGGTGGGTCTGAACAATTTCCTGGCTTCGCGAAGAGGGACAAGGTTACGATTTCCTCAAAGCTCCTGCCCTTCGGGTGGGAGATTAGACTTGTGCTGGACGTTTTCACTTTCTTACGAACTCGTCCGTTCTCCTTTTGCTTTGGGAAAGGGTGTTTATGGGGTGGCCTAAGGTATCGCTTCTTTTTGAAGTTCTAATGTGGAAAATAATGGTTGAGGCATCGGTACCCATTGACTGTCCACTGAACCTGTCAAAGGATATGGCATTTGTAGCGACGCTAACGGGTTCGGAAAACAGGGCTTGAAAGGCAGGAGGAGGAGGAAGAGGATGAGGACAAGTTGAAGGAAATCGCCATCCAGGGAGAGTTATCTAATGACTCCGTAGGTTTCTCATCCGACCCAAGAGCCTCGTCCCCCATCTGCTCTGCTCTGATGTGCTGTTATTTCTTGTCTGGCCTTCTGGCCGGCCACCTCCAAGGTTTGTCCCTGTGGAAGTATCTCATCTTCCCTACTCACCCCGAGCTCCCAGGGGTACGTGCTGGGCCGCCCTTGTTTTTTTTTCAAGTCTTCCAAGCTTATCTCCCTCCTTTGGATAATTACGTTCTCTTGGGTTTGACCCAAATCCTGTGAAAACCCTTCATTTCCTTGTTTAAACATCTAATTGCTGGTCCTTGGGGGTTCATCTGGAAGAAGCTGGGGGGGGCAGGGGGGTGGTCTGTATGTGGCCTTTCCTCTCTCAGAACGGGATCAGGATCAAGACAGAAATAAAAACTCTAAGGAAATCTGTGGTTTCAAAATCTGGACCCAGAACTTCATGTGGCAGAAGGGTGGGGCGTGGGGGAGAGACCGAGGCCTGGGCTGCCTGTGGAGGAACGGCTAGAAGTCGCCCGCTCCTTTCCCGCATGGTTCCAAACTCAAGAACGCGGGAAGTCAGTGACTCTGAGGAAATGAGGATAAAGATCTCTGTGTGAAGGGAGTGAGAACCAGCCATGCCAAAGATGGCAAGAGACCTAAATGTGACCTACAATGAGGAAGACCCCGACCGAGGCTGGAGTCCAGAGTAAGAAGAGGAGGCAAGAACCAAGAAGAAGGAATGAAACATTGGGAATGTTTGGGAACTTCAGCCTGAGGGCAAGACTGTCACAGGATATGGGTCTGGGCCCTGAGCTATTTCACTCAGATGTTCCCGGGAGGCCCAGGCCTGAAAGGCTGGGGTGTCTGCAGATTTCAGATTGTTCTGTAGTCATGACCTTCGTTTCCAGCATGTGAGAGCAGTTTGTTGGCAGCTCTCGGTAGGATTCTGAACGTGTTTATTTGGCTGGTCTTCATATTGCCTCACTTCCAGCAAATTCTAGAACTTTCACAGATCTCTGGGAGTACAAGGATCTCTTCGAAAAGCCTTTCACTCATTCTTGGAAACAAACTTTCCCGAAAATAAAAGTCGACAGGACATACATCTGAGTTTATGTACCAGAAAGGTGCTCATGAATTCCAGGAAGAAGCAGCAAGGCTCTCGGCATAGTTTTGATGCGTTCCTTCCCCACAAGCTCTTTTCCATGCGGACACGCTGCTGGACCGGGAGCTGATTCATCCGCGGTGTATCTGTACAAGCTGTGCGCTCTGCACACACTGAAAATAAACCACATTGACCCCAAGTCCCAGCAGCGGGGGCAGTGTGAAAATGGGTGCTGATGCTTTCTCTCTCACAGCATCTTCACCCTCCCTCCCAACCCTCAAAAGAGCAACTGACCCCAGGGAACCCCTAGTTTCACTAAGATGACACATTCAGTTTGATGAAAACAGACTCCCACTTCCCCCCCAAAGGCACGCACTCCTGCGCTGTTCTAGCTTTGAAAATAAACTTGGGGAAGAGAATTTCCAAAGACCCCTTGGGTTTGAGAAAGACCCACGTGGCAAATTACCTTTCCTCTGTCTTAGCAAAAAGCGAGGGTTCAGAGAAAACCTGGAACCCCATGACTTACCCCTGACGGTGTCGACTTCTGCCCGAGAGGGTGCTGTGTTCAGAACAAGGGCCAAACGAGGTCACCGTGGTGGTGCTCAGGTGTGTGGACCACGTGGCTGTCTGTATTCTATTTGAAGTTTTGCCTCTAGGCCCCTTTGGGTTAGCCTCTTCCCTTTGGGGGGTGAAAACCAAATCAAATAATGGTGAATGGTGAGCATCAGAGCATGTACGAATCTTCCCCTGTGTGGGTGCTCATGAAACTAACTAGGAGAATAGAGCCACCGTGTGCTGTCATTACCGTCTAGCTCCTTGCCTGATGCTGTGTTTTGTTGCCTTAAAGCTTCTCCTCCTTCTCTAAGACTCACCCTGGCATCATGGGGAAGGCCATTGGCACTGATCCCTGCTATGTACCTTTAAGCACCTTGCACAGTTTTCATTCCAGCATGTTCCTCCTGGTGTGGATGTTCCCCTCCCACAAAGATGTTATTTATTTATTTGATATATATATAGAGAGAGCACAAGCAGGGGAAACAGCAGAGGGAGAGGGAGAAGTGGGCTCCCTGCTGAGCAGGGAGCCTGATGCAGGACTGGATCCCAGGATATCAGGATCATGACCTGAGCCAAGGCAGATGCTTAACTGACTGAGCCACCCAGGCGTCCCTTCCTTGTGGTTTTATAACAGTTTCTCCACTTGTCTGTCGCATCTAACATCCAGCACCCTCTCTCGTCTGTGATTGGGTATATTCTTAACTAGTACCCAATAAATGCTTTCTATTCATAATTCCCGCAGAATGAGGTTTCTGAACGTCAGCTCTATTGACATTGGGGTAAGATCCTTCTTTTGGGGGGCTGTACGATGTTTAGAAGCAGCGCTGAGCTCTACCTGCTAGGGGCTGGTCACAGCTCCCTGCTCTCCCCCTCCCCCTCCCCCCCAAGTTGTGGTAATCAAAAATGCCTTCAGAAATATCATCTGGCAAACATCCCCTTGGGGGCGGAGTGCAAAATCCCCCCTCTGCTCTAGGCTAAGACTACAGATGCTGGGGCAGTGATCAGATCCTACCAAGCTGTCAAAATTGCCTCCTTCCTTGTAACATATCATTAATATTTGGCCAATGTAGCCTCCAGATTCTACTTTAATAGCATATTTTCAAATCATAGTAAAATCCAAGTTAAAAACAAAGATCCCTGAGAGGTAGGTTTACTTGTAGGTTGTCTAGAGTAGTAATTAAGAGCAGAGTGTTGAACCTACCACCTTCAGTCTGAAATTCAATTCTCCCAGATACTTTCTGTCTAATTTTAGGAGACTCACTCGTCTCACTGGGCTTCCTCAGCTGAATAATGATCCAGGCCATCTGAATCATGATCTAGAATAATAGTGCCCCACCTGCCAGAAGAGGTTGTTGAGAGGGTTAATATTTGAGTTAAGACTGGAAAAGCTCTCAGAAGAATGCCCTGCACAAAGTGAATTATGTAGAAACATCAGCTCAAAGCCAGAAGATCAGATTTTCAGGAGACTTTCAAATGAGAGCACTTTTTTTTTTTTTTCCAAAGAACTATTTGGAAGCTTTAAGTTTCCGCTGCCAAACAGATCAGAGTAGAACCTACAAAATGTGCAAAACATCTCGATATCGTCAATATTTTAGCATTGAGTTTTGAAATTAGGGTCAGCTCTCTAAGTTTCTACTCTCAAGACTTAACCTTCCCTCAGCTGTGATTCCAGGTACTTCTTTTAGAAAAAAGAGATACAGTGAGTCTCAGTAGATAAAAGCCTGGGAAGTCTCACAGCGTCTTGGACGCACTCGTCATCAGAGTCATACCTACTAGAAGCAAAATCACGAAGGAAACCCGTTGGCCGCCATTTTTGATGAACACATTCAAGTTGCTTTGTTGCACTCTGGGACATTGAGCTGTTAATCTCCAGAGAACTTCTCTTTTTAAAATTTTCTTCCCTTTTTAAAATATAAAGATAAAAAAAGTTTAAAAGTTGAACAGAGGTCATGCCTTTGTTCTCCCTGTGCTGTGGTTTGGGGAGACTGAAATGAAAGTTCCATGTTCAGAGGTCAGTCCAGACCAGGACACGTGGGTAAGCTTCTGTAGATATTAGCCCTTAGCCCTTAGTGTTCCTAATATTTCAAAACCATTGAGGAATTGATACTCTTTCAAGTAGGTTCATGTTCCCAAGCTCATGTGATAGTAAGAGCATGATTCAAAAGTTGGGGGAAGGCGATTTTAGCCCCACTCTGGAAAGAAGAGGACCAAGGCAAAAACACAGTGAGGACTTTGCCCAAGGTCTCCAGTGAATTGACACCAGCTGGACCTGGGACAGGATCTCAAAGACCCTGAGGCCCGTGTGTCTTTTTATTGATTGATTTATTTTTTTGATTAGTGCTTCTTGAAAATTAATGTGTCTTCCAATGACCTGAAAATCATGTTAAAATGCAGATTCCAATGCAGCAGACAGAGCCATAGAAGCCTGAGATTTTGCATTTCTGAAAAGCTCCCAGAAGATTCTGAGGCTGCTGGTCCACAGACCACACTGTACTTAGAAGAGCGAACGTCTATAACTGATTGCCTCAACCTCTGGCATTTCTGAGGACTTGATGCTAATTTTCACTAGAATTCAAGAAGAAGCGTGCAAAAGTTTCATAAAACATATCATGGGGATCACCTCCCAAGTGATTATCTTCCCACCACCACGAAGTTACGTGGAAGTTGTTACAAAATACGCATTGCCCTTTACAGCGGCAGTACAAACAGGCATCCCGAAATTCTGCCACGGCCCACAGTCAACCAAGTTTTCTGTGCTATTGGCTGAATGGAAGTCCAAGGGGACCCACAGAAGTCCCTCTGGTCCTTCTGCTTCTTCACTCCGAGCCAACAAGCTCACTCACAAAGGCGGCCGGGGGTGGGGGTGGGGTGGTTCCCATCAAAAAGAACATTCCTCTTTCTTCTAAAGACTGAGTGCTCTCCCTCTACGCTCGTTTTTCATTTACGCAAATATTTCAGCTATTTTAATTTTGTTGTGTAACCCAGGTCACCTAAACCAAATACCCTAAGAACTCATTGTAACGTGTGTGTCACATTTCATACCGTACCTGGGCTTTCCACAGATCACATGGCGGAAAGAGCAGTCAGGTGTTTGCAGGGAGGACGGCCCTCTTCAATCAGAAACAGCCAGGCTGCCCTAAAAAGTGGGTGCAGATATGTAAGAAAGGTTCAAGTGCAGTTTCAGAAAATCAACTCATTTCTCTCTCTTTCTCTCTTTTTCTGTTTCTGAGTGTGTGTACTTTTAGTTTCAGATGAACTATCTTTGCCTCTTAAGGGGGAGATCAGCAAGCTTTTTCGGGAAAGGTCCAGATAGTAAATACTTTGGGCTTTACAGGCCATAGGGTCTCTTCTGAAAGGACTCACTGTTGCCCTCAAAAGAGCTCAAAATTTGCTATATACGAGATGTAAACAATGGAGGAGGGCCATGTGCCAAATCGACTTTATTCGTGGACACCGAAATTAGAATTTCCATTAATTTTCCCTGGTGGCAAAATGGTATTTTCCTTTTGATTTTTCTTTTTCCCATTGAAAAATGTAAAGACCGTTCTCAGCTCTCAGGCTGTATGAAGACCGGCGGGTAGGATTTGGCTCATGGGTCCTGGTTTGCTGACCTCTACATTAGAGTCATTTGAACGCAGCCAAAGGCAACAGTCTTGTATATTGTAATGTTAAAAGTTAGATGTAGAATATTCTTCCAGATTTCCTGCGTTTATGATGGCAGCTTGAAAGGAAACCAAAGTTGTATGCTAGGAACTGTTCTAAGTGTTCTGCAAATGTTTTTTTCATGCTAGCTTTTGGTATATAATACATTCTCATTTCCTAGGGCTGTTTGGTTTGTGAACGTGAAACCTTCAACTTCCTGTGTGAACTTCAAGTAGCTAGGTTTTCCTATTTGTTTAAATTCCTTTAGTGGAGCGCTCGCTTCGGCAGCACATATAATAAATTCCTTTAGTGGACTCTCACCCTGTATTTATTTATCTGAGTTCCAAAGGCTGACCATATTCATAGCAAGAGGTTAGAAATGTAAGTAGTCATTTTCTGCAAAGGAATATATTCTGACCGATTCATTTTACTGAAACTTCCTAAACTATGTATTTTCAGTCAAGTAATAATGAGAGTAATATGGGCTTGGGGCCAGGTTCCTCAACCCTGTGGCTTGCATATGTTATAACTGCAAAAATATGGTTGGATTTTTTTTCATGGAGGAATTCTATGCACAGTCCAGAAACTGATCCAGAGTGAAATTGATCTTTGTAACCCCTATCTTCAACAGGGTTCATGTGCTTTTCATGTAAGCAAAAGAAAACAACAACAACAACAACAAAAATAAAAATAAAACTGCTTTTTTGTTGGATATTTTCTTTTGCATATTTCATTTTACATCTGACCCAATCGCCCATCAGACTCCTTTCTACTATCGCCGTACACATGCCCATTGATCTCCACAGCCTCCACCGTAGTAATTTCTCTGACATCTTGAAATTAATTTTCTCCGAACACCTCATTCGTCTATCCCTCCTCTTGGTAGCACTACCCACACAAGACGCGTGGGCTTTTTGGTTCGGAATTCTTCTTTTAGGGCTTCTGTAAACCATCACCTGATTGTTCATCTGATGGATATGGAGTGAATTTACTAGCCAGAATATCTCTTTGTGACCCATAAAATTAATTTATTTCCATCAAACAAGTTTATTTGGGGAACGGGCCAGCAAGAAACATCTGAATCATAATCGCTTTTGGAACAGTCCTTGTACTCCACAAAAACAACATGGACTCAGACTCGCTTCCAAGGCTCTGGGCTCCTTCGGACTCAGGAGAGCGGAATGGAGCGCCTCCAGCCGCAGAACGCGAAGGAAGAGAGTGCCCTTGGAGCTGGAAGGCGCTGGGTCAGACAGGCCAGTACACCTGTCGGCAGGAAGGAGCACAGATCAAGGACATGCCTGGGTGGCCTCCTGATGGAAGCGCAGTGTCCTGGAGGAAAGAAAGAGAACCGCGGGCAGAACTCTAAGTGAACAAATCTGCAGTGTTATCCGGACCCGGCTAGTCCATGTGTGCTTAATTTGCCGCTTCCTAAAGCTGAAGGGCGAAGAAAGGAGGTCCATGCAGTCGGCACATCTTTACCTGTTTTCAGTGACCCTAAGGCTTGGAAGAATATTGACTGAAAGGGAAGCAGAGTCCTGCTCAACAGGAAGCCCGTTGGGTTTGCCCTTCGCGCTTCAGCCCTGTTATTTCTTGCTTGGCGGCCCTGCTGCGGGGGAGGCAGGGACAGAGCCGAATGCCAGCGCCGTTCCTGTTAACCCAGGGGGAGTTGCGTCTGCTGCCTGCTGGACCAGAATCACCCTCCCGATCTTGCGATGACATTTGGCAATGCCCTGGTGTTCCCTGAGGACACCTTCTGATGAAATTTACCCCCAACACCAGGCTCCCAGGGGGGTTTCATTGCAGCTTGGGTAACTTTCCGCTGCCACGACACAGGGGAGCCAGCGGAACCTCTCCCCTGAAGACCAAGCCCGGGGAATCATGCATTTTCCCCACAATGTGTCAGGCAAAACAGGAAGCAGTAGACCAATTTGGTCAGCTGACGGAAGCGCCCCAAACCCTTCGGTGCACACTTCTTCCTCCTCAGCACTGGTGGCCTCTTGGCTGGATCCAGTCTCTGTCGTACCGCTGGAGGCCAGAAGCACCTCCCGATGAGCTGTGACAGCCAAAATTGTCTTCAGGTGTTACCCAGTGTCCCTGCGGAGGTGCGGACAGCATTGCTCCCAGATGAGCACCATTCTCTTGTATGGGGGAATTGTGGGGTTACACATGACCCCTAATAGGATACCTTTTAGCTCGGCTCCTTTTGGCGCTCTTGTCATTCCCAATTTCGAAGTATACAAGAGGCAGTCATGCAGGTTCCTAGCCCTGTTAAAGCAGAGCAGGTGCTCATTAAAAGTATAACGAGGCAGGACGCCTGGGTGGCTCAGTCAGTTAAGTGTCTGCCTTCCGCTCAGGTCATGATCCCGGGGTCCTGGGATCGAGCCCTGCATCAGGCTGCCTGCTCAGCAGATGGGGGAGAGTCTGCTTCTCCCTCTGCCTGCTGCTCCCCCTGCTTATGCTTTCTCTCTCTCTGACAAATAAATAAATTCTTTAAGAAAAAAAAAATATGATGAGTTAAAGTACATTTTCTTTTTTTCTGCTAATTCCCTGTCCATTTCACTGTGTGCTAGTCTAGGGCTGTTGACTCTCTTTTCCTGGTAAGTGAAAGACAAGGACACTTTGGCTTTGGCCATCCAGTCCTGGCTCAGTTCCAGAGCACAGTTTCCTTTGCTTAACCACCAGATCTTAACTTGAGGGCTCCCCCCCAAGACTCTTTCATTTGGGGTACACTTGAAGGCTCGAATGACTCTGTGCTAGGTAAGCCTCTCTTCCCCTTTCTCTCTGACTGTCTTCACATCTGCCTGTGGCCCTTACTGGCCCTCAGTGACCTCCAAGCCTCTGTTTTAGGTTCCCCCACATTCCCACCACTCAGGAAGCCCCCTTTCAGAGCTCTCAGTGCTGGGCATGTCCTTTTTTTTTTTTTTTTTTTAAGATTTTATTTATTTATTTATTTTTTTTTTTTAAATAAGTTATTTTTTTATTTATTTTTTCAGCGTAACAGTATTCATTAGGATTTTATTTATTTATTTGGCAGAGATCACAAGTAGGCAGAGAGGCAGGCAGAGAGCGGGGGGGGAATCAGACTCCCCGCTGAACAGAGAGCCCGATGCGAGGCTTGATCTCAGGACCCTGGAATCATGACCCGAGCCGAAGGCAGAGGCTTTAACCTACTGAGCCACTCAGGCGCCCCAGTCCTGGGCATGTCTTTTCACAAATAATGAGTCATGGGCAGCCGAGAGAGGATGTACTTAAGGTAGAGCCCACAGGTGGGAGTTTGGGAATCCATCGATGTTTAAGTTGTCAGATGAGCCCAAACAGAACGTCCACGGCCTTCACTGCATCTCTGGAAGCATTTAGGGCACACAGAAAATTCCAGAACCATGTCTCTAGATCCTGGCCCCGCAAAACTTAGTGGCATTTTGAGATCCATTAAACAAATGAGCGACTCCTACTTTATACCTTGTCTTTGGGGGAAGGGATTCACTTCATTATCTCAGCAAATGCACATGGAGCCCTATTGTGTACTGGGTCCTGCCCTCGGTATTAGGGGCATAGCAGTAACAAGATGTAAGCCGTGCCTACCCTCACGGAAGTTACAATAGCACCATGAAGAAGAAGAGAAGAGGGGGCCCGGCACACGTTTTCGAATGCAGCCAGTGTCGTAGATCATTTTTGAAAGTGAAAAATAAAAATATGCTGTGTGAAAGGTTCACAAAGAAAGAGCCGTTCCATGGCTCCGTGTAGATCCACAGAATTGCTAAGTAAAAGCAAATATAGAGATCATGGAGTGTAAGAAACCAAATGGACAGAAAGGCACAGTCGCCTTTTGTCTGGAAGGAAACTTACAAAGGACTTTTGCTCCATATCCTTGAAAGAGGTGTTACGCTCTGTGGCTTCTTTAGAAAATTTAAAGACACCATGAAGAGTTCCTTGAACTACAAATGCAATTAGAGTAGAGAAGCCTTCAATAATAACGCAAAGAGTCTTGTTTTGACCCTTTTACTGTGCCGGAAAGGAAAAGAAAAGCTGCTAGGACATTTGGCGGAGTAGGGCGGCTTCCAAACAACCTGGTTTCTGGGTCATGTTGGTCTATCAGCCCTTGGTGATTTTATTCCGCGTCGGGGGCGGCTGTGGAAAAAGGATGCAGAGCATTATTTTTCTTGATTGAATCATATAAAGAATGATATTGTGGAAGGTTATTATATAATTGATTCTCCCATTTAAAAAGTATGGTCGCAAGCCATTTTCAAAACTAGATTTTTATTTTCCAGTACACTGCGCCTTGGGCGATATGTGACAAGGCACAATGCCATCTTGTCCCACCCATTAATTGTTAATGAGGATATTGTCCAAAAAAAAAAAAAAAAAAGAAAAAAGAAAAGAAAGTTAGGAACATAATGATTACATTTTAGCTCAGAAAGACAAACAAAAGAACTAACAGGCTTATTTTAGTTAAAAGCCTAAGAAACAAGGAAAGTCTCATGTCTCTAGACAAGAGAAGGAAGTGTTTAATAGAGATATATGAGAATATTATCTTAAGAGACAGTTAAGAGACTAAGTTTTGGGGAGAATCATTTGATGTACTTGAAAGTGGTTTGATTTTTCCAGTATTTCCAAAATGAATGAATAATACTATTTGTCAAGATTTTTGGGTCTCCTTATTGGCATAAGAGACATCTTAAGAAACTGAGAAGACTTATTGTGAGCCCTGTAACCCACCACTGAGGACTCAGAGAATGGAATGAGCACCTGAAGGCTAATCTCTTAGATTCTGAATGCTACTGACCAGTGGATGAGAGTCTAACAAAATTATCAAAGGTTTGATTTCTGAGCTTCTAAGAAAACCAGTCATTACCAGCAGGGAGTGTCGGTCCTCTGGAAGGAGTGATGTCTGGTCAGTCTAATATTGTTTTAAGATAAAATTACAGTGGTGCTTGGGTGGCTCAGTCTGTAAGCGTCTGCCTTCAGCCTAGGTCATGATCCCAGGGTTCTGAGATAGATCGGGCTCCACATCGGGCTCCCTGCTCAGCAAGGAGTCTGCTTCTCCCTCTGTCTGCGGCTCCCCCTGCTTGTGCTCTCTCTGTCAATATAAATAAACAAAAATCTTTTAAAAAATAAAATAAAAAATAAAAGTACTACATTGGAAGGAGAACAATATGATAACGTCAGAGAAAAGGCAACAATCCATCACCTTACAACCAACAAACACAATTCAAAGCTTCTTTGACATATAGGTAGCTTCCTACCAGTCGGCATCTAGGAACATAATGCAATGCATAAAATATTATTTTATAGTAAGCAACACTAATGATAAAAATACATCCTGTTGACATATATATTTTTATATATATACATATATAATTTTTTTGGAGAGGCAAATTGAAGATCTAAAAAGTGACAGCAAGTGGATTGCAGATGGAAATGACAATCTTGTCGTGCGGACTTACTAATTATGGCTTTTGTAAGTCACGTTTAGTGGCCATAACACAACGCAGAACTCTTTTCGGTGATGATCCACTGGATGGAAATCATCCTGGAAATCCCAGTGGTTTGGTGTTTTTCTTGGAGGTGGGGAGGGAGGAATATCACTGGTGTAGTTAAACCAATTGTTCCGATGCTCCCAACCTCCCCACACATGACCGCCTTGGCAGTGGAAACGTGTGGCCAGGGACTATAGGAACTCGTGATAATGCGGTCTGGGTGGTTATTCTATTTATAACAAATTTACTAACAAAGCACATGGGATCTGTGATCTCTGCGTAAGTCTCAGGAGAAGTGCTGAAACTGAAAAATAACCTCAAGCAAGAGCCCTTTCTCTGTCTCACAGACACACACACAAACGCACACACACACGATAAACAGATAAATAGCAGAAGCTAATTTGTTTTTTTCTCAAATACTTTTCTCTTTCCCCCAGACTCTGCCAGCGTCCCCACCAAGGTGGTTAAAATAAACAAACAAACACAACTGTAATCATTATCACTCCATCCCAAGCAGTGTGTTTCTAGAATCTGGAACTCCACAAAGATTGTCTGAGGTTGGTGTCCGTTCGAAAGGTGCTGGTTTCTGTATCTTTGTAATGTGTGTCCTCCTCCCTGCAGGAGGAAATGATCCCTGTGGCGATTAGGATAAAATATGCTCAATAGAGCTGATTTTTCTTTGTCCACGAACTTCTGTCCAATGCTCGTGGCATTGAAAATGGGCTCCGGGTGGGAAAGGAAAGTTGAGTACCCGTGGAGAGACAGACTGTAGAAGCAAGAAGGAGGCTGTCTGCGTGGCCACCAACACCAGATTCCATTTCATTTCTAAAATTGGAATTTCTGTGTTCCTCCATTTGTTTGCATAGGGCTTTTTCATTTTGCATTATTTTCTCTTGTTTCCGTTCTGGAATCCAATGCCAGCCCACTGTGAGGGGGGAGCCTCTAGATAGTGTTTATGAACAGCCGGAGGCAAGGATCAAGTTAAATAGCACATATGGGGCGCCTGGGTGGCTCAGTGGGTTAAAGCCTCTGCCTTCGGCTCAGGTCATGATCTCAGGGTCCTGGGATCGAGCCCCCGCATCGGGTTCTCTGCTCAGCGGGGAGTCTGCTTCCCTTCCTCTCTCTCTGCCTGCCTCTCTGCCCACTTGTGATCTCTGTCAAATAGATAAATATAATCTTTAAAATAAATACATAAATAAACAAATGGGACTTACACCTCCAGCGGGATTTGCCTCTTCCTGCTTTGCAATCTTCACATCGCTGAGTGCCCTAAACCCTGTTCGATTCTCTCTGTCCGAATGCATTTTTCAGCACTGGAGGTCCTCTGACTTTGGCGAGAGGTTCAGTGGGCAGTGCTGACCAAGGCACTGCCAAAGCAAAGTTCAAAAAGCTGGAAATGTGATTTTTTAATGCAAATATAGGGTGAGCATGTATCAAAGACATCTGACTCATTAATTCATTAATGAGCAGGGAGCCCGATGTGGGGCTCGATCTCAGGACCCTGGGATCATGACCTGAGCCAAAGGCAGATGCCCAATAGCTGAGCCACCCAGGCACCCCAAAAATGCACTTCTGTAGAGAATTGAATCCCCTTGGCTTGAGTATGACTTGGAAGGGACACACAGCCATCCTTTACTTGCAAGCATTGTACAAGTTTTGTTCACAGGGCCACACAGAAGGCATTCGGGCTGAAGTTTGGTGGCAAGGGGTTTTGATGGGTGTTGGTGTCTGAAATTCCCTCATAATTCTCCCAAAACTCTATGTCATGAAAAGCTTCAGCTACCAAAGGAGAACCCTGATATTTCAAAAAAAGAGAACTTGAAGGGGGGCTTGACTCTGTGCATTTCTCAGTATTGAAAGTCCTCTCACCTCGGCCAGGGGTTCACCCGGCAGTGCGGACCAAGCAAGCAGAAATGGAATCAATCACATGTCTGGGCACGGGCTTGACGGCGCAGGAGTCAGATTCAAATTCTGGGCTCACCATATTCACGCAGCTGCCCCTGCCGCAGGCTCGGTTTCGCATCCATCCGGTGGGGTGGGGAGACTTCACTTACCTGCTCCACGGAAGTGTTGCTGTCGAGACAGGTTGTGATAATGAACAGAGCTGCTGTTATTCTCAAAGCTACACTGCATGGGACGCTGACTGAAGCAGGGGCTTTCTATCCCCAAACTCAAAGCCCGTAGCAAGCCACACAGCTCTTGGTTATGGCAGCGTGCGTCAGAAATACTGTTACTTGCACGCCGGTGCCCAGCGACCCCTTTTTTGGTGCTAACGCTGAATCAATTTTGTTTGCGGCCACAGACCCCCTCTGTTCCACAGATCCTGTTGTACTGGGAGTTCTCGTGGGACCTGATTCTGGGCAGGGAGCCTTGAGCAAAAGTCTTCTTGGGACAGGGACGAACTCTGGACAGCTTTTGCTTCCATGACAGAAAGAGACTGGGCTGGCTGGTGGGATCTTTCCCTCTTCCCATCCCATTTTCCCTTGGATGCAGAAGCGATGCTTAGAGCCTGGAACATGAGAGAGAGGCCAAGGGAATGGCAGGCATATGGGTCCAGCTGTAATAGGGAGGAGCTGTTCCATCTGAACACACAAGGGCCCATCTCCAAACTTCCTGTTCCATGAAGAAATTAATTCCTCTAGGCTGAAGTCACTCAAGTCTGGTTTTCGACTACTTACAGCTGAACACAACACTGAGCAATGTACAGGCAGCAGTGGGAGAGCTGAGTCTTCCGAGGTAAACTGTAGACTTCGGGCAATGAGCTTGCATCAATGTATGTTCATGCCTGGTAACAAATGTTACCTGATGCGCATTGTCGATAACAGAGGACGCTGTGCTTGTGAGGGGGAGGGGCCAGATGGGAAATCTCTGTACCTTCCACTCAATTTTGTTATGATATGAACCTAAAACTTTAAAAAGTTCAAGTCTTGGGGTATCTGGGTGACTCAGTTGGTTGAATGTCCGACTCTTGGTTTCAGCTCAGGTTGTGATCTCAGCATCATGGGATCGAGCCCGGCGTCAGGCTACACTCTGGGCGTGGAGCCTGCTTAAGATTCTGTCTCCTTCTCCCCCTGCCTCTGCCCCTCCTTTGCCTGTAAAAAAAGAGAGAGAGAAAGAGAGAGAAGTACACCAAACTTGTGATTTGCAAACTTCCGATTTACAAACTTCCTTTTCAGCGTTTCTTGTGAGAAATTGCTCGGGACTTCCAGACACGTCTGTACTTCCAGAGCTCAGCTAGTGGTGCTTTGCAGGAGGCAAATGAGGCCTGTCTGGTGGGCCTTTTTGGAAAACACCAACCTGTGTGCTATCCAAAACATGTAACAGTCGTGCCGAATGACGTCCAGCTAGCACACTGCACAGGTGGAGAACATGCTGAAGAATCCACTATGATCGGAGCATCCTGCTGGCTCAGTCGATAGAGCCTGTGACGCTTGATCTCAGGATTGTAGGTTCGAGCCCCACATTGGGTGTAGAGATGACTTAAAAATAAAATCTTAAAAAGAAAAAAAAGAAAGAATCCAGTGTGATGGAAAACATTTCATTCTTTTTTTAAAATTTTTTTATTTTTAAAGATTTTATTTATTTATTTGACAGACACAGCAAGAGAGGGAACACAGCAGAGGAGTGGGAGAGGGAGAAGCAGGCTTCTCGCCTAGCAGGGAGCCCGATGTGGGGCTCGATCCCAGGACTCCGAGATCATGACCCGAGCTGAAGGCAGACTTTAACGACTGAGCCACCCAGGCGCCCCAACATTTCATTCTTTAAAAAAAAAATTCTCTTCTTTCTGTTATTGGTAGTTCTGTACGTTAGATTTTTTTTTTTTTCCCCTCCATGGGGTCAAAAAGTACCTAAGTATATGACTACAAGTGGAAAAATAGGGGACAGAAATCGGGTAGTGGCAGTTTTTCTATTTTCATTTGTGTGTAAATTTTTATTTCTATTTATTTAACAAAATTTTGTCTTAATTTTTATTTTCTGCATGCGTATGAATTTTTAATATAAATGCAGGGATGTAAAGCGTTAGTGCAAGTCAAAATACTTCAGTGAACCTGAAGTCCACAGCTCAGATTTATAACAATTACAAGTAAGCCTGTTAAATTCTTCTGGACCGTGCCATCATTTGGAATTTTTACCAAGTACATTTCTCATTGGCGGCAACTAAATGGTGTTTGTGGCATTTGGATTGTACCATGGATTCCATCCATTCACTACAATTTTCTAACTGGGTTGGTTGTCCTACAAGCAAGCACATATTTTTAATGTCTGCCTTCTGGGCTGTTCCTGTAAGTTTGCTACTAAAATACATTAAACCATTAAAAAAAAAAAGTTAAAGTCTAAAAAGACCTGTATCTGTAGGAGTTTCAAGTTCGATTATTCAACTAATGCCACTTTCTTTATGAAATCCCAGACCCTCTGATTTCTGGGGCCTGGCTTTTCTTATGGAAATGCAATGGTTTTCATAATCCTCTAGGCCCTTCCTCCCCCCCCCCCCAAAAAAAAATCCTTAAAGATGATCTTCAAAGACCAACTCTTCAAAATTGTGTATGTGATTATTACCCTAAACTTGACATGGGGTTACTGTTTTAAATCACTTTGCCTTGTTAGTCCTATAAATTATAGAAATACCTTGGAACTGAAAACATTTTGCCATGCAGACCTAACTGATTCATTAAATTTAAAAAAATGAATGTTGGCTAAGTTCTAGGTGTTGCGAAGATAAAGTTTAGGGAAGAAGATAGAGTTGGAAAAAATTAATTTCAAAAAGACTGGAAGAAAAGCCACCAAAATGTCTTTGTTGTTATCCTGAATGAGAAGGATCCATGAGCAATTTCACTTTTTGGGGGCGGGGTGGTGCTAAAAAGTGGTTTTATTAAAGGCATGAGGATAGGACCCATGGGCAGAAAGAGCTGCCCCAATGTATTTTTAAATTCTCTATGTATTTTTTTTTAAAGATTTTATTTATTTATTTGACAGAGAGAGATCACAAGTAGGCAGAGAGAGTGAGAGGGAAGCAGGCTCCCTGCTGAGCAGAGAGCCCGATGTGGGACTCGATCCCAGGACCCTGAGATCATGACCTGAGCTGAAGGCAGCGGCCTAAACCACTGAGCCACCCAGGCACCCCAATTCTCTATGTATTTTTAAACATTTCAGTCTTTTTTTTTTTTAAAGATTTATTTACTTATTTATTTGACACAGAGAGAGAGAGAGAAAGAGAATTCAAGCAGGGGGAACAGCAGAGAGAGAGGGAGAAGCAGGCTTCCCGCTGAGCAGGATCCTGATGTGGGACTCGATAGCAGGACCCTGGGATCACGACATGAGCCAAAGGCAGATTCTTAACCAAGTGAGCTACCCAGGCGCCCCCATTTCAGTCTTTCTATATTGACCATACATAGTGGTAGGGAATGCAGGCAGCTCCTCAAACATTTTACATATATATATATATATATATATATATATATATATTTTTTTTTTTTTCCATTGGATAATAATCTCTGCATTTTGGTTTGAAAAATAGGGCTACTAGGTCCGACATGGCTCCTGGCACGGAGACAGATAGGTATGGGTCCCATTCTGAAGCCAAAATTACGTAGACTTTTGTCAGACCCCCCCCCAACCCCACCCCACCGCAGCTCACAGACTGGCAAAGTGAAAAGGGCCTTGGAAATGACCTAGACCAATTCCCTAATTCTCAGATGAGGAAACTGAGTCCCAGACAGATGAGTGGCAGAAAGGACTTGACCCCAGGGCCTGGGCTAAAACTGGTGGTCCCGAAACTGTCGAGTAGGTTCCTCACACACGGACACAGCATTTCAGGGTTAAGAATCCTGCTAGGCGGAGACCAACCCTGGGCCAGGCGGGAAGCGGGCAGGGGCGGGGGTTGGCAGGGAATGGCCAGGTTAGCAGCCAGTGATTTACAAGTACCTTCTGAGTGCCAAGGACTCTACTGCAAAATGTTTTAAAATCAACTTTACTTTTTGAGCCGTTTTGGGTTCACAGCAAAATTGAGGGGAAGGCACAGAGATTTCCTATGTTCCCCCTTTCCCCCACCACATACCCAGCCTCCCCCAGTAGCAACATCCCCCACCAGAAGGGACATTTGTTACAACTCATGAACCTACACCCACACATCATTATCACCCAGAGTCCGCAGTTGACATTACATTTCACTCAGTGTGGAACATTCTATGGGTTTGGACACAGCTGTAATGACGTGTATCCACCATTATAGTATCGTACAGAGTAGTTTCACTGCCCTAAAAGTCCCTAACCTATTCATCCTTTCCTCCTCCCAACCCCTGGCAGCCACTGATCTTTCTACTGTCTGCGTATCCTTGCCTTTCCAGAATGTCGTCCGGTTAGGAATCTCAAAGTCTGTAGCCTTTTCAGACTGGCTTCTTTCACCGAGTAATAGGCATTTAAGTTCCCTCGATGGCTTTTCATGGCTTGAAAAGTGCGGAATAGTATTCCCTTGTCTAGATATATCACAGTGTATCCTTCACCTACTGAACGACATCTAGAGGTTTCTGAGTTTTTGTCATTGGGAAAGAAGCTGCTACCAACATCCATGTGCAGGTTTTTTGTGTGGATTGAAGTTCGTAGGTTAAGAGTGTTCGGTTCTGTGAGAAAGTGCTAGACTGTCTTCCAAAGTAGCTGGGCAAGGACGGCCCAAGAAGGAAGAACAGTGTCCCACCCCCCACCCCAAGAACCCGAAAGTAAATAGTCTTTGTTCCATCAGCGAAGGCACAGAAGGCCAACTTCTTGCTATGATCCAGTGTACACGAGTGTTTGAGGTCCTGGAGACGTGTTATACAAACAACACACAAACAACACAGGGGAGCCCAGAGCTCGAGTTTCAGCTCTCACCCCAGAACTCTTCTGCTCATGGAGAAAGAATCCCCGGAGCTGTGGTTGTGCGCAGTGGGGGAGGCCCCCAGGATATGGTTTATCTGGACAGAGCCTGGCTTTACTGGGCACCACCTGCCGGGGCTCCCTCTTGGCCAAACTTCTGGCCTTATCTCTTGATAATACAGTGTGTTTACTCAACCTGCCCTTGTACCTGGGAGTTGTTGTAGGCAGTGGCTGTGTTTTACCGCCCTTATTCCAATCTCTGGGCCTCTATAAAAAGAAGGAAAGTGGGAGGAAGAGGAGGAAGCTGGATCCAACCTTTCAAAAAACAAAACTCAAAAAAATCCAAGAGAAAAGAAAAGAAAAAAAGAAGTAATTCTTATAGTTTAGAAGGAGTTCATCTTTTACTAGGTACTGAGGTTTTATGTTTCCTGGCATCTCTTGAACTTGAGGAAGAAAGTTGTAAAAACGCCCACCAAATGTCACCGTGAAAGGAAAGAAACACAACTCATGAGACAGAGGTCAATAAAGACCAAGGTAGATATAAATTCTATGTTTCCACAGAAGGGACTGTTCCTATCTAAGTGAAAACTATGGCGGAAAGGGAGCCGACATCTTGAAATCCAATGAAAGAGAGAGTCGACCCTGGAGGTCCTCTACCAAGTCGTAAAAAAGATGGTTAACTTCAGATTAAGATGCCATTTACAGACCACAGAATTCACTCTTTTTTTTCTTCAAATTTTTATTCAAATTCTAGTTAGTTAACATATAGTGTAATACCGGTTTCAGGAGTAGAATGGAGTGACTCCATGTTTCTACGGACTTGCCTATGCTGGCAATTTCATGGAAGGGGAGTCATAGTATAGTACAGTACAGTACGGATTCTTTTGTGTCTTCATATGTACTTACGTATATTCTTCATTTATTATTTTCACTTAGCACAACATTTTCAAAGTTCATGCTTACTTCTTTCTTTTTTATGGCTAATAATTCTCTGCTGTAAGGACACACCACAGTTTGTTTATCCAGGAGGAGATAAGCAACAGGAGGTCAGTGACTCATTTGCCTGGATGGTCAGTGGTGTTTACGATATAGTGTAAAAAAAAAAAAAAGAAAAGAAAAGAAAAAGAAAAAAAATCATCTTAGTATATTAAGAGCTATATTTAAACAATACAACCTCCTTTGAGCCAGGCCTCCAGACACCCACCTGGTCACCTGAGTGCCAGTTTAGTCATGACAGCTACAAGAATTTCCCTGATGAGAGAGTGCGTGTTGCACTGTTTTTCAGGTGCAAAATGTCACTCAAAGCATCTAGAGATGTTTAGATATTCAGGGACTGGAATGTTTAAAGTTCTGGCAGAACCAAAGAAGACATACAGATGGCCAATGAGCATATGAAAAGATGTTCCCCACTGTTTTTTTTTTTTGTTTTTTTTTTTTAAAGATTTTATTTATTTATTTGACAGAGAGAGAGCACAAGTAGACAGAGAGGCAGGCAGAGAGAGAGAGGAAAGCAGGCTCCCTGCTGAGCAGAGAGCCCGATGCGGGGCTCGATCCCAGGACCCTGAGATCATGACCTGAGCTGAAGGCAGCGGCTTAACCCACTGAGCCACCCAGGCGCCCTGTTCCCCACTGTTTAACACAAAGGCAATGCAAATTAAAACAGCAAAGAAATACCACTACATACCCATTAGAATGGCCAAAACCTCAAACACCAACACAGCCAAATAAATGCTGGGGGAGACTGTAGAATGATGAGAACTCTCATTTTATGATCCCTTCTGGGGGATTTTGATCTACTGTCAAGCTTAAGATGCATCATTTTTTTTAAATATATATTTTTTAAAAAGTACTAATCTCTACACCCAATGTGGGGTGTGAATTTACAACCCTGAGATCAAGAGTCACACACCCTTCGGACTGAGCCAGACAGGTGCCCTGAGATGCATCTTATTTTATCATATGGATACAGTATATTTTATATTACCACTTCTTTGTTTTTAATAAAATTATTGATTTATTTATTTGTCAGAGAGAGCGCACACAAGCATGGGCAGCAGCAGGCAGAGCAGGCACAGGGGGAAGCAGGCTTCCTGCCGGGCAAGAAGCTGGATGCAGAACTTGATTCCAGGACCCTGGGATCATGACCTGAGCCGAAGGCAGAGTCTTAACCAACTGAGACACCCAGGCATCCCTATACTACTGCTTCTAAGAAGTCTCTGAACTGTTGTTGTCGTTACAAGAATTACAGTGGTAAACATCCTTAAAATCAAGTCTTTGGGAGTATCCACAAGTATTTCTCCAGAGTAGATGTACGAAATTCGATTGCTAGGTCCGAGGATGTGCCCAACTCTAAGTACCCACGTGCTTTTTTGCTAGAAGATCACAGGGTCAGCACCACGTTGGAGTGTGGTCTGGAGCCAATGTCTTCTGTCTGCCCAACTCCACGATGCCCTTGTGCCCGCGACCTCATCAAAGATGTGAACATTCAAATGGAAGAATTTTGAGCAGGCTCTGGATGTCCAGATGCCAGTGTAGGAAACCAGTAGATTCTGAGAAAGGTTCCGAGGCTTCAGCGAGTGGCGGGGAAGGTTAGATGAAAAGCCAAGAGCGCCGTCCATACATAAGCAAACCATGGAGACAGTTATCACAAATCCAGCTCCTGAGAGTATCAACTGTGATTAAATGCAAGGGAAGTATAAAGCCACATTTAAACTTCACGGTGATGAAGAATTTATATTAGCTATTACATGAAAATGCCTCACTGCATACAGATCAGGAAATTATTAAAACAAAATATTCCAAGCATTGTAAATGTTTCCAGAGACATCTGAGTCATTTTATAAAAATAGGTTATTTTTCTCTTATGACTAAGAGTTGGTATGAAATGTTAGAAATAGAAACCAGAAACCCCTCACTGGGGCCGGTGATACATGACAAGGAATTGCAAGTTTCCTTGAGCAAGTCTCCGATCAAATGGAGGTCCTAGTTTGAGGCTTCTAACTACCAAGCAGAAAAGGGACACGGGATAAAACCCAGTCCATGACAAAGCGCTGCGCTCAACAGTCATCAAGCACAAAGGGCTCAATGGTGGCTTTTGCAATTCTTAGCTACATCTTCTGACCTGTAGAAATGGTGCCCCATGGAGCAAGGCTCTGGTCTCAACTATTTTATTTCCAGATGTTATGACCTCAGCCAGATCATTCTCTTATCTTCTGTGTCAAGGGCATGCCGATCTCTGCCCTTGTCTATCTCCCAGGATTATAGTGGACATGAAATTAGGGAACAACTCTGAAAATGTTTTCTCAATGATAGCGTAATGGTCAGTGTTGCTGTTATAAAGAGTGGATGTAACGAGCCAGTGGCAAGGCTGAAAGATGGATGGCTTTTTGTCTTGACTGTACGTCAACTACTGTGCTAGTATGTGGCTTTGGGTAGCAACTAGAATAGATACCGGTGGTGCCCCACTTGGATCCCCAAGTGCCGATGCGGAGGCATCGTCCCCCAGCTGCAGACAGCTGTCCCTGTCTTCAGGGAACCGCCCCTGGCCAAGGGGAGTTGCCTTGCCTGGGAGGTCATGCTCATCCCTCCCCCACCACAGCTCCCAATGCAAGGGATCCCAAGGGTAGCTTCTCTTGCTTCGGGGTGCAACTCAGTGGCGTTCTTCATGTCCTGGAGCTCCCCATGGGGTCAGGCTAGAACTAAGCTGAGACGGAATTCTTGCTTTCCTCCTTTCCCTTCTCTACCGCGTCTCCCATGGTCCTTTTCTCCTAAGAGCGCTACTTCAATAATTCCCATGTACCTAAATCCAAGTCACAAGTTCTGCTTGTAAAAAATTCACTAAAGACATTATACTTTCTTATCTTCCTTCCACGCGTTGCTCTACAAATCTTCCTCAACTTTCTGTGGGGTTCCATCCTGATAAAGCCATCGTAAATTGAAAATACCAGAAGTCAGAAATGCGCTGACTACAGCTAACCTCCTGAACATCACAGCTTAGCCTAGCCTACCTTAGTGTGCTCAGAACACTTGCAAGCAGCTTACGGTTGGACAGAATCATCTCACACAAAACCCATTTGCTCATCAAGTGTTGACTCTCTCATGTAATTCATTAAATACTGTACTGAAGGTGAAAAACAGCCTGGTTTTCTGGGGACGCAATGGTTGTCAGCCTATCATTTGTTCACTCTCATGACCTTGAGGCTGACTGGGAGCTGTGGCTCGCTGCCCTGCCCAGCATCATGAGAGAGGACCAGACCACATGTCGCCAGTCTGGGAAAATATCCAGCCTCAAAATCCCAAGTTCAAGGGCCTTGGGTGGCTCGGTGGGTTAAGCATCTGCCTTTGGCTCAGGTGGTGATCTCCGAGTCCTGGGATCCAGCCCCATGTTGGGCTCCCGGCTCAGCAGGGAGCCTGCTTCTCCCTCTCCCTCTGTGATCTCTCTGGCGTTCTCTCTCAAAGAAATAAATAAAATATTAAAAAAAAACAACCAGAAACAAAAAAACAAAAAAACAAACTTCCAAGTACCATGTTCACTGAATGCATATCACTTTTGCGCTATCAAGAAGTTGAAAAGCTTATGTCGAATCATAGTTCCAGGATGCTCTGTAGTTTTGTTTCAGAGCGATTTCTCAACACAAAGAGTTGAAAGTTTGGTCAACGGGCTGTTCTGTGGTTCCTGTGCCAAGACTAGTTAAATATTCATTTTTACACAAAATGTTGCTCTTTATGATGACCTTGGTGGTTCTCACATTACCGGCGTTCTGTTACATTGTACTTTTCATGCAAATGGCCTCCCAAGCAATGACTTGAAAATGAACTCTCATTCTCTCTCTAGATGAAACACAATTCTTTCTGAGCAACTCAGAGCTTAACAGTGAGTTTTGCTGATCCAGCTAAGTCAGAGCCTGGTTGATTCTTCTTCCACTGTGCAAACGAACAAACGTCCTGGGTTTTTTGTTTTGTTTATAAAGTGGTTTTTCTTCCTGGCTACCAGGTTAACTTTTTGCAGGTTGGACGAAATCCCCTGGGGCCAGGTCTCTGAACATAACCGGGTTGCTCCTGGGACCTGCTGGGCTACAGACACGACTACTATTTCAGTCAGGAGTGCTTCACCTAGAAACCTTCGCATGGGACCTGGTGAAGGGGAAGACAGGAAAATGGTCTAGGCTGTGGCATCTTGTTGATTTCCCACAATTACCTTGGAATGGCCCATGATAAACACAACGATGCTATCGACATGTTAGCACATCGCGTGGTTTACTCTGGGCACTTGTGAATGTCCGTTGTGCAGTCCAAAGACGGGCAGCACAAGCCTGTGGGGCTAGAAGTCTCTCCTTCGCTGGCTGTTGGGCAAAGGGATTCCCCAAATCTCTGAGCTTCTTGTGAATTTGGCTTGCTTGCACAAACATCGCTCTCTCTGCTGACATTCACAAACGTTACTGCAATCCTCTGTCCTTAGGCCAAGAAAGCACAGAATAGGAAAAAAAAAAAAAGGGAGAAAAGTTTTATGCTTCTCCTGAAACCTAGGGTCATTTCTTCCTTTGTCTCTTTCTTCCTCCAAACTCCAGTTCTGCAAGTATTTACTTTATTGCGGTGCTCAACGGGTTAACACAGAGGAAACCAAATGGAAAGCTCTGCCTCCACTTTTCTGCAGCAAACAGTCAACCGGGAGAGATAAGACCCCGCTCGGTTGGATATTGTTATGCACAATTCTCAGATAAAGAAAGCGAGGCTGGTAGAGCTTAACTGATGTCTGGGGTCACCCTGTGAGGTCAGGCTGAACTCAAATTCAAATCTGATTCCTGGTCAGCCCCCTTTCCACTGCCCCCATCCCCTCGAGTCACGAGTTGGGCCTAGGATTGAGAATAGGCAGAATCAGAGTCACAAGAAAAGTCCAGCGAGTGACGGGGATCTAGAATACGACTGCCTCGGAACTATCAAAGATTAGTATTCAAGGCACCTTTTTCTGATCAGTGAATAAACCAATTCTACTGTCCAGGGATTCTGTTGTGTCCTTCTTTGAGTCAGAAAGAAAGTATACAACAGCTGGACCTCAAAGAATTTGCACTCTTCGGGAAAAGAAGTTTTCTAAAACAATGGGAGTTACCAGGGAGAACTCCCCAAATGCCCAGAGCACTTGAAGCATGATCACAGCACTCATATCTGTACAGAAGAGAACGAAAGAGCCACTGCAAGGTGGGTGGGGGGCGGGCGAGGAAAGCGGGGGGCTGTGTGTTGGCCCAAGTAAACTCTTGGGAGGGTTGTTAATTGCAGGTGGGAGACGCTCATTATATGTGCCTGCCAGCAAATCCATCCTGGTTTTTGTTTTTGTTTTTGTTTTTTCCCCTGAAGCAGGAGGACCTTCTTGCCCGGCATTTTTATTTTAGTGGATGATTTAAGGTCAAACAGGCAACTCAAGGTCAAGTATAACTAGCAGGAGTTGCTCTCTCTGAGTAAGATGCGCTAGGGAGGTTGGATTTATGTTGTAAGTTGTCTGGGCTGGAAAGTACTAATCGGAGGGAAGAGAAGGGCTCCTTCTCTCCATTCCACCAGCTAAATATTCAGCGAGCAATCTTTCTATCGGGTACCCCGTGAATCAGCATCTTAGAACATTTCGTGCTACAACACCGGTACACTGGATTTCATTCCTTCAGGATTTAGGCTACAGTGTTTTTATTTGAAAAGCTCTTTATTATTTAGACTTAACTCTGCGAAAAATAAAAAGAATGCAGGACTAAATATTGGCAGAGCCGGGCTGACACTGTCTGGAATGTTCTGTGAAATTCCTTCCGGTCTTGCCCAAGCGTGTCCGTGGAAGAGCCACTCTCCTTTTCCTATGGTACCTTTCCCCCTCACTTCCTTAGGTGCCACATAAATGCAGGGAGTGCGCAATACATTTTATCAAAGATGAGCTGGGTCATGGTTCCCAGCAGAGGCTGACGATCCCTGCTTATTCTGGTTCCGGCGAATCCCTGTGTTCTACTCCCCCCCCCGCGGTTCCGAATCCCACTCACTGTAGGAGCCCAGGCCCACTGTTCAGAAACATCCCTGGACCCAGAGCTGGACAAAAAGGTCTAGAGTCTAGGACCCCCGGTTCACTACATAGAGTGTGAGGCCCTGGTATTTTTTTTTTTTTTAATTAAAATATTTCCCAGGCGATCTGATGACCTACCGGGGTTGGTAACAACTAGTTTGTCTTATCAAAGTGGACTAAGGCTTTAGCCTCTCCAGGAACTTGTGGTAGATGCAAATTTTCAGGTCCACCCCAACCCCTCTGGATCAGAAACTCTGGGAGTGGGGACCAGCATTCTGAATACTAATGAGCCCCAGAAGATTCTAGTCTGAGAACCACTGGTTGATCGCTAAAGGGGCCTTTTCTCTAGCCCTAAGGGAGCCTTTAGGTTTTAAGTATTTCATAGACATCTGTGATGTCCATGTGGTTTGGGAGGCACTTAGCAAAGCAAACCAAGACCCAGAAAGTTGCAGGGCATGACCAAGTTCATAATCATGCGGTGACCCACACGCGGACTAGAAGCCGGGCCTCTTGATCTTCAGAACTCGGGCTTACTCTGCGTCCCCCAGTCCCCACCCTTCAGCCTCTGAGGGGTCCAGACCAGGAGAGCTTTCCCATCTGTGAACTCTAAACAGTTACCAGACTCTGAATCGCCAGTCTGAGCGCCAACCAAATTCTGCCTTGCCCTAGTGAGTAACCTTCCACTGAGGCAGGGTGAGGCAGGGTGTGGGCGGGGGGGGGGGGCAAGACATGCTGTCATTGTTGGTCCCCTACCACGCTTGCGGCCTTCTGGGCAAAGTAGCTGCCCCAACTACCCCTACTTCCGTCACCCTGTTCCGTCCTCACCACAGCCCGCTGGTTTCTCGCATGCCTCTTTGAGATGAGACACAGAAATATCACTTAGTGTTAATAGAATGAATTGAGTACACTTGCCTGCCAGCCTGCCCTTTTTTTTTTCAAGATTTTATTTTTTTGAGAGAGAGAGGAAGAGAGAGAACATGCACAAGACAGGAGGAGGGGCAGAGAGAGAAGCAGACTCCCCGCTGAGCATAGAGCCCCATGCAGGGATTTATTTCAAGACCCTGGGATCCAGACCTGAGCCAAAGGCAGACACTCAGCCGACTGAGCCACCAGGTGCCCCGTCTGCATTTTTATAATAACTTTTTCTTAAATATTTTATTGTTGAGTGCATTATTTGTGTTTAAAGGTTTTAAAGGTGACATAGTACCATCTATTTCCACTTGGAAGTTTTTTGAGGTAAAATTCCCCTAAAACCATCACCATGGCCAAGTAGGTAATATATTCTGATTGGCTATCCTGGGTCATGTGCCCATCCCTGAACCAATCACCAGGTAGGTAGTGTATTCTGATAGGCTATCCAGGGTCATGTGTCCCTCCCTGAACCAATCACCATGGCCAGGTAAGTAGTGTATTCTGATCAGTTGTCCTGAGTACCAATCATCATAGCCAGGTACATAGTGTATTCCGATTAGCTGTCCTGAGTACCAATCACCATGGCCAGCTCAGTAGTGTATTCTGATTGGCTCTCCAGGGTCATGTGCCTATCCCTGAGCCAATCACCATGGCCAAATAGTTTCTGTTTTATTTTTTTTTCTAAGATTTTATTTATTTATTTGACAGAGATCACAAGCAGGCAGAGAGGCAGGGAGAGAGAGAGCAGGAAACAGGTTCCCCGCAGAGCAGAGAGCCCAACGCGGGGCTGGATCCCAGGACCCTGGGATCACGACCTGAGTTGAAGGCAGAGGCTTTAACCCCCTGAGCCACCCAGGCACCCCTAGTTTCTGTTTTCTGATTGGCTATCCTGGGTACCAATCACCATGGCCAGGTAGGTAGCATATTCTGATTGGCTATCCTGGATCATGTGTCCATCCCTGAACCAATCACCATGGCCAGTTGGGTATTATAAATTCTGATTGGCTATACTGGGTACCAGTCAACATGGCCAGGTAGGTAGTGTATTCTGATTGGCTGTCCTGGCTCATGTGCCTATCCCTGTTTGTTTGGGAATGGGGCAGACATGATTAATAGAATGACGGCCTTACCTGAGGAGGAAGGTATAGTTCCTAAAGGAGAAGATGCTAGGAAAAGTAGCATGTCATGTACATGTATACAAGCATTTCCCTGAAAAAACAAACCTCATTTTGCAAAATAATACACTAAAACTAACAAGGCTTATAGAAAAAAAAAAAAAAGAGAGAGAGAGTTGGGGTAGATCACTCAAAATTTTTACAACTTCATTAGCAGAGCATTGAGAAAAAAAAAAAATGAGCATCAGGGGTAATTACTTGAACAGCCCCGACCATCTTGGTATGGTTAGAGGTTACCTCTGGGGATATTAAAAATGCAAGGAACCAGTAGAGAGAAAATTCTGGCCTGGTAGAACTGAGGTGTTGTCGATGGAAGCAGTGTTCTAGGACAGTGGGCTACTATTAAGCTGGTCACAGGAACAAGCACCATATCTGAAGCAAGAACCTGGCAAGGCTGGGGTATACCTTCTTGGGAAGGAAGTCTTGGGTAAGAACACGCACCTTTAATTTTTTTTTTTTTTTTTTTTTTTTAAGTAAATCTTGAGAGGCTCCTGACTGGGGCTCCTGGGTGGCTCAGTGTGTTAAGCATCTGTGTTTGGCTGAGGTCATGATCTCAGGGTCCTGGGATGGAGCCCTGCATCAGGCTCTGCGCTCAGCAGGGAGTCTGCTTCTCCCTCTCCCTCTCTGCGTGCACTTGCTGCCGAAAACTAACCACTTTCAAGCATACAGTTTAGTGGCATTTCATGACTCTTAGGGGCTCTGTCTCAGGACATTCAGGCTGAAGGTGGACTGAATTTGGAGGAATAAGGAGAAAGTCAGACCTCGAGACACCCCTCACCCCCAACCCCCATAGCACACGTTGCGGGTTAAGATGCAACAGTGAGACTCTCCAGTCTCAGATGTGAATGGCCCTCGTGGTGGTTGACCTGAATGTGGATTTCAAAGGAGACTCTTTGCTGGGGATGCAGGGAGATTTGAGGTGCCATTCAGACAGATGGTGGCTAACCGCCCTCTTCTCTCTGCCTTTCCCTCCTCCCCTCTGAATGGACCTGTAAGAAGATGTTGTGCACCGTCACCACCATCTAGATCCAGAACTTTTCATCACCCCAAAAGAAAATCTCATGCCCATTAAGCAGGTACCCCCAACTTCCCTTCCAGCCTCTGACAACCATCCGTCCACTTTCTGTCTCTATGGATTTGTCTACATTTCATATAAATGGAATCATCCGGTATGCAACCTATTGTGACTGGCTCCTTCCATTTAGCTTAACATTTTGGGGTCCATCGCTGTTGTACCACGTGTCAGGACTTCATTCCCTCTTATGGCCGAATCACATTCCATTGCGTGGCCAGATCCCATTTTGTTCATTCATTCATCCATTCATGGACCTTTGCACCGCTTCCCCCTTTGGCTGTCAACAGTGCTGCGTGTACAAGTATTTGTTCATCTATTTTCAATTCTTCAGGGAGCCCGTTCACTTTTCAGTGTAGAGCAGCCTGTATTTTGGTGGGTGGTAGAGGGCAATGGGCTCCTATTTCACGAGAGAGGCAAGTCCCCAAATGGGTGCTTTAGTCTTTAGTGCCGTGCTTGCCTTTATAGGGACGGTCCCCTTTTGTGGTCCTCTTTTGGGGGTCTCATGTCATTATCCTTCTGCAAAAGTCCACATGGCTACCATGGGGATGTTTTATGGTCCAGCTCATCTTCCGTAACTGAAGGCTAGGGACCCTGCCCAGCTCTCAATTTGGAGGAGAAACCCATCCCTGGTGAAGGACCTACAGTTACATCGAATACAGTGCTGAGGGGAAGGGTTTGGGGGTTTCTTCACTTCCTCACAACCTCCTGTTTCTTCAGAAGGATAAAAAAGAGGCTTGTTAATAGAAAAGCCACCAGATATTAAACAACAGCTAAGAAAACATGTTCTGAGGATGATATTGTTAACAGCTGAGGAAAACTGTTTCAATCCGACATTGCCATTAGCCGAAGAATCCAGACCCAGCTGTGGTAAGTGACCGTCTCCCGAGTGTGGCAGTGTGTGAAGATGACACGGGGTATCTCCAGTAGCTACTGAAAGGAAACAAACCCACACGGACATGGAGTCATTTCTAGAAGCTCATGATTCTCTTTGTAGTCTGGTTGCCAGGGCCCTTTGTTGTTGGAAAATACTGTCGGTTCTACTCCAGTAAGTGGTTAATGAAAGAGTTGATAACCACAGCGACATTCCCAGATCCCTATCTTTCAGGCTCACCTCCCAGCCCCAAGCTCTCTGACTAAGCCTTTACTCCCACTCCAGAAGCTTCTGGAGCTGCTGGTGATTAAGGCGGTGCAGGAAATAATAAAAGAAAACGGCACTCAGAACACAGCAGCCGGTTCGCCGCTGAGCTCTCAGGGGCTCCGTGTGACACAATGCCAAGCTGAAGGTGGGCTGAATTGGGAGGAGTAAGGAGCTTAGTCCTCGCAAATATTACCCCCGCACCACCATAGCACACGTTGCGGGTTAAGATGGGTCAGCGGAAGCCTCCTCTCTCAGGTGTGAACCGACCTCGTGGTTGTTGACCTGAATGTGGATTTCAGAGGAGACCCTTTGCTGGGGACCGTGATGCAGCAAGAGTTGAGAAGCCATTCAGACAGAGGGTGGCTAACCGCCCTCTCCTCTCTGCCCCTCCCTTCTCCTCTCAGAATGGAGCTGTAAGAGGAATTCTTCTTCCAGCCCCTGGAAACCCAAGGAGCTTCCCCTACATCTCTTTGTAAATCCCCTTTTTGAAGTCTAACTTCCAATACAATAAGAAACACCCATTTAAAGTATACAGTTTGTTCAGTTGTGACACCCTGAAACCCCGGCCACAATCAAGATACAGAATACTTCTCTTCTGAAAGCTGTCCTTGTACCTCTTTGTTATTCATTCTAACCTTAGGCAACAAGGGATCTACTTTCTGTCACTCCAGATGCGTTTGCATTTTCTAGAATTTCATGTGAGTGGAGGAATGCGGCGCAGGCTCCTTGTTGCCTGGTGTCCTTCACTCTGCGTGGCGAACTTGTGATGCGTCCAGATTGTTGCGCATAGCGGTCAGTCATGTCTTTTCCGTACTGAGTTGTGTCGTGGTGTATGGATGCACGTCTTTGTTTCTCCATCTTCCTGGTGGTTGGGTTGTTCCTAGTTTGTGACTATCATTTCTCCTCTATCCTTAGTTGCTTCCTCTCTCCTGCCTCTGCCCCCTACATGCAGATTTATGTGCCCAGGTGGGAACAGGGAGGAATTGGGCTTCTCTGTCGTATTCTGAGGATTTGTAGGCATAATCCAAACAAACAAGGCAGGTACATTTTAAGTGGCCTGTCACAGTTGTGGCATAAGCCAACCTTTGCAGGTAGAGTTTATCCAATCTGCACATTTCTCAGGGCTGGCTCACAGTCTCTACAAGTGGTCACTTTAGACTGGGATCCCCCTGGGACATTTTTCTTCCTCTTTGGGACCAAATAACTATTCTGTGCCTCAGTTTCTCCCTTGGAAATAAGGACGAACCTTCATTTATAATTATTTAAAATTAGTGAACCAAGTAAGAGTCGAAGAATACCGGCTTGGGTAGGGAAAGACATAGTGACTAAAGGGTAGACAAGTATCTCTGTCTTGCTTGCGTGTTATAAATACACTTGCATTAGGGTCAAGGATAACTACTTGTTTTAAATCACATAGCATAGGACAAGTTGTTCTACTAAAATTGTAAGTGCTGTAGATGGAGTATCAGCGATATACAGAATAGTTTGAGATAAAATTGGTAAGCTGCCAGGGCTTGGTCCTATGCCTAGTGCATGGTGGGCACAGAAAAAGTGTCAAGTGACTGTCCCCACCGCCAATGAGGCAGACAGCTGGGCTAGGTGCTGTGTCTGTCACCCTTCCCCGAGGAGGTCCTCCAACCAGACCTGGGGCCTACACCAGGAGATTTTACCAAGAGGCTAGACAGAAGGTAGAAAGGTGAGGACAAGGCATTTCCACAGCCCCAGCTGGCAATGGCAGTAGTGATTGTAAGAGGCCAAACAGAACTCCCGGACGGTGTTTAAAGTCATGGCCTTTGTAGGAAGAGGGGCTGCATTTGAAGCAGTGGGCTCAGTAAGTCATTAGGCCATTCAGTTACCGTGTGTAAAATGGGTTTACCAGTGCTAACCTCCAGGGGGGGTTTAATGGAGGCCATGAAGTAATGGACATGGAGTTTAAACCCCTGCGGCAGTCTGGGCACGGACAGTGCACACTCTATGTCCATCACGTCATGTCCTCATATTTCAAGGAGGCTCTTCTTTGTTGAGTTTCTGTAGTGGAATAATGGCCCCCAAAGATGTCCGTGTCTTAATCTCTGAAACCTGTGAATATGTTACCTTAGAGGACAAAGGGGATTTCTTAGATTATTTAAGATCTTGAGAGGTGGAGATTATTCTGGACCCAGTATAGTCACAAGGGTCCTTATGCAGGGAAGATAAGGAGAGACTGGAAGATGGAACTCTTTGAAGAAGGAAGGGGCCACACACCAAGGAAGGCCTGTAGCTTCTAGAAATCAGAGAAGGCAAGGAAATGGATTCACCCCTAGAGCCTCCATAAGGAATAGCCTCGCTGACACCTGGGTCTTGGCCCAGTGGGATCCGTGGCAGACTTCTACTCTACAGAATTAAAAGATAACAAATTTGTGCTCTTTTCAGCCACTAAGTCTGTGATAACTTGTTATAGCAGCCATAGGAAACCAATACAGTCTCTAAGGCAAAACCAGTGTGATTAGCTAGGATTCTAGTTCTTAAATACTTTGCCATCACCATTTCAGGTTCCCCAGGGGAGTACACAGAGAGGATATTGCAAACAAGTAGATAATGTTTTTTACTAGCTACGCTACAGCCCTACACCTCTGGGTGGGAACTCTGGCTTTGGCCAGCTTGCCCAGGCTCTGGGTGGCCCTTCAAAGAGTAGAGTAATCTTGAAAATAAGGCTCTAAAGAAATCGGTGGGGAGTTGGCCTTTCAAGGGCCCTGCTTTGCCTACAGCTTTGACTTTCCATTTTCATTTGCTGAGAAGGTCATTCAAATTGAGACACTTGAGAGGCAAATTATCTCGGACCTTCTCTGAAGAGATACTTCCCTGATACCAAAACTTAAAATGATCTAATATATCCCTGAATCTTCCGAAAGCATGCTAGGGTAGAAAATTCTTCTGGGAGCCCGAGGATACTATTAAGGTAACTTGACCCCTATGTTGGGAGCATTTACTTGGAAATAATTTATGGAATGAATCATGGATACACTCCAGAGAATGCTAAACATGAACAGGATTATAGTCATTTCTGTATACTTAATCTCTTGCTGACCTAGGCAATATATCTTGAATATAGACCTCTGATACACACTTTAATATTTTATTAATTGGATTCTTCCAAGAAGCCATGTGCCAAATACAAACACTTAGAAAAAACCAGATTGTTAGCAAATGGAATTGAGAGTACCATATGTTTAATATGTAGAAAGCTGACGGCCGTCCTAGCATGGTCATCTATTACTCACTGAATTTGCTTAAAGAGTCTTTGGATCCAATGCTACACACACAGTGGGCTCATAGCACTCATAAATTATAGATATTAAAAACGTCTATGCTTCCGTCACTCTCTGGCTTTATGAATATGGAGACTTCAACATAAGCATAACCAAGTGTCTGACTTTCCAGGCCCTTTGCAACAGATCAGAGACCGAGCCCGTGCCTCGTTTAGCCATATCCAAGGGATGCACAATGCTAAAAGGAAGACCTATCAATTCACAAGTGAAGCCAAATTTTTTTCCCCTAATTCATCATCTCGCATCAGTATGGTAGCTTGTGAGTTGTGTTTGACACGTGTTCTATAACCTATCATCTCCAGCTCTGATGATTTAAATCACTAGATCTTAATTACTCAGAATCATCTTCTGAATTCAATCAACCAACACAGGCATCCTTATGTAAAAATATGAGTGTTTAAAGTATAGTTGGGAAATGAAAATATAGGCAGAGAAAAATCTCAAGGTAGTATGTACTATCAAGCGAGTGGAACAGATAATAATGTGGCTACGAAATAAAGATGATCTTTTCTTTGACAGCAGTGATCTGATTTGGCCATAATTTTTTTTAACAACTTTGTCGAGATATCAGTCACATACCATACTGTCCTTCCATTTAAGAGTATACAACTCACCGATCTTTAGCATATGCACAGGGCTGTGCAACCGTCCCCACAACTTTAGAACATTTTCTTCAGTCCTAAGTACCCATTACCAGTCACTCCTCATTCCCCCATTCCTTCAATCCCACCCCAGACCTAAGCAACAACTAATCTACTTTCTAGCTCTATAGATTTGCCTTTTCTGAACACGTCATATAATTGGAATCATATAATATGTGACATTTTGCATTTATCCATTCGTGGGTTGACGGCCATTTGGGGTGTTTCTACTTTTTGTTACTCTGAATAATGCTGCCATGAGCATAAGTGTACAAGTGGTCATGTGGGCGTACTTTTTCATTTCTCTTGGGTCTGTACCTGGGAGTGGAATTGCTGGGTTATATGGTAACTCTAGGTCTACGCTTTTGAAGAACTACTAGATTGTTTTCCCGAAGTGGTTGCACCATTTTCCATTCCCACCAACACCGTATGAGGGAATGTCTTGTGCAGGAGAGAGGGACAGATGCTAGAAGCCTTGCGTGTGGGTCAGTAATCACATTGGGATGCTGGTTTCGCATGAGGGGTGACAAGTGGAGGCTAAGGTGATCTTAAGAGTGCCAGCCTGGGTCCCTGGGAAAATTCTGGTGTCCTAAGAGAAGTAAGGAAGTTAGGCGGAGCAGCTATTTTGTGGGCTGGATAAAGGACAGGGTGATTTTCATATAATAGATGTCAAGTGTGGTGGTGTGTTAGACAATAGGAAGAATGGAACATGGAGAGAGGTATTGGCTAGAACAGGGGTCTACAAACTCCGGCCCACAGACCAAATCTGGATCAAGTCTGCTTTCATGAAGGTACATGAAGAGTAGTTTTTACATCTTTAAATGGTTGAGGAAAAAAAGTTTGAAGACAAATAGCATTCTGTGATAAGTGAAAATTACATGAAATTCACATTTTGGTGTTCATAAATACGGTTCTATTGGAAAACAGACATGCTTATTCATTTACATGTTGTTTCTGGCTGCTTTCATGCTGCAAAGACAGAGTTGAGCAGTTTCAGCAGAGACCGCATGTTCTACAAAGCATAAAATATTTATTATCTGGCCTTTGGCAGGAAAAGTTTGCCGACCCTTGGGTTAAAGAGAAATTGGGGAGGTGTGGCCTCCTGATTGTGAAACCTACAGCCGGAAGAGTGAGAGTGACCCCAAGTTGAGAAGGTGTAGAGGGAAAAGCAAGCTGGGGCCAGTCCTTGGGGCTGCTTCTATTTCGGGAGCAGAGGGAGGTAGGAGAATCTGTGAAGAGAATAGGTAAATAAGTTTAAGTACACCTCAACTTAATTGAACATGTCAACTCCCAGACTATTTTATTGCTCGGTATTTTAAACACATTCCCAAGAGGAAGATCAATGAATAAGGTTGCAAGCTGGGGTAGCCATTCAGCTGGACTCAGGACCAGCCTGTAACAAAGAGACATTTGTCTTCAGCAAATCCCCACCTCCACTCTTTTCCTTCCTTCTCCCTCAACACGGCGAGTTGTCTCACTCCCACCTTGTTCCGGGAAGGCCCGGCTACTCAGAAAGGGGTATGAGGAAGTATAGCCCACTGAGGTAGATGTTTGATAAAAGCCCAAAGAGCTATTCCTGCCCTACCATTTGGATCTCAGTAGGGGAACTTTTAAGACACTGTAAGGACTCTTGACTCTGGAAATTTCAGGCACTGTGAAAGGGTAAACAGGGAGTTGTGTAAGAATACGGTATCTGGCAGACGGGGTTTCACAAGTGAAGCCAATTTTTTTTTTGCACCGTTGCACCAACCAGGCCAGTGGTGAGTGCTAGCCATGTAGCTGTTGAACCCACAAGATTGCCAAGTGGCCTTGGGTAAGTCACTTCAATATTCTGCTCTGGTGACTCATGTGGCAGAAGGGAATAAATTCTAAGTCACTTTATAAAATAAATAAATAAATAAATTGGTTTATTTTAAAGATTTATTTGTTGATTTTAGAGAGCGAGCAGGTACTGGGGGAGGGGCAAAAGGAGAGAGAGAGAGAAGCAGGCCACTGCTGAGCGTGGAGCCCAACACAGGGCTCAATCTCACAACCCCAAGATCAAGACCTGAGCTGAAACCAAGAGTTGGACTTTTTTTTTTTTTTTAAGACTTTTATTTATTTATCTGACAGAGAGAGATACAGTGAGAGAGGGAACACAAACACGGGAATTAGGAGAAGGAGAAGCAGACTCCCCACCAAGCAGGGAGCCTGATGTGGGGCTCGATCCCACGACCCCGGGATCATGACTTGAGCTGAAGGCAGGCGCTTAATGACTGAGCCACCCAGGCACCCACGGGTTGGACACTTAACTGACTGAGCCACCCAGGTACCCTCTATGTCACTTTTAAAGGACAGGCACAAAAGCATTCAAGTCTCCAGTATTTGCTTAAGTAATCAATGCAGATTGGCTATGTCAATAACAATGAAGTTCAGAGGAAAACACCTTCTTAGAGTTGTAGGTGAAATGGTGTCTTCTTTTCCCTGGACTCAGCGCAAGGAATAGGGAACAGGAAGCCATTCCTAGGAGTTGCCTCTCCCTCCCACCCCTGAGTACACGGTAGGGCAACAGCTGTGGCTGACTGCCCAGGCCCAGAACCACAAGTACTAGCCTGTGCCCTTGAAAGCAGGAAACACATTGTGTTCATGGACTCTGATCTTTGGGAGCAAACACCACAACTCTTACAGGAGGCCCTTGTGGGCCCAGAGTCAGTAGAGCATCAGCTCTCTCCAATCATTGCTTCATCTTACGTTTGTTTCTGGCGCTATTCAGGAAGTACCAGCTGGGCCCAGTCACCCCATGAAGTACATATGTGATAAATTATCCTCTATCCATAAACATATACCTCCCCTTGGCTTATTTCACCCAAGGGACTAGGAGACATATAGAGAAACAATATTAGCAGAGTTTACAACTTTGCTTGGGGAAATCAGATCCTGATTCTCCCTTGAACCCCTGACTACCCAAATTAGTATAGACTCTGTACCCTTCTGAGCGTGTGCTCATGGCAAGTTGACTGGTGACTAGTAGTCGATGAACACGTCTGAAGGTCTATCCAATATGGAGCCATCAAAAGCTTCATAATACATTGTAACGGCTGAGCTGGGAATGATCTCAGCAAGCATCTGGTCCACTAAGCATCGACTCTCTTCCTTTTATAGAGAAGGAAACTTAGGGTACCTGGGGGGCTCAGTCAGTTAAGCATCCCACTCTTGATTTCTCAGGGTCATGAGATCGAGCCTCGTTTGGGGTCTGTGCTCAGTGCGGTGTCTGCTTACATTTTTCTCTCTGTCTCTCTCTCCCTCCGCCCCTCCCCACCTCTAACATAAATAAATATTTGTATATAGGGAAACTAAAGCCCGAAGAATTTAAGTGATTGTAAAGTGTAATAGTTAAGACAAAACTTGGAACAGAATTCATGGCACCTTGACTCACAATCCAAACTGTCTTTCTACCAATCCCAGCTGAATTAATGAATATAAAAAGCTTTTTTTGACCCTGGGATCATGACCTGAGCTGAAGGCAGATGCTTAACGACTGAGCCACCCAGGCACGCCAATATAAACACCTTTGTAAATAAAATGATAACACCTATGAAGATGCTAACCACCATTACTTATAGCTACTAATCATAAATCATCTGTCCTTTAAGATGAGGATCTTGACAGATACACTTGTAATCCTGTCCTAAGAAACAAGCTCTCTGAGACCCAAGGAGTCGTCAAAGGCCCACATCTGGAGACCTGAGGGAATGAGCAAAAGGGATGCTGTGGAATATAATTTTGCCCGCAGATATTGACAAGAAATCTTTAGTAAAAACCTTTCTGATGCTGTGTGATTTTATGTTTTTGTTTTAATGATACTAAGAGAAGCAACTTCTTGATTACAAGGAATTTTTTTTTTACAAAGAATAAAAAATTCCCATGCACCACCCTGCCTAGAGTAGGGGCCAAGGGCAGTCTGCCCCAAATGTGCCACTTTGGTATCTTGATTATTTTAAATAAGTGACCTAAGGGGCAGCCTGCCCAAGAAGGACTCTCAGACCGTCTTCTTGCCCCACCCCTAAAAGCAGGAAATAAATCTCCCTGGTAAAAATTGCTCTCCCTGTACCAGGAGGTAAAGAGATTTCCTTATCACCAGAGATAAGGAATTTACAGCTGACAAGGCTGTATAAACAATCCTTATTACTTCTTACTAATTTATTACTCCAGCCCAAATTCTGTTTGGAATTCCTTACTAATTGAAGCTGTCAAAGTTAGGTTTGTTTCTTTTCTTCCTTTCTTTCTTCTTCTTCTTCTTCTTTTTTTTTTAATCCTGTCAATTCCTCACAGATTTATGGTCTCTTTGTAAAAACATACAAAACTGCGTGCCTTGGTCACGTCTCTAGGATTCAATTTCCTTGTTAGGCCTCTTTGTTAGGTCTCTGTAGGCACATAATAAAACTTTGGTTTATTTGCCTGCTAATTTGTCTTTTGTCAATCTAATTCCTAAACCAGCTGGAAGAGGCTTAGAGAGAAGTAGGAAATTTCTTCCACCCTACACTAGAAAAGCCAGAAGGCGCCCTGGTTAAAGGTTTTACGTTAGAGAAGAAGAGTCAAAACAGGAGAAGGGTGCCTGGGGGGCTCAGATGTTAAGTGTCTGCCTTTAGCTCAGGACATGATCTTGGGGGTCCTGAAAATGAGCCCTGCATTTGGTTCCCTGCTCTGTGGGAAATCTGCCTCCCCCCAACCCAGCCCCACCCTGCTCGTGCTCTAAGTAAATAAATACAATCTTAAAAAGAGTCAAAACATTTGAAACTAAGTGACAATGCAAACTTTGTATGACAGGCCATGGGGTCCGCAACTACATAAAGAAAGAGAAGTAGCTGGGTAGAAAGAGCTGTGTGGGCAACAGGTGGGTGGAAGGACGGATGGATGGACAGATGGGTGGAAGGAAGGAAAGCAGGAAGGAAGACACCAGGTTAAAATGCGTGTTATGGCCGATCTCTGGGTGGCAATTTTCATTTCCCAAGTTTTACTTCTCTGTATTTTAGAAATTCTTGTGCTTCCTTATAATCAGTAAACAACAGCAATAGCAACTCGGAAATAGCTGCAGTTTGGTAAAAGGCTTGGTTGACAGTGACAAACACAGACCTCTTGAAATTTCCAATCAGGCTTGCCAGAAGTTCTACCTTCCCTGGGGCTCCTTTCTGTCCCTTATCCGCATCGAGATTTCAAGAAATGCCACTAGATGATGTCCAGACCACATCTAAGACAGGACCCCATACTCTTAAACTTTTCTCTGATCCTTTCAGCTACTTGGACCTGCTGGAGATAAAACGATGACCAGTCTGCTGCGTTGTTGGCCATTAGATTCGGTGGGGGCAGTCCCGTGCCCCAGTTCCGGCATTTGGTTTTTGTTGTACTGGTTCAATTCCCCTGGTTTTCGGTTTTTGTTGTACCAGTTCAACATCATTAAAATGAAGACCTTCACCCAGTGCCCCCCAGGTTAACTTCAGGGCAGGGACGGAAGGATCTGAAACCACCTGACAAACCTAATTTGAATCCAAAGAGCTCTTGGCCCAAATACAAACTTTATCTCTTGGCCCTCAGAAATAGCTGTTTTGATATGTTAATCATTTAGCTATTAAGATCTCTCCATTTGCTGTATTTTATGGACTGATTGCTTAAGAAAAGTCTTCTACAGTACTTTCTTAGTATTTTTTTTAACTCTACAGTACTCTTTTTTTTTTTTTAAAGATTTTATTTATTTATTTGACAGAGAGAGATCACAAGCAGACAGAGAGGCAGGCAGAGAGAGAGAGAGGGAAGCAGGCTCGCTGCCGAGCAGAGAGCCCAATGCGGGACTCGATCCCAGGACCCTGAGATCATGACCTGAGCCGAACGCAGCGGATTAACCCACTGAGCCACCCAGGCACCCCATACAGTACTCTTAAGGCTAAAATATATATCTGTCCCAGCCACCAAAGACAGCAGGAAATCATACACTTGGACTCTAAAAAATGTGAAAACAGAAGAAAGAAGGTTTTCATGACATTTGGATATAGTCCATTTTTAAATCCAGATCAAAGAAAGGCTACTTATCCCAGGAAAAATACATGTTACCCAGCATGTTCTGGGA
Source organism: Meles meles (assembly GCF_922984935.1). Lineage (NCBI taxonomy): Eukaryota > Metazoa > Chordata > Mammalia > Carnivora > Mustelidae > Meles > Meles meles. Next base: position 9,505,073 of record NC_060087.1, read on the forward strand.
AATTAATTCTAGGGTTATGGAAACGCTTAGGTGGGATGGTAGGAATCTCTAAGAAGTATGAGTTATCATTTTTTAACTTCTGTAGAATTTATGACAGTTGTGTTTAATTTGGTTTCAGAGACTGAAACAATAGATATTTTCATTTCTAAACATGTGTTTTGCCTTCCCTGTGTGCTTGGAAATTTTCTATTGTAATAAGGGAATTAAAGTTGAATATGATCTGGCCCAGTGTGTGGCACATTATAGAGACACAATAAATCATTGTTCAATGAATGAATGACAAAAATCTGGTCTTGCGCACGCAAGATTGAAAGTGTTACCCACCCTATTCAGAGTAGGGCTTCAAGATTTGTACAGCAGGTTCCTGGTGGTGTCACAAGTCACATGATTTCTTGTAGAAGATCATCTAACTATAGTCATTGCTCAAGTATGGTGTAATGAATGAGTGTCTATGATAAGAGATTTTAATGTAATGATAGTCATAATATCATCGAGCATTTATCAAATGCTTACTTCTTGGAAAGTACAGTTCCAGGTTTCCTTTCTATCTCATGTAACCCTCCCGATCCATGTATTTGTTGTTGTGGTTACAGATGAGGAAGTTGTACCTACGGATGGGTTAAGTGACTTCTTAACACCCAGCATGACAAAGTGTCCATCAAGTGGAAAATGGACTAGTGTTCTAGGAAACTGGGGGCGACGCGAGCAGCATTGTGACTATGGCAGGAGTGCAGGGGACAGAGCAGAAGAATCTAAAGAGAGAGCTTGGAGAAAATGGGGCTGATTCAAGCAAGAATCCCAACAGAATTTGGTAAATCCATTGAAAGGAGAAGAGGAAATGTCTAACATTACTTCAAGGTTTTGAGGGCGAATGCCTGGCTAGTCGTGGCGCCATTTTTTGAGAAGATTGGAAACAGGATGGGTGGGAGGAGGAGTTTGGGGATGATGGGCACAGGGTGGCAAGGAACCTGGTTTGGAAGGAATGTCTTTGGGAGTGATTCTCCAATGAAGAGGCGGCACGCACAGAAGGCAATGGGCATACAGAGCTGGGGGATGAGGGCCAGATTGGCTACAGAGGGAGAGTTCTCTGATCCTAAGTAGCCTCTCCATCAGGAAGTAGAAGACCGTCAAGTCTACTAGATCATAGGGTTTAAAAAAAAATTAACTTTCAGTGAGGAAAATTATTGCCTCTAGGTCAGCAACCCAACTAAATGCTAGAATTCAGTGCCTTTCTACCCACTCCTATTCAGAAACAACGAGCTGCTTTCCATCAGCCTGGAGTCACACAAAAGCCTTTCCTGGTGGTTTTGTCTGGAATGTTTATGCAATTCCTTCTCTGAAACATCCACACTCCCAGATTGGAATAAAATTTCTCTTCTAAGGGAGAGGAGAGTTTTAACCTCCCGAGGTCTGCCTGCTGGCTACTCTTGTGTCCCGAGCCCCTTCGCTGCTGCATTATGGTATCCTGTAATTTGGACTTAAATTTAAAATTACAGTGTAGGTTGCAGCTGCAGCGTGGGGCTTTGTGCAAAGCCTGGCACTCGGGCCCTATTCTCCATGACATCATCGGCCTTCTAATTACAGAGAGCTTCGCTTTTATTTAAGACGAGTGACAAAAAAGAACAATGGGCACTGAATGGGCATAGGGAAGCCTTGGTGCGGAGCAGTCAACCCCAGCCTTGGCTGGGCAGAGTGCCGTACCCCGCCAGGGGCTCTCTGGAAGGAACAGTTTTTCTTCCTCCAGTCTAAAGGCCCCAAAGCCTGGTTTTGACCCTCTGTGCATCCTGGTGCATTCTGGCTCCTGCTGGAGCAGAAACTTCCCTGAAATCCCCTGGGGGCAGCTGTTTCTCATTAAGAAGAACCCATCCCTGACGAAGGTGATGGTGTTTCCAGCCAAGCCTGTGCGGACTCCCTCTGCAGTGAACTTGTGAACCCTTGGACTTCCTGCTCCGACAGGAAGTCTGTCCTCTGAAATGCTCTGATGTTTGCCCTCTTTACCCAGCCTTTGTGTTGACCGTGGAGACTTTCCAGAGTTCTCATTCGTTCTGCAACTACCCATTTAAAGATATAGCAAGCCAGGCATTCACAGATGAATTTCCACATAACTCCAGGGTTTATAGGGAGACCAGATGTCAGTTTGGGGCAAATATTTTTGGCGTGCTTCACACTATGATATAATAGCAAGGCCATCAAAAGGTTAAGATACCTTCATTTGTGTCTTGGGTCAGCAATAAGAAATCTTCTGTCTCCAAAAATTCCTTACTGTGTGGCTTGTGGTTTGCTCCCCTCGCTGTCTACCCCATTGCATCTCCCTGCAGGAATCTTCTGTGGAATGATAACTTAATGAGGTCACAAGAAATCTAGCTGGATTTATGGCTTTCTCTGAATCAGGAGATGAGGCCTTCTCCCAGCAAAGAATAACTGATTCTAAATAAATAAAGTCTTAAAAAAAAAAAAGAATAAGTGACTCAAGATAGGGAGCAACAAATTGAGAATAAGTAAGGAATTTTCTGTTGACAGACACAAGAATTTATCAATTTGAGGAACGGTTATCCTTTTAACGCTCTCGGGGCATCCTTCCCATCTCGAGGCACCTGGGTGTCTCAGTCGGCTAAGCATGTGCCTTCAGCTCAGGTCATTAACCCTGAAGTCCTAGCATTGAACCCCGCATCGGGCTCCCTGCTCAGCGGCGAGACTGCTTCTTCCTCTCTCTCTGCTGCTCCCCCTACTTGTGCTCAGTCGTGCTCTCTCTCTCTGTTGAGTAAATACGTAAAAATCCTAAAAAAAATAAATTCCCATCTGGCTTGGGATAGTGTGGGCTGTTTTTATTTGTTTGCTGCAAAATAATTTAGATATGTCTGAGTTTTTAATATGCCTCAAATACTTGGATAAAAATGCAGAATGTGACAAGGTTGAAGATGCTATAAATTATTTCCAGTGAAGGAAAACAGAGAAGAACAAGTGAACACTAGTTCAAAGGAAAAAATATGGGGTTCTTTACAATACACAACATCTAAGAATCCTCTGATGGACGATGTCTTCTGAGAAAGGAAGATATTTATGAATAAGATATTTTATTACAATTTATGAAATTGTAATAAAAGTATTACTCCATGGTATACAAGGATAGAGAGAGAAATGACTGTTTCCACGGCTCTGCAGGGGAGTCAGTGGAAGTGTTTGGGCTAAACAATGGATGAATAGGGTTTGCCAAAAGGCCACTGGGTGAGGGAGAATTCCCTGCGGAGGGGAAAACATATACCCAGACACAAAAGTATGAAGAAGCAGGATGTGTTCAGGGAAAGCCTAGAATTTGAAATGGCTTCAGCACAAGGTACATGGAAGCTGACTGTGAAGGGCCATGTGGAATTTTATCCATTGGTCAACCGATAATGGTTGGGGTTGTTTTTTCCTGTATAGGTCAATCAGACATATCTATATTTCTTTGGGTTTTAATTTCAGTGGAATCACTGAGAATGAACAGAATAAAAAGTCATGGGGATGTATTTAAAAATCAAATGGTATTATAAAACTTAGGAGACAAAGAAGAGTTCCTTGCCCAGCCCTTCCACATCCTCAGTCTTATCCCTACAAGCAACCGTATTCAACTCTTCTGGCTCTTTCTTCTCTCGTATCCACCTTCCACCAAATGCTTAATCCTTGTCTGTCATAGTAGGAAATCAGAATAATGTGTCTAAAAATCAGCCTCCTTCATTATATCATCCCAGTTCTCCTAACAATGGTATCACAGTTTTTAGTTCAGTCTGTAATAATACCGTTCAAATATGATATAGCATATCTACATTTAATGTAAAATAAACATACATTTGCCCGTTAAAGTCAAAATCACATCATTTTTCACTAGTTCAGTTTTTTATGTATCTATTGCTAATTCTTCTCATTTATTCCAACATATATGTGGTCAAAAATATAATATAGCAAATTTATTTATTGGTTTCTCATTTATTTCCCCCCCTCCGTGGTGTCATCCTTCCTAGAATCTTTCGTCTTTCCAGCTTCAATCTGAACTAGATGCTTTCTAGACTTGGTGTATGACTATACTCCTAGGATTGTTTCTTCCTATTCTTTTCTGTTGGATCCCCTGATTCTCTGATCCCATGTGTAGTGGCTTTAAAACATGGCTGCAGATTCTTTGGCACTCTTCCCACCAGTGGCGGTATCCATGTCGTATCTGCCCCCACGCCCCCAACCTTGAATCCGGGTGAGCTTATGACGGCTTCAAACAACAGACAGTGGCGGAAGTAATGCTATATGAGTTCTGAGGCTAGATCATAAAAAGCCTCTGCCCCTGTTCCTGGGAACACTCAGAGTCCTGAGCTACCATGTAAAAAGTCCAAGCACCCTAGGACCACTGGCAAAAGAACATGTGTAGAGGCCCCAGCAGACAGTCCTGTCTCAGCCCAAGGGCTAGATGTGTGAATGACCCGACTGGATTGGAAATAGATCCTCTAGTTCCTGTCTTCCAGCCTCCAGCCATTCAATGCTCCATCACCCAAGTCATCCCAACGGAGACCTCAGATATCATGGAAGACCAAAGAGCCATCCATGCTGTGTCCTTTTGCATTCCTGACCACATAATAATTTTTTTTCATTGTATGCCAAGTAGCATAAAAAATCCTTGGGTGGTTTATTACACAGCAAAATATAAACAGCATACCATATTCGCTTTCTTCCTTCCTCCCTCCCTCCCTTCATCATGTTTGCTTGTTTATTCCCTTCTTTTGGCGGAACGTATCCACCACTGTTTTACTAAGAAAGCTATGGAAGGTAAACTTTTGAGTATTTTTCTGTCTGAAAATGTTATTTTAGCTACTCATTTGATTGATGCTTTGACTGGGTATAGAGTATCTAGTTGACATTTTAAGACATTGATTCTTTGACTTCTGGCATCCTGTGTCCCTACTAAGAACAAGGCCAATTCAATTCTCAGTCCTTCATATGTTGTCTGCCCCCATCCACTGCTTCGACCAGGAATCTTTTATACTTAAAAAAAAAAAAAAAAAAAAAAAAAAATTCCCAGTGGTAGGGAATTTCACAATGCCTAGATGTCCCTCATGTTTCTTATTTATTTTTGCTGTATTTATTTATTTTGCTCTCAGTTTTAATCTGGACACCTTTCTATTTTAGAATATATTCACATGCTATTTTATTTTATTCACATGTATATTCATATGTTATTTCCCTCCTCTGTTTTCCCTGTTCTTTCTTTCTGGAACTTCTATGTATTAGATAGTGGTCCTGCTAGACAGCTTTTTCTTCATCTTTCTCTCACATTCTCCATTTGTTAGTGTTTTATTCCCCTTTGGGTCACTTAGTTGTGGCCCATACACTGTAGTGTATGGGGCACTAGATAGCGTCAGTGGTTTTCCACGAGACTGGTAGCACAGTGTGGCTGGGAGATCACTGTTACCATCTGAACCTCTTACTGAGTTTTACATCTGGGCTATAGGAACATTTTTTTCTGTTCCTTCTAATATGTCATGCTAATGTTTCACATACAATCTTATTTCATATTTACTATCCCTTATGATTCTAAGAAGATTAATTTTAATTTCGTTCAACTTTTTCTTCTTCATGATTTATCTTTGTCTCCTACAAGCTCCTTTATTTGTGTGTGTTTTGGTTTCTGTCCTTCCTATCGCAGGCTTTCCTCAGTCATGTGTTCAGGGTTATGGCTAATGTGTGAGGAGTAAAATGAGAAGCTTCGTGAGCAGGGATGGGGCTCGATGACAGTTAACGTTCACTGTGGGTGTGCAGTGATTTTCTGTTGAGTTAGAGTTGATGTTGGTGGATCTCTAGGTATTAGTATCTATAGATTTAGGATTTATAAATAATTATTTATAGATCTATGAGACATTTGCTTTCTTCTGTTATCACCCACAATGTGTTATCCAACTTGCAAAAAAATGTTGGTTTCTGTATGAATGAGTTATTACTATAACCACAACCTCCCCCCCCTCAACCCCAGATCCCCAGAAGCAATGGCTTCCAGCAACACTTTTTTTTGCTCTAAGTTACATGAGGGCTGTTGCAGTTCTATGAGGGCTCTGCCGGCTTGGCTTCATGTAGTTTTAAAATCTGGGACTCAGACTTATGAGCAGATACCATCTGGGGAATTTTGTGCTTCTAGTGAAGGACAGAATCAGAATGAAAAGACCTGAACCCCAGAAGGACACTAAGGCTTCTGTTCAGACATGTCTTAGGATTTATTTGCTCACATTGCAGTGGCCAAAGCAAGGCAAGTGGCTGTGCCCGAGGGACATGGGGTGAAGTTTTTCTATTTATAAGAAAGCAGCGCAGGTACAGGCAGGGAACAAATAAGCGTGAACAAATAATAAAATCTATCACGGTATCTCACGTTGACGGGTTTCACTCTTCTGGTTCTCTGTATCTTTCGGAGTTTTACTCTTTTCATCTGTTACTATCATTTTAATGGGCTTGTGGGAGTATCAGAGAGCAATGTAGGTGTTTAGGCTTACACATTTAACTAAAAAATCTCTTGGTAAGTTCGAGGTGCTGTTAGTGTTGTTGGACCCAACTTAGTGTTTGTCAGAAACTCTTGTGTGAAAGGGTGGAAGGAAGCATCAACATTCATATTTGTTTGGTTGAAATGCTGGGGAGAAAAGCGCATGCAAAACAGAACACAGTATTTACCTGGGGGTGTCAGCGGGCGTCTGAACTGGATACGGCGGACAGGAATGCTGGGGACCTTTCCACTGCGTGACAATGGTACATTCTTGGTTTTCTATCATATGAATGCATTCCCTCCTCAGAACGTGATATTTACCAGTAAATTCTAGCAATGCTGACCCTTAGAAGAACCCACAAGCAAATCAAGCTTGGTCTTTGCCCAAAAACCATGAACAATGTAGTAACTTTCTTTTACCTACCTGAGTCCAGGTGCCTAATACGCAAGATGAAAGTGTTTTATTTAAGCTCGACTGTCCCTCCTCTTTCCTATTGTTATACTTGGAATTCCTTGTGGGTGAATAATAGATTTTCAGGTCAGAGTAGAGAAGGAAATCTTTCCCTAAACTAATTCTCAATCCTCTGTTTGAAAGTAGGCTTTAAAAATTCATATAGTGCCATTCTTCTAAGCGAAAAAATGTGAGAGAAAAATCCCGAAAGAGAAAAAAAGAAAGAAAGAAACCTGTTTTATTGTTCCAATACACTAGCAGGAATGCTGGAAGGCGAGGGGAACTTGGGAAAAAGACTTACTTCCAATGTCATTTTCTGAAGACTTTCTTAACCTATCCCCTCCCCGCTCCTGCCCCAGGAAAACTAATATTTTGTGTCTCTGTGACCGCACAGCTTTGTTTCTGCACTAAAGCCTTCATAAATCTCTAATGAGATCATTGATCTGTATGTCTCGCTCTCTACTGGAGTGTGCTTCTTATGGCTGCATAATGCTAGGACCTAGCTTGGTGCCTGGCACTTAATCAAATGTCAGTGAATCATTAATGAATTAGTATACACTATATATATTTTTTTTCAGAATCCAATCTGTTAAACCGAATACAATACTAACAAAGGAAACCACTGTCTTTTTGTTTCATGATGTTTGAAAGTGCCAATGCTGACCTTCATTTAAAAAAAAAATCCATTTCATTTCTCCTACCTATGTATTTTCTGTTTTATTTATTAATTTTTTAAAAGATTTTATTTCTAAGTCATCTCTATGCCCAAGGTGGGATCCAAATTTACAATCCTGAGATCTAGAATCACACACTCTGTTGACTGAACCAGCTGGGGACTCCTCTTTCTAGCTGTTTTGTTTTTGCTGAATAACCACAGGAAGTCAATATCACTGATGAATTCTTTTGTTCAAAATAAAAATTTTTTTAGATTCTATGAATAACGCATGCTTATTGAACAATACAAAATATTAAAATGGCAGAAAGTGCATGAAGTGGAGTGTGAATAAACTATGTCCTTATCCTACCAAAAAGTAAACAGCTATTAACATCTGTGGAGACAACTGTAATTAACAGATATACACAAGCTCACACACTCTCACACACACGCACACACATAGGGAAAATTTGGAGATGAAAATATAGCCACTAAAATAAAAACTCGGGGCACCTGGTGGCTCAGTCAGTTGAGCGTCCACCTTTAACTGGGGCATGATCCCAGAAACCTGGGATCGAGTCCCACATGGGGCTCCTTGCTCAGTAGGGAGTCTGCTTCTCCCTTGCTCTTTCCCCTCCTCATTCGCTCTCTCTTTCAAATAAATAAATAAAATCTAAGAAATTAAATAAAATAACTCAATAGATATACTGGCTTTCTGGTTAAATGTAGGAAATTGAACACTCCCATTCACCTCTATCCCTCATAAAACCCCACCAAAATGGAAACTGAAAGACTATTTTTAAAGATAAAAACATGTAAGACAGAGAATCGGATGAGAGATGAAAGAAAGGGACATTGTAGGGGCGCCTGGGTGGCTCAGTCGGTTCCGTGTCTGCCTTTGGCTCAGGTCACGATCTCAGGGTCCTGGGATTGAGCCCCTGCATCGGGCTCCCTGCTTGGCAGGAAGCCTGCTTCTCGCTCTCCGTCTGTCCTACCCCTTCCCCTGCCCCCTTGCTCTGCTTGCTTTCTTTCTGTCTGTCTCAAATAAATAAAATCTTTAAAAAAAATTAAAAAAGGTAAAGGACATTTAGATGGTGAACAAGGGTTACATGAGTGGAAACTGACCTAAAACACCCAAACGCTGGAACCTAAGCTTGGTAGTGGTGCAAGTCCCCAAAGAACATGAATGTTGTGTCCAAGCCCACACGGGCTCCAGCTCCGGGTCCAAGCGACCAGCTACTTCCACAGCTGAAGCCGCGATGCAGCTGAGTGAGAATGCAAAGCCCCTCCCCCTCGTGACAGATGACTGTGGGTAAGAACCAGAGGGATTTTGAACTTGCGATATCAGGCAGAGCTAAGAAAATGATGGTAAGATACACACACGCATACACACACACACACACACACATATATTTTTTTTTAATAGGGGAGGAGGTTAAACATCTGTGCAGTTAACAGTGACATGTCCAGCTCCCTCTCTCCGTACTTGGAGCCCAGAGTTCTGCAAGCAGTATCATATACCCCGGACAAGAAGTGAAAGAATTCTTCTCGGGAATCGCTGCAAATACCTCGAGACACTGATAGCCGGGCATTTCACAACTGAGTGAGTCAAAGAGAACATGCTTTATCCAAGCCAGCAAGCAACAGAGAAACCTACTCATCAGCGGATATTCCACTCTGCCTTGCCCTTGAATATGAGCAGACAGTCAAAGTTCACCAGATATTCGAGGGAAGCCTGTAACATGAAAGTCAGAGACCGCAACAGAAAAGGAACTTGGAAGAAACAGAGACAGGGCAGGAAGAAGTAAATACCAGGAATAGCAAACCTATAACTAGCGTTGTCAAAGATATAAACGAAGGTATTACAGGCATGAAGCAAGAACATCACACTATAAAAAAGGAACATTCACCACATGCTTAGAAATTAAAAGCAAAAAAATAAAAATAAAAATAACAGTTAAATTTCTGGCAAATAAAATCAAGGAGGTCTTCCAGGAAGTAGAACAGAAACATAAAGAGATGGTGTGCAGCCGAGCACAGATGAGAACATCAGACAAGCAGTCCAGGAGACGCGCGTTAAACCGCGGCCATCCTAGGAACAAAGGACACAGAAAATGTAAGGGAAGAAATCCTCAAGAAAGCATCACGATATTTCTCCCAGAACTGAGAAAACATGTGTCTCAAGATTGAAACGTCGCCCCTAAGTGACGTTTAATAATGAGAGAAAACCCACCCAAACCAGTGCATATGGCTATAAAATCTTAGAACACCAGGATTAAAGAGAAGATTCTGAACATTTCCACACAAAGTTATAAAATAGGTCATATAAGCGGACAGGGAATAAACAAGACAGTGATCTTCCTCAACAGCAACCCGAAAGACTCTGACGGAGCTTCAGAATGCTGCACGGAGGTCACTGGTCAAGGACCCCGCCATCAGACAGCCAAGCATGAGGATGAGAAAAACAGAGTTAGACCTGAAAGTGTTTGAAATTTCACCTTCTCTTTCTTTGAAAGCCACTTGGGAAAGAAGCTGCACCAAAATGAGGCAATAAACCAAGAAAGAGGAAGTTATGGAATTAGAAACCACTGAGCCTGCCCGGGAGGGATGTGAAGGCAGTCCCCGAGGTGATGATGAAATAAGATTCTGGGATGGTGATGTGCCGAGGACCACAGGGTGACAGTCCACGCCGATGGCTGGTACTCCATGTTTGAATTTCCTGAGACAGGAGTCATCTTCTAGCAGAGGTCTGAGGGGACAAATCAGTGGCAGATACACATACTTTCTTCTTTGGTTTTATCAAAGCAGCACAAAGCTACATGTGGATAGTTAATTAAAAGCATCACTTCTCTTTTCTCATCCTACATGCTCTGCCAGAGGCAGCCATTTTCTCCCTCCTTCCTCCCCCCTCCCATCTCTCTCTTTCTCTTTCTTTCTTTCTGTTTTATTTATTTATTTGAGAGAGACAGAGTACACATGTAAGTGTGCGGGGAGGGCCAGAGGGAGAGGGAGAGAATCTCAAGCAAACTCTAGGCTGAGTATGGAGCTGGACTCAAGGCTCGATCTTGACCCTGAGATCATGACCTTAGCCGGGATCAAGAGTCAGACACTGGGGCGCCTGGGTGGCTCAGTGGGTTAAAGCCTCTGCTTTCGGCTCAGGTCATGATCCCAGCGTCCTGGGATCGAGCCCGGCATCGGGCTCTCTGCTCGGTGGAGAGCCTGGTTCCTCCTCTCTCTCTGCCTGCTGCCCTGCCTACTTGTGATCTGTCTGTCAAATAAATAAAAATCTTTAAAAAAAAAAAAAAAAGAGTCAGACACCTGGGGTGTCTGGGTGGCTCGGTTAGTTGGACGTCTGCCTTCGGCCCAGGTCGTGATCCTGGCTTCCTGGGATTGAGCCCCACGTGGGGCTCCCTTCAGGGAGCCTGCTTCTCTCTCCCTCTCCTGCTCCCCCTGCCTATGTTCTCTTTCTGTCTCTATCAAATAAATAAAATCTAAAAAAAAAAAAAGGGGGTCGGATGCTTAACTGACTGAGCCTCCGGGGCACCCAGCCCTTTTTAAGTCTTTCAGCTGTTTCCTCTGTTATTTAATTCCTCGTTGCCAATAGAAGACAAAATCGTAATTATTTGCTGTTTGTTATTATTCAGCTTTAAGTATTATCTGTTCATTTTCCAATATGAAAATTCTCTGTTCCTCTCCTATCCTTCTAACATAATTACATGATAATTTCTTATCCATCCATAGTCACTATTAGTATTTTTATGGCTATATAAGTATTATTCATAGATATCATTGCATCTCCTTTCTTTTGTACTTATTTCTAAAGTTAATAATTGCCTTCTTTTATTGTTTGGTTTTTATTTTTTGGTTAGAGAAAGAGAGGGATTGAGGTTTTTAAAACAATTAGGGAAATTTTGATTATAAACTAGGTACTGGATATTAATTTTGTTGAGCACAAATGGCAGTGTGGTTATATATAAGAAAATATCTGTATTTTTTAGAGATGTATATGAAAATATTTGGAGGGAATATGATAAAATATTTGGGATTTGTTTAAAATAGTCAGCAAAGAGGAAAAGGGGATATACAAAGCAAGTGTGGCAAAATCTGTTAATTGTTGAATCTAGGTAGAGGGTTCATAAAAGCTCAATTCTCTCTACTTTTGTGTATCTTTGAAATTTTTCCTAATTAAAGTTTAGTGTCTTGGGGCACCTGGGTGGCTCAGTCGGTTAAGCACATGACTTCTTGATTTCAGCTCAGGTCGTGATCTCAGGGTCGTAAGATCGAGCCCCGCAGCAGGCTCTGTGCTCAGCATGGAGTCTGCTTGGGATTCTCTCCCTCTCCCTCTGACTCCTCCCTCTGACCTCGCTCAAATAAATAAATAAATAAAAATTTTTTTTTTTTCAAGAAAGGTGTCTCTTCATAGGGTTACAATAGAACCACATTTAACAGAAGCTCATCAATAACGTTTAGAATTGCAAAGAGTGACTATGACGCAGAAAATACAACGTGAATTAGGTATGTCTATTGCCTAAAACTACACCCACATATGGACCAGCAATACTGAAGTTCAAGATCGCAATCTCAGTTTCGCCACCCCCAGAATACATGACCTGGGCACCATGAATAAAACTGGACCTGGTCTCAACCCTAAAATGGGGAGGATGGGCAAAATGATCATTGGGCCTTTTCTGCTCAAAGCATCTTAACTATGGAGCACTCCGTTTAATATATTTGCCTCTCTCCCCTGAGGATAGAAATAGATGCCGAATGGCAGACTGAAGATGTCAGAGACTCTGAACACTTAGATTCCAACAGTACCTTGGAAATCACATGGTTCATATTCGTACCTAGTGCAGGAATCTTCTCTCCAGTAGATATCCATCCAGACTTGAATTCTTCCAGAAATGGACATCTCACTATTTGGTGAAGCTGTGCGTTCTTCTGGCAATTGCTTTGATCCTTAGATGAAACTTACAAATTATTTCTTTCTTGAATTGTTTCCACAGGAGCCCTTCTCCTGTTGGATAATAAATACCATTGTTTCATTATGCTAAGAATTTTTAAGGGTTTTGGAAGCACTGAGTGTCAAATACTGACAGATAAAAATCTTTATAAGGCTAAGAAACTCACTCTATCTGTACCAAAAAGATGGTAGCAGTCTTCTTTCTTCTGATGGTTTCCTGACTCTTCAATTACTCTCTCTACTACTGTCAGGGAGGAAGACCTTCCTCTATCCTGTGATCCTTCTCGCAGGACTTGGAATCATATTGACATGGGGCAGATTAACAGGAGAAAAATCAAATTTAGTAGCTCATGTAGGTAGGAGGAATCCACACAGACATGGAAATTCCAAAGACAATGAGAAAACAGGAAGCTCATATGGGCTCAGGAGATGGGGAGGGGCCTGAGGCCACAGAGAGGAGAAAGCTCATTAGCAAGAAGGTGACAGATGTTTGGCAAAACAAGGTTGCCCTGTTATACAGAGGAGTTTCTTAGAAAAAGGGGAGAGTCTCTTAATAGCTCTCTTCCTGGTACAGGCTCTTCTTTCCAGCATAAATATAGGCAGTCAGTGGGGGAGACTGAGAACTTTTCTGGAATCTGTTGGGTTTTGATGACTGGAAACAATCTGAAAATAATCTTTATGCCAAAGTGGCACATTTTGGGGCGTCTCATCCTTGTCTGGTGGTGAATCAGTTCACCACCAACTGATTTCCCCCCCATCCTTGTCAGTTTCTGAATTACGGAGCAGCTAGGTGTGGATTTAGAATTCCCTTCATGAAAATTCCATCTCAGAATGCTGTACCCAGTCTATGTTCTGGGTGTCTTCCATCTGGTTGGGCCCAGACCTTCGTCTATCCTGTTTTTAGAAACTGAAATTCTCTTTTCTCCCCGAATTATGCATTCAACTTCATTCACTGGATAACCTAGTTTCATTCATTGCCGATTTTCTCCTTTGGATCAGAAACCTGGGTTTCTCGGCTCAGTATTCTCCATGAGGAGCAGGCAGACTTTAGGAATGTCCGTCTGTAATCAACAGTTGTTCTAACCCTAACACTTGCAGAGAGATGTGTGAAGAAAAGCATTCACCTGCTTGTAGCTTCTTTGGTCGTTTTCAGCCTTTAGCTCCATGAATGGAGATAGACCAAGGGCTCAGTGATACTGCAAAACTCTATTTTTTTTAATAACCTTGAAGATCAAGCTCAATATAAACTGTCCACGAACAGAGCAGACCAGGATTATTCTGTGGGGTTCCCCCGAGCGTTAAGTGGCCTGTATTTGAGCTTTGGGCCATCCCTTTAGCTATAGGTTAGAATAGTCTAGAACTCTTTGCTGAAGGAGTTACTGATCTTTTCCACAGACACGCTCTTAATTCATCTTCCCCACACGATGGCTGTGAGGACATTCATACCAACACCTGTCTTGGGTTGGCATTTTGTGAATTTCCCTAATTGACCTAAACACCACCCTCTTCTTGATTGGTTGAATGACATGGATCATCCGGTATTTGGCAGCAAAAAATGTTCGCATCAGAGATATTAATCTTGAACAATCTCCTCTGCTAAACCTATCAAAACCACACGGACCATGGTATTGTTGGAGGGTTGCTTCAAAGAAATGAAGCCCATTCTCTGATATTCTGAGGATTTATCCAACTTGAGGACTGGACCTAATTTACCCTTGGACCAATCCAATCCGTTACCCAGCTTTGTATTTGACCTTCATTGCTCAGACCCTGCACAGATCACTTAGTGAATGGCCTTCTGCTTTCTGCTTTTCTTCTACCACAAAGGACCCCTCTAGGAAACAGCCTGATGAAACTTACTGGCAAGTGTTTGAGAAAAGCTGTCAAAGATGACTTCCGTACTTACTTTCCGCAGTGTGGTCCTGGGAGCAGCAGTTTGGACATCACCTGGAAGCTGGTGAGAAACAGAGACCCCTGGGCTCTACCCTAGACCTGTGGAATCAGAATCTACATTTTAACAAGACTCCCAGCTGGAGTGTCTGCACATTCGAGTGTGAGCAGCACGGCTTTGAACCATATTCCTTTTTGCCGGGCAGCTTCTGCAAAAACCATGAAAAGCGCGTATTTCGGAACTTCAGGAAACTTTGGACTTTTTATTCTTTGGCTTATTTTTTGAATCCTGTTTTCCTTTCACAACTGTGGTATGAGTTTATAGGGGTGCTTCAGCTAGCCCAGTGCTGGGTACCAAACCATTCCCAGACTTCGAGGCTTAAAAAACAGCATTCACTTGCTCCCGGATGCATACCTGGGGTGCGGCTGGACTGGGGCCGGACAGCTGGTTTCTCGTTCCCCTTGGCATCAGCTTGGGCAGCTCAAAGGCTGGGAGCTGGAACCCTCCGGTGCATTGCTCACTCATGTGTGTGAAAGTTAATGTTGGCTGTTAGGTGGGAAGACAAAAGCAGCCGGGACTAGGGGGGAGCACCTACATGTCACCTCTCCACACGGCCAACCTGTCCATGTGGCCAAGGGCAAGGACCCCAAGATAGGGAAGAGTGAGGCAAAAGCTGCATTGCCTTTTACAACCTACTGCTGAAAACCAAACAGCATCACCCCTGCGGCCTTTCTTCTTAAGGACTGTCACATGGTTGTTCCTAACGAAAGGAAATAACCAGGGAATGGTAAGATTCTGGAAGGGAGGAGAAATATTGCTGTGGCTGTGTTTTAGAAAATCAAACGTGCTACAATACTCACGTTTTTTAAGATTTCAATTATTTATTTGAGAGAGGGAGAGAGAATGAACAGGGGGGAGGGGCAGAGGGAAAAGGAGAAGCCGACTCCCCGCTGAGCAGGGAGTCCTAAATCCGGATGTGGGACTCGATCCCGGAACCCTGGGATCATGACCTGAGCCGAAGGCAGAGGCTTAACCAGCTGAGCCTCTCACTCATACTGCTCATATTTTTAAAGCTATTTTAAATTGTTTTGGAAGGGGGGGGGACATACATTCATAATAATAAAGAATATTTATTAGAATTCAATAGCCCTTGGTTCTTTTTTCCCCGCTGAGCCTGTTGAACATCCTTGCTTTCTAGGAAAGTGAGTAGCCTGGGAGGACCAGGAAAACAGTTCAAATTGATGGAAATCGATTTCTTGCTCCTGGTGTTGGGGGCTGATCTAATCCCGGCAGCTTCAACCCAATGTATTATTTTGAATCCAAATTCGAGACCAGAGGGCCTGCTTTGCTGTCCACGTTTCAAGGGCAGGGAGCTCTGTCGGGAGAGATCCAGCAGGGCTGGGGCTTAGGGCCTGAGACGTCACGACTCACAGGCTTGGGGCAATGCCGAGGCTGCTGACCAGTGGACCACACTTTGAGCATCAAGGCATTCGACGGAAGTATCTCTAAGATGCGTGGCTATGGGAATCTCATTTGCCAGGACCTCTGCCCTGTCCCTGGATGCTAACCACAGGGGAAGTTCTATTTAGAAGACTGAGACCAGGGGCGCCTGGGTGGCTCAGTGGGTTAAAGCCTCTGCCTTCGGCTCAGGTTATGATCCCAGGGTCCTCGGATCGAGCCCCACATTGGGCTCTCTGCTCAGCGGGGAGCCTGCTTCCTCCTCTCTCTCTGCCTGCCTCTTTGCCTACTTGTGATCTCTGTCTGTCAAATAAATAAGTAAAATCTTTAAAAAAAAAAAAAGGAAGGAAGAAAGAAATTTTTTAAAAGAAAGAAAGAAAAAAAAAAAGAAGACTGAGACAAATCCCTTCCTTAATTTCTTTTTTTTTTTTTTTGGTCTTTTTTTTTTTTTAATTTAAATTCAGCCAGCGGAGTACATCACTGGTTTCAGATGTCCTTCTTTAATTCTGAGAGCGAATCAGAGGCCCATTGGAGATGTCTGCTTCTACCCTAAGTATACCTGGAAGAGGAGGTTCTAGCTTCCTGTGCTGACCTTAAAGCCCCTCGGCCTGGGTGATGGAGAGTGGCAAGACAATCCCATCTCATCAGGGTCGCTTGAAGCTCCCCGAGACCGACTTCAGGTCCTTCTTGGATCTTCTCTGTGGCTGTAAATCTCACCGATGCTGGGTTTTCGGACCGCAGACTGGGAGCTGGACTGACAGCTCTGAGAACCTTGGTCTTTCCTGGAATGTTGTGTTACCCCTTTTCCTAGCTCCCCAAACCACACTGACCCCACCTTCAAGCTTTTTGTCTGTGCCTGGGGCTGTGCTACTCTCCCTCGCGTTACCCACATTCTCTACGGAAGACAGAGACAACTCTGATCTAGTCCCAAGGCATTCTGTTCTCAAAGACCCAAGAAATTGGGTCTTTGGTCTGGAGTCTATAGATTTCTGGATTCTATACATTTCCACTTTTTTTGTGTGAGGCGTGACCTAATGGGGGCAAAGCGCTGACCATGTGCTTAGGAGATCTGAGTATTTATCTTGGTACAAGGGGCTTGGCCATTCATTACCACACAGGAAGTGCTGTGAGCCTTTATCTTTGCCAGAGAAGTGATTATACACTTCCTACCTCAGAACACTGTGGGAGGAAAATTATTGCAAATCATAGTGCAAACGTGCTTTTAAGATTAAAAATGCTAAACAGATGGAAAGGTCCAGGTTGGTGGCCTGGCCGCTGCTGCGGCTGTTACAGGCATCATAATAGGGAAGACATCATTTTCTCTTTTTAAGCCCAGTCTTTCTAGAAGCATGGTTCAAGGACCGGTGCATCAGAATCACCTGGAAGGTTTTGAAAATGTCAGGTCCCAAGCTCTGTTTGGACTTTAAGTGAATCTGAGTTCCTGAAGAGGGGGGTCCAGTGATCTGTCCCATTTGGATGTCCCCCAGCGATTCTTAGGCGCTCGGAAGGTTTCAGAAGCAGGCTGTGATCACCTCTGCTGGGTGAGGCTTCCTGGGGCAAACTTACAGACAACCAGGATTTTTCCTGCTTGTTCCCGAACCTCAGAGCCTGATCTGAGCTCCAGCTGTGGCTTGCTTTCTCACAGCTTGGCCGAGCTCTGTTCTGGTGTCTCTCTATCTGGCTCTCATTCTAGAGCTTCTCCTAGCTTCGAGCCTCCCTCCAGCTTCCACTGCTAGGGTGTGCCCTCTGGATCCCCAGACGAAATTCTCAGGCAAGTTTCTGCAGCCCCCAGGGAGTCATTAGCACAGCCTTGCCCGTCGGAGCTAGCTCTGTGGCCGTCTTGGCTACGACTCACCCCATGAGTCAGCCCTGCCAGGGGAGAAGGAAGGCTCACCAACAAGTCAGGTCCTGCGAGAATCGTCTCTCCCCTTGGAGAGAAGTGCGGTGACAACCTGGGCCCACCTCGGGGCTTGCCGGGAAGCCAGCGCCTCTCCCGCAATGAGCACGGAGGTGGCTCTCGGCACTTCTCTCCTGACTCATTTTGGAGCAAAGTCGCAACATCCTATACAGGGTGTTGCAAAAATCCAGCCAGTGCACAGCAGTTCCCATGGGCCTTAGGCGCCCCAGAACCAGGGAAAACTGGCGGCCGTTCCTCGGGATCAAGTTCACTTCGGGGACCATCAGCCACATCAGGCCTCAGTGAGGCTCAACTTGCTTAGTTTCACAGAAAGCAGCATAGGTTGGGGAAGTGAGGCTTTGTGTCCTAGAGAAGGACCAAGCCAGCTGCCGTCGGCCTTGCTAGCAGATGTGTGCATCGAGTTCTAGTTCCGGCTCCGAATCTGAGCACTAAGATAATTCTACTTGGCTTCTTGTCGTGGAATCAATTCCTCACCCATATATATGTTCCCATGGATGAGAGAACGTTCGAGATGAAGGTTTGATTCCAAATCACGCTCGTTCCTCTCTTCCTTTCATGGCGCCTCTATAGGATAATACGATCGATGGTCCTTGTCAGACTTTGCCAAGGGAAAGGACGGTAGAGTAATGGAGGAGACTCTTTAATCGGTTGGCATTTAAAATGCTGACCTGCTGGGTCTGTTCCGATTCGGGGTTACTAATTCAAGCTGCATAGCTGTTTTGTCAATGAAGTTCGATGGGCTCAGAGTCACGCCCACTTATTTACATATGGTCTCTGGCTGCTGGCCCACCAATGGTAGCAAGAGTTGAGTAATTGGAACAGGACCGCCTGACCCTCAAAGCTCAAGGTATTTACCACCTGCCTTTTTACAAAGTTTGCCCACCCCTGGTTTGGACTATAAGCTGCTAAAGGTCATAGAACAGGCATGGTTAGGTTACTTGTAAGGAGCTGAGCCCAGCTCTGCGTGCCTGACAGATGGATCCTTGAGTGTTTGTTGATTTCCAGAGCTGAAGTACACAGGACTTCAGAACTTTGTGGAGGGGGGAAAATGAAGAAATCAAAAATGTTAATCATGCTTATTTTTGATGAGTAAGATTATGGATTGGTTTAATTGTCTTCCTTTTCCTTTCTGGATTCCTCAAATCTCCTTCAGTGAGTATTTCCTACACACACACTGTTGGGAAGACCTTTCTCCGCCTTACAGTCCTTCCAGTTGGATGGAGAATCGAACTGACTTGAGACAGAAGAACAGGAGAAAAACCAAGGTTAATAGGTTGACCTTCAGGGACTCCACAGAGATAGGGAAATTCTGAAGACAGGGAAGCAATGTGAGGCTTGTCTGACCTCCTGAGCTCAGGCAGAGGGGCCCCAGGACACAGAGGGGAGACCGCTCATTAGCAGGAAGGTGAAAGGAGAGGTTTGGAAAAACAAGGTTGCGCTGTTATGCAGA
This sequence comes from Meles meles, assembly GCF_922984935.1. Classification (NCBI taxonomy): domain Eukaryota; kingdom Metazoa; phylum Chordata; class Mammalia; order Carnivora; family Mustelidae; genus Meles; species Meles meles. The sequence goes on from NC_060087.1 coordinate 9,524,346, forward strand.
TAAGGTTCTTAGGTAAAAGGGAGTCTCTGTTAATAGCTCTCTTCCTTTCCAATGTAAATTTAGGCAGTTCAGGGGGAGGCGGAGAACTTCTCCTGCATCTGCTGGGTTTTGATTACTTTTAACTCAAAATAATCTTTATGCCAAATGGCCCATTTTGGGGGCAACCTGCCCCCGGTCCCTACAACGCACGCTCTCACACACTCCAGGTTACTTGATGGGGATTACTCCTTTAAGCAAAAAAGATCTAAACAACATGGAAATTATTTTTTGGTAAGTCAGCGTGGAGGTAGGAATAAAGGTGGAACTTTTTTCATAATTAAATTCTAATTTAATGAAAACAGTAAGTCTCTCTTTCAGCCTTATGTCCCTGTGATATCTGTGAGAGTCTGTTAATCACAAGAAACAGTCATGACTTAGGATGATTCTACGAGGTAGTAGACATTCCTAAATCCAGATCACAGTCCTTAGTAGGTGCCAGGCAATGGTATTTGCCAGATGCCTATCGCTGAGCTGGGTATTCGTCAGCACTTCGTGGTTGGAAGTGACAGAAAGCTGACTCAAATAACCCAAGGCAAAAAGAAGAGGCACTGATTACCGCGCACGCGAGCCCCTAGAAGAATATAGAAGCTGCTGGAAGCGGCTCAAAACCCATAAGCTGTGCCCGTTTTTACCTTTGCTTCTCTCTATCTATGAGAGTCCTTTTTCTCAAGGCCACTTACTGGATCTTGTGTGAATGATCACGGCGGGTTGCCCTAGAGGTCTGGCTTGGCTCTTGAGCTCCCCCCTGGTTCCAGGAGGGGAGGCGGAAGTATCTGTCATCAGAAGCAGAGGAGGTGGAGGCGTCAGAGTCCCTGGGGGGATCGCTTTGGGACGGGCAGCCACTGTGCTCGGCAGCCACCTATGACAGACATAGGGTCCAACTGCGCTAAGCGAGCCTGGAGGTGACCAATAAATGCACGTTATTTAAATCCTTAAAAGCCATTCACTAAATGCCGATAAAATCTAGGCCTCGTCTCCCTTCTTCCTCCCTCTCGTGGAGGAAAACCGGAGGGTGCCTCTGTGGCTCTTCCTCCTGCATTTTGCTGTCTACCCTAACCGGTTAGAACCCCGACGGTTCTAATTAGTCACCACCTCCGTTCAGGAGGGCAGAAGCTTGAAATGGTCCCCCAAGAATCCACCCAGTGCTGCTGGGCGTCACTCACCCTGATGGCCTGCTAAAACGCTGATTCCGAGGCCCTATCCCTGCAGGGTCTGAGCCAGTAGGCCCATGAACTTGCATTTCTAACAAGCTCCCCCATAGCACTGGTGCTGTGGGTCCATGGAGCATACTTTAAATAGCACTGAAATAGTCCGTGCCTCAAAACCCATGTTTCCATAGTAACTGCAGAAACTCAACGATTTTCGCCTGGGGGCAATTTTGCTTCCTGGGAGACCCTGGGCAATGTATCTGGCACTTGGCCCTTGTAGGTGTCTGGAGATACATGTTATTGCCACTACTTGGAGAGTGGGGGTTGGGGCTACTGGAATCTAGTGGGTAGAAACCTGGGGTGCTGCTTAACATCTTATAAAGCACAATACAGCTGCCCAAGAAAAAATTATCTGGCATAAACCTATCAGTAGAGGTAAAGAAAGCCTGCTATAGTCCTTGGGGTCAACCCTTGAATGAAAGATGAAATTTGCCAGCAGGTTTGTGAATCTTTTACCCTTCCCTAAAAGGCAGCGTCAGTAAAAAGGCGCCCCACATCGTATGTCATCAGGGAACTGCTGATTAAAACAACGGTGAGATACCACCACGCACCTATGAGAATGGCCAAAATCGAGAACACTGACAGCACCATATGCTGACGAGCATGTGGAGCGACAGGAATTCTCACTCATTGCTGCTGCGAACGCAAGATGGTCCAGCCACTTTGGAAAACAGTTTGACAGTTTCTTGCAAAATTAAGCATACTCTTACCATATGATCCAGCAATCACGCGCCTTGGAATTCACCCAAAGGACTTGAAAATTTATGTCTGCACAAAAACTTGCACACAGATGTTTATAACAGCTTTCTTCGTGATCGCCAAAACTTGGACTCGACTTCTGTAGGTGAATGGATCCATCAACTGTGGTATGTCCAGACAATAGAATATCATTCGGCTCTAAAAAGAAATGAGTTCTCAGGCTGGGAAAAACCATGGAGGAACCTTAAAAGCACATTACTAAGTAGGAGAAGCCAATCTGAAAAGGCTACATACTCTAGGATTCCAGCTATATGATATTCTGGAAAGGGCAAAACTAGGGAGTCAGTGAAAAGATCAGTGATTGCCAGGGATTGGGGGGAGAAAAGGATGAATAAATGGGATGTAGAGAATTTTTAGGGCAGTGAAACTACTCTGATACTATGATACTATATATGATACTATGATGTTGGAGGCTTGTCTCTTATACATTTGTCCAAGCCCCTAGAACGCACACCGCCGAGAGTAAACCAGAACGCTGTAAGGTGAACTTCGGACTCTGGGTGACAATGACGTGTCGCTCTACATTCATCATTTGTAACAAATGTCCCACTCTGGTGGGGGACGTTGCTACTGGGGGAGGCTGTGCATATGTGGGGGTAGGGGCTATGGAAAATCTTTGCTCCTTCCTTTCCATTTTGCTGTGAACCGAAAATTGCTCTAAAAATTGTTCTATAATCTACTTTCTTTTGCAGTCTTGAAATAAAGACTGCAAAAGAAAGTAGATCATAGTGCAATCGGCTGAGCATCTATTGTTTTATACTGTGCTTACCTCCTCGTATTACCAGCCTGGCCCCTGGAGGCATCTGAATTTGCGGCCATCTGACCTAAACCAACTTCTCTGTGGGTGAGAGAGGAGTGAGGAGATGAGCCAAATAATTTGCCCAAGGTTCACCGGGGAAACCAGACTTGAAATCCAAGCCTGTGACAGTGATCACAATGCCAGTGTGGATCAATAGACACACGCCAACACTCTCTCGTATATTCAGTTATCGCCATATCATACATTCATTCATTCTTTCTTTCATCCGTCGTTCCCCATACACAGCATTCTTACTTGCGTGCGCGCACACACACACACTCAATTAAATGCTTCAATACATAAATCAGAGATTCTCATGTATTACCTAATAACAGCATTGGACACGTGACATATCTGGCCCGTGATATTTATTTAGCATCCCTTCCAAATGCTTAGAGATAGAGATGTTCCAGCAACAAGTTCTATTTTGGAAATACCAAATTGAAACTTGGAACTTATTATGAGACCGGATGGCTCTTCCATGTATCAATACAGAGTAAAAACAGCTGCCCTCCTAAAAATGTGTGAGCTATGGCCAAACCATTTCTCTTCTGTTCAAAGACATTTGACACTATCTAGGGTTTTTTTTTTTTTTTACCTTTATCATTTTAGCATTAAAAGAATTGTAAAAAACAAAAACAAAAGCAATGAGCAACAACAAAACCACAGAACAAAAAATTCAAAACATGAAAGAGCAAAGAAAGATGCTAAATTACACTTGAATGCTGCCTCCAGGAAAGGGGTTGGCAAACCATGGCCTGCATGTCAAAGCCAGCCAACCATCTGTTTTTATAAATAAAGTTTTATTAGAAGACAGCCATGTCCATTCCTTTACGTGTTTTCTGTCACTACTTTCATGCTACAGTGGCAGGATGGAGTAGTGGAACAGAGACCTTATGGCTGGTAAAGCCCCGAATACTCACGATCTGGCTCTTTGTGGGAAAAGTTTACCAAACCTGCCCTTGATGCTGTATTGGGTTGTACCATATGAAATTGCCAACATTTGGCAGTTTTGACCAATACTTTCATATGGTTCACTCTCTCTCTCTCTCTCTTTTAAGACTTTTTAATGTATTCACGTGAGAGAGAGAGCACACAAGTGAGAGTAAAGAGCAAAGAAAGATGCTAAAAATAAATAATAATAATTTTTATTATTGTTATTATGTGAGCAAAGTCCCTGACAATGAGCAAATTAGTTTATTAGAGCAAATTAGAGGTGAGAGTCAACAGGAGAGGGAGAATCAGACTCCCCACTGATTAGGGAACCCAACATGGGGCTCCATCCCAGGAGCCTGGGATAATGACCTGAGCTGAAGGCAGACGCTTAACCAACTGAGCCACCCAGACACCCCTTGCAAGGTTCACTTTCAAAAGCAAAAGATATTATTCCACTGAAAAAGGGCGTCTTTTTCTCACAGGCCAAAGTTTGTAATGACTCTTAGACCACGAAACAGAATTTCACAAATGGCCATGTTTATCAATAAAATCACTTCCTCATCTAAAACATAAAATAAAATAAAATAAATCCTTCCTTTTCCCAGAAAATGGAGAAAGACTAGACTGCCTCACTGGCCTTGAAACAGTATTTTCTAGTGAAAAATTTTGCAGCTCTCCGTAAACAGCTCCGCTCCCTCACCTGTAAAATCTCTCTCAACGGCAGTTAGTCATTCCTAAGGACTTGTTCTTAGCTCCCTCTGCCCATGCCATTTTATGCAATCACTTATGTCTATGTTTCACTAAAGAGATGGCACTAATATGTTTGCATAATGTGGGTCACTACAGGTCATGGCTCACGGAACAGAGTAAGCCTCCGCTCAGATGGCCTCAAGTTACACCACACCCATAGCTGTCAATTTCCATCTTCCTGTAGAAATACGCAGCACGGTGAGAGGGAACGAGCTTAGGCATGTGGCTTAGGCCAACTGACTTTGGAGTTCTGGCACTACCTCTTACCGCTGTATGAACTTGGGCAAGATTTGTAGCTTTGATGAGCCTCACTGTGAAACGGGGGTGGATGCCTATTTTGCAGAGGTTATTATAGGGCTTAATAATTATGTGGGGGGCACCCGGGTGGCTCGGTCGATTAAGTGTCTGACTTTTGATTTTGGCCCAGGTCGTGATCTCAGGGGTGTGAGATCGCGTCCTGCATTGGGCTCCATGCTATACGTGGAGCCTGCTTAAGATTCTCTCTCTTCCTCTCCCTCCTCCCCTTCCTACTCCTCTCTCTGTCCCTCTCTCTAAAAATAATAATTTTTATTATTGTTATTATGTGAGCAAAGTCCCTGACAATGAGCAAATTAGTTGAACCACACGAAATCGCTACTCCCCAAAATGGCCATAGCATGTCATTTGACCTAAAGTTGTCCCTGTTGGGATTGGTTGCCATTATTGTGTATACAAGAGCCAGGCCCAGATAAAGTAGACACGGCACTGTGGCCACCTAGAGCTTCCAGTCAGGGTCTGGGCTAGGATGAGGCCGGTTAGTCACCCAAGGCACAAAATTTAAGAGGCACTCAGTGTCAGGGGCAGCCCCTGTACTACCACGACTCTGAGAGCGTGTGCTTTCTTGTGTTTTCCTCCCGGGGCACCTCTCTTGACCCTTCATAGTTCCAACTCTGAGAAATTCCTCATCTCCTTAGCTCAGGTGCTTTGTGCCTCCTCCTAACCTGAAAACCATCTCTTGGGTGACCCTTTAATAACTAAGGGATGAATGAGTCACAGCAAATTGTAACATGACACCCTGCGCAAGATGCTTGCTTTAAGAGAGGATTAAAATCTTAATTAAAAAAGAACTAAGGCAGGATTTAAGCCATGACTTAGTCAGTGGAACAGAATATCACAGGAGACCAGCAGCCTGCGGGGATCCTGAAAACTCTCTCACTTGGCAGATAGTGTTTCAAGTCGCCCCGCAGGTCCAAGCACATAAATGTGTTGCCATAGGGAAACTGATGCACCAGGGACTTCAGATGTGTCCTGAAGAATGGTTATGTGGTCAGTTAGATGAGAAGGAAAAGCATTTTAGCATGACTGAAGACACATTCCAAAGGATCTCTTCCTCAGTCTTTCTGTTTTTCCTTCTCCAAAAATGACTTGATATGACAAAGGACTCCTGTGGTATCCAACTTCCAAGATGGCCCCCGGTGATTCTCCTCTCCTGGTGTTCATGCTTCTATGTAGTGAGTCCCCTCCCACACCGAATCGGGGCTGGTCTGGGTGACCAATGGAATATGATGGAGGTGACGTATGTGACTCTTCAGGTTCGCACATAAAGGGGATTGTGCCTACTACTTTGCTCTCTTAGAGTGCTCACTCTTAGAGAAGCCAACCACCATGTCATAAGGGTTTTCAAGCAGCCCTTTGTGAAGAGGACCACGTGCGAAAGGAGCTGAAGCGCCATTCTAATAGTCAGCGCCGACTTACAGGTCGAGTGAGCGCGCCATCTTGGAGGTGGAGCTCCCAGTCCCAGTCAAGCCCTCAGATGACTGCAGCTCCGGCTGACCTCAGTCTACAACTTCCTGAGAAACCTTGAACCAGAACTAGCCCAGTCTACTATTCACAAATGCCTGACCCACAGAAAATAGGAGTTAATAAATATTTCTTGTTTCAAGCTGATAAGTTTGAACTAACATGTTACATAGCAATACGACTAGGATTCAGACAAACAAAAAAAAAAACAACCAAAAAAACCCCAAACCAAAATGCCTCCTTAAATGAGTCAGAGAAGGACAAACAACACGATAGAACAAGAGGCTAACGACTTGAAGAGACACTTCACCATAAAGAAATATCCAAATGGCCCGTAATTGTGTTTTTATACACTGATCATGTCCCCCTAAAATTCACATGTTGAAACCTCATCCCCAATATGGTAGTAGTTGAAGGGGATAGTATTTGAAGGGCTTTGAGAAGTGATGAGGTCGTAAGGGTGAAGCCCTCATGATTGGTGTTGCTGCGCTTGTAACGGAGACCCTGGCGAGCTCCCGCGCAGCTTCTTACACAGGTGGACACCGTGAGAAGACGGCTGTCTGAACCAGGAAGCCGGCCTTCTTCTCCAGACGTCAGAGCACCCGGAAAGGAAAGAGGAACAATGTGCACAAAGCTTCAGACTTGGAGAACCCCGAACCCAGAACAGAATGGCAGTAGGGATATGGATGGGAAAGGCTGATGGCGTCTTGGCCAGAAATGAGGAACGTGTTATTGGAAACTGGAGGAAAGGCCCTCTTGTTATAAAGCAGCTAAGAACGTGGCTGAGTGTGTTCATGTTCGAGTGTTTTGTGGAGGGCAGACCTTGCCAGCGACGCAAGCAGAGAGGCGACTAAAGCTATCTGTGAGGCAGGCGTCGAAGGCACTGCTGGGCTCCTCCTGACACCGCTCACAGCACCCCACCGGAAGAGGGAAATGACTTCATGACAGAATTGTTCCACGAAAAGGAAGCAGAAGCTGAAGATGGGTAAAATTGTCAGCTAATCCATACTGCAGCAAAGGAGAATGTGAAGGGCGTTCCCAGGCGACCTAGATAAGGAGGTCAGTGTGAGTCAGGCTTCTCTCCAGAAGCTGGGGGCTGCTTCCAAGACAGCAGAAGAATGATGCCCAGGGCAATTCAGAGAGGCTCAAGATGGCCGCTCCCAGAGCTCCCCCAACACCCCACTGAGTGTCGGGGCTGGGGGAGCACCAAGCACCTACAAGGTCCTCAGCACTCACTGCCCCGGGCTACCTCACCTGGCAGGCTGTGCTCCCCTCACTCTGGCGCCCCATTCCTTGGCTGCCTCTGTCTGGCTCTGGCACGGGGGGGGCGGGTCCCAGACATGTCCTTTCAACCAGTCTGGAACCACCTGTTAGTGCTGGTGCGGGATCCACCCAGCAGACCCTTTCTGTCCCCCGCAGGAAGGTGACCTTGGCTGAAACAATCCACTTTTTGCTAGAAACTTCCTTTTCTCACCTCTTTCTGCCATTTTGTACAGCTGCCTGCAGTTCCTTTCTATCTGCTGGAAAGGATGCCGCCTGACTTATGTATTGTCGAATAAAGCTAATGAGACCTTTAAAATATACTCAGTTCAATTTTGTTTTTTAATGCCGGCAGAGCCTCAGGCCTGGGACAGAGGTGGGGACCCAGGCCCGGGACTGCCATGGGCGGCATCCCCAAGCTGTAGGGTGATGCTACCCACACACCGAAGCCCTCTGCGGCAGGACCCTTGAATGAGTAGCCGGGACACACTGCGACGGGGCTGTCTCGCCGCATAGCGTTGAACTTCAGTGGAGAGGGGGCCTGGGGATGGCATTTCTCTAGTTTGTAATCCGGATGCAGATGACACGGATGTGTTCAGTTGGTGCAGATCAGCCTCGATGTGAAAAAAGATTTTGAAAGCACCCATTTTCCATGATGTATTAGAAAGCGAGAATCTCCCAGTTCAGACCTTGCCATCCATAGTTCTGAAGTCCAGGTTCAAGGTGAAGTCACGTTTGGCCGCCTGTTCCTCTAATTCAGTGCTGAGCAAATTTATAGTTGGTAGGCAAAATCCAGCCAGCCATCGTTACTTTGTAAATAAAGTTTTATTGGGGCACAGACACATCCATTTCCGCAAGTGCTAGATACCAGACGTCGGCGGAGCCGAGTGGTTGTGACAGAGACCAGTTCCTTGGCCCACAGTGTCAACAGCTCTGACTGATTGAGAAGCTTCTGATGGTGCTGCATTTCTCACCTCTTCATCTTCCCTTCCCCTGGCTGGAGGCTGTGGATGGAATGCACGTTCTGCAAGTGCAGACAAGTCCCGTGATGCTTTGGACAAAGCACAGGCGGGGCCAGGACCTTGCTGGCCATTGTCCTGCCATTCCGTTGCCACATACCCCAGGTTTTCCTGCAAGGTGCACCCCGAGGTGGAACTATCAGACTGTTCATTTGGCTCATGACCAAGGTGCTCCCCGGGCCGTGACTGAATCTGACAACAATGGCAATTCAGTTCAAGCTCCTAAGCAGAAAGAGAGCTGTGAGTGCGTAGTTTTGGAACAGGACATCTGGATGGAATTGTTTTGATCGCTAACTTCAACTCCGCTGTAGCACAGGATCAGAAATGGGCTCTGGGTTCTGATGGCTTTGTTTTGTTTATAGCCAAGAGTATGTGACCCATGCCAGGTGTCTGGCGATTATATCTTCCTGAATGCGGTCACTTACATGGAAATACAAAAATCATTCACTGAAAAATTGTCACTGCCAGACAGGTTCCAGACGTTCTTTTTTCTGAAGTATTTTCTCTCCCCCGTTTATAACCAGCTGTCTTTTCGGCATCGTTTTTTCCCTTAAGAAGGGAGTCATTGGAATGAAAGAAAACACTTTCATGAAGGATCATCCTGTAGTTAGAACTCTGAGTTTCAGCTGAAAAAGTTGGCCATCTTGTCTGCATTCTTCCAAGGCTTTGTTCTGTGACCTTGGGCTTGCTTAGCCTATCTGGTCTTCCATCGGTACAAATAAATGTTTTAGTTCATGCTCACTGGATGTTCTCAACTGATGTAGGGAATGATAGTTGTTCATGAAGTTCTTTTAGCTGTCTAGATGTACTAGAGATGGAATTAACCCCTGTGACAAGGGCCAGTACATTTCTACTGACAGTACTTTGTGATAAAGAAGAAAGATGAGTGTCCAGACTTGGTCTTAACTTGCGCAGTCTTGCGGAGTGATAGTCATTGTGTGACTTCACATACCTAGGGGAGGTGAAGAGGAGTCTGGGTCAGGAGAAGAATCCACTTCTGGGAGGGAGAAATTGTACAGAAGCACAAAGGGAAAGACCTTCTAAAAGTATTTCTTTTTTTTTCTTTTTCTCTTCTTTTCTTTTTCTTTTTTCTTTCTTTTTTTTTTCTTGCTTGTATTGGTTGAACGTTCAATTAAACCAGAAACACATATTAAACAATATATGATATTTCAGCCACTATTAGAAACCCACCTAGTGAGATACACAAGCTTTCAGATGAAGAAACCACAAGGGCAAATTCTATCAACACCTGTTACCGGATATGTGATCCGGGGAACCTCCTTGGTTTATCTGAGCCTTAATTTTCTCATTCAAAAAATGGAGATTATCATCCATTATCCACACATCCCTTAGCATTGCAGGGAGAAGGAAATGAAATAAAGGATACAAAGCACTCAGCAAAGGCCTGGAAAGAAACCAGCAGTAAATCTTAGCCATGTGATTATTGTTGTTAGGTTAAACTGGGTTTCACAATTGAATCTACTTGTGTTAAGAAACAATTTCCAAAACATAGAACACAGAAAGATTACAGTGTGCCCTTTCAAGGCTGCTAGAACATTACCTACAGGCCCACCTAATGTAGGCAACTTTGCTTGACTTATTATTTATTTGATTAGACCCAAGTCTTTACCAAATTAAGTGGTAACTTGTAGAAAGTTGGTCAACTGAAAAAGGTTTTTGTCAAGTGGAGATGTCAATGGTTTCTAACAGAAAAGTATTATGGTTTTAGTCCTCCATCAGTTACTAACCAGGCTATCTCTAATGTGGAGATCTTCTTCTGGCATTCTTTCTTTCAGAGTCTATAAATACCCCAATCTTTGGTATCCTCTTTTCGACCAGCTACACCATCCTGCTGGCTGAAACATGCTTAGTCACTGTAAGTATGTACGTGTTGTTTTTAGCTTTTCGAAAATTATAATCTGACGGTTTATAGCTTCATCTTTTTGCTCTCTTCTTGGAACTGAGTAGAGAGGGAAGGTATTTGAATCGTCCAGGATGCTCACTGGAGTTGCTGAAGTTGTTCCGATATGAGAGGGCTAGAGTCTTTCGTAACGAAAGATCCATAGTTAAGGCAAAAAGTCACTGTACCTTGGTGCCTAAGACACAGTAGATGACATGTGTACTTGTCCACCCCCGACACCTACTCCCATCCTTACACGTTGACGTACCATCACATTTTGAATCTAAAATTTGTCTCTTGTGGACAGCATAGAGTTAGATCTTGTTTTCTTGATCTCATCTGACAATAACTGCCTTTTGACTGCATTGTCTAAGCCATTATAGTTATTATCAATATGGTTAGATTTATGTCCGCCATTTTGTTTTGTTCTCCCAACGTCTCAGAGATTTTCTGTTCCTGTCGTCTACCTCTGCTACATTCTGTTGCAGTAAGGGGATATTTTCTAGTATACAATTTTAATTCTCTTAATGACATTTTTACCATCTCTCTCTCTTTTTATCTTAGTGGTTGCTCTAAGATTTACAAAATATACCTTATCATATTCTGCTTTAAATATACTAATTTAATCCCAGTAAGATATACAAACTTTATTCCTATACAGCTCCATTCCTTACTCCAGTAACATAACATGTCTATATATGTTAGAAACTAAAACAATACATTGTTACGATTATTGCTTCATATAATCTTATGTCTTCTAAAGAAGCCGAGAGAAGAAAGGAGAGCAAGTATATATTTATAGGATTTGTTATATTAACCATATTTACCATTTTTGGATATCTTCCTTCCTTCCTGTGGATTCAGGCTAGCATTTGGTGCCATTCCCTTACTCCATACCCTCCCAATTTAACTTCTTTATAAGAAGTAGACTTTACAGTCTCAGCTCTGTGTGTGTTGTGGGGGAGGGGTTCGAGAGAAATAAACATGCCTTCTCCGATTCAGTGTAAAATCTTTGTCAGTAAATTTTAACCTTACATCTTCACATCTAGAATATCTGGATGTTAGCTCTTCTACACACAGGAAGACACATAAAAACGTTTCTCATTACTTAATCCCACCCTAAATCCTTTCTCCTATAAAATCTGTTGAAAACATGAAGAAATCAGAGGTCTTTTTATGGACACTGGCTTATTCAGACAAACGAATGATGGAATGTCCCTTGACTTCAACCTAAAAGCTTTTCCTGGGAAAAGACAAAAGTGGTTTTTTGGAGGCTTTGGCTTTAATCTCTTTTTTCCTTAAGTTGCTGGGAGTTTTGATAGGTGACCACGCTGTCTCTTAGCACACTGCGCATTTTAATTACAAAAAATCTAGCTCTGGTGACACATTCTTGCTTTCTACAAAAGAAGGTCTGCACTTCTTTCCACCGCTAGCTAACGATGTTTCTGGTTAGACGAAGAGGTGAGGGAAGGGAGAAGGTATCTCTTCTTTGGGCTAAAATATGGAAATTGATCCTAGCGTCTCTCCACACAGAGAGGTCGCGCTGAGTCGGTTTTGAAGCAGGTCTTCCCAAACCTCCTGCGAATGACCTGGTAAAATGCAGGTTCTGATTCAGTGCAAGGAGGGTTTAGCCCGGAACGCATAATTGGAGTAAGCTCGCCGACAATGCAGGTTTCCTAGCAGCTGGGAGACCACAGCTCCAGCAGCAAGGGTTAGAGCACACATCCTAGAACTTCCAGGGCCTTGTAATCCCCTGTGCAGTTTTCAAAAACTCCTGGGGCCGGTGCTCAAGGTTTGCAATTTGAACAACTGTGATTGTGATCGGAGTGTGCAGACAAGTTTGGGAAACTCTTTTTTTTTTTAAATTTATTTATTTGACAGAGAGAGATCACAAGTAGGCAGAGAGGCAGGCAGAGAGAGAGGGGGAAGCAGGCTCCCTGCTGAGCAGAGAGCCCGATGTGGGACTCGATCCCAGGACCTTGAGATCATGACCTGAGCTGAAGGTAGAGTCTTAACCCACTGAGCCAAGTTTGGGAAACTCTTGGGAGTTGCAAGTCGAGCGACCAGGGAGTGACGGTCAAGCCGGGAGTATCCTGTCCCGGTCCCTGTGTAACCCACCACAAGCTGGATAGGCTTCCAGGGTTGAGTCTGTTCTTGGTGGGCAGGTCCCACCCTTGGCTACCAGGTACATCTGCCGTGTCTTCGTCTCTGTGGGGAGACAGCTCTCTTGTCCCTGAACTTGCTGCCTGTTGAGCCCACTGTCTCCACACCAAGGGGCTCCTCCACTTCCTGAACCCTTCCTACAGCTGCAGCCCTGTTCCAGATCACATTCCTGCCCCCAAGAGGTCACAGCCTCTGACTCACTCCTCTCCCCCTTTCTTCCCGGCAGCACACACAGCCCCCCCCCCCCCCGCCCCCCGCCCAGCCCCGCCCCCCAGAGACCAGCCCAGGGACAGGGGTGGGGTGGGGTGGGGGGGGGGGGGCGGGAGGGAGCCAGGCTCCAAACCTCAGCCTTTCACTTGGGTTTCTGCTGTTCTGTTTCCTGCCAATTGATCCCTGGCCCAGTGAAAATTAACATTTTCAGCCTTGTGTAATTTACATGGATAATCTAAGTGGCTCTTCTCTATGAAAAAACTCACAAAGTGTGTAATTTAAAGTCAAAAATGCAGGTCATGAGCTGCTTCCAAACCAGCTGACTGGTTTCTCTGTTAGGGTACATTAAGCCTATAGTTATGTGTTTTGTTTTGTTTTTTTTTAAGGCATTTACTTTTGTTGTTCCAGTTTGCCTCATTCTCCTTCCCCAAAGCCACCTATCCTCACCGCCCCCCAAACCCATCTAAATTCTTCACATTTCTGGGGTGTGTTGAAAACTCTCACATCGTGAAAACTAACTTGCCAGCACATTTTCCCCACCATCTTGATTCTGCATCAATGCTGGAGAGAAATAACGTGTAAAGTGTTAAGAAAAATGATCCAAGTCTCAGCAAAAAGGCCGGGCGTGGTCAGGATCTCCTTTCAATGTCATTGCGGTGCCCTTTTCAAAGAGCCCAGCCCAGGACCACGCAACTGGCTACAGAAGGTATCTTTGTTTGACTTGCTACTTACTATTTGTTACACAGGAAGCCTGGACTCTGTGAAGTTACGTGTTCATGTGTGTATTTTGTCTGGAAGGCATGCAAATCACTTCTGGCTGGTGGAAAAGATCACCCCAAAGGTCATGGTGGCAGAGGCCCATAGGACACAGAACTGTGTCCCGTGCAACCTGGCGAACTCACTCAAACATCCTTCTTTTTTAATGCCTCCAAAATACACAGTTCCTCCCGTGCTCCTTGCAATACCTTGACTGTTTCATTGATCCCATCATTAAGGAACAACAGAAAGTTTTTGACGGGAACCATGTTTTTAATGTTTTGGAAATTATACTTTGAAAAGAGTGCAGAACGGCTGGCGTATGAGCTTCTCATGGCATCTAAGTCCTTCAGCGCAGCTGTTTGAACCCTCTCATCGAGCCCCCCTCACAGTTTTTGTGTGTTTTTTTTTCTCTTCAACCTATACTATTAACGTCCCTCCGGGGAACCAGAGCCCCGGAAAAGCTTTTCCACAACATTAATTAAAAGAGGAATCTGAACACGTAAATAACATTTGTGGCCTCTACTGTGCCTGGTAAAGCGTTTCTGGCACGCAATGAAAGAGCCCCAGAATACAGTGGGTTTTCCAGCAACCGGCCCACCAGCAGCTAGCGCGAAGGGGGAAAGGTAACTGGTTTTCCCAGAATGATGAGGGAGGAATAAAGCAGAGCCCACTCGGGGTTAAGCATCAGCCACAAACACGTGTGTTGGAGCGGTGGCAATTTCACAGCGATCCGGAAAAGCCTAGACCCCCAGCGAGTTCTGACAGCAAAGCCAGGCCAGATGGACAGACCCTCGCCTCCGGGAAGGGACACAACCTTGCTTGGGAAAATCTGTTGGCAATAAAATATTTGAACAGCTGGGGTCCCGCACTGAGTTCTGACATGAGCTGTTTTACACAAAGGAGTCTTTTTTTGTTCTTTCCACTCCAAAAACGGAAAGGTCTTTTCATGTTTGTGTTGAAAAACTAGCCAATCGTCCCAAAAGGTCAGTTGGGCTTTTCGTCTTCTGGCTTCTTTAACAAAATTCCTTTTATTAGCTGTGTGTTTTCAATCACCTGGTGTGCGTGTAAGTGGATTTTACGAAGATAAAAGGCGTTTTGCTTTTTGAAGATATTAGAAGGCACGTTGGTCTCTTGGTCGTACTGGTGGTATTTGGGTGCTCTTGGCACTGTGGGCCACTGTTTCCTGTACTGTTTCATATCCATCTGCCTCTAAAGGGTCAGCTGTCAAGGACACGGCTGCTTGGAAGAGACTGATAGTGCTGATCTCAATCATTCAGATCTCAGATCTTCGGGTTTTTCCATTTTGTTTGGGTTTGAAATATTAAAGTGACCGAGTGAGAACATAAGTGAAAAGCTTATTTGAAAAATAGTCTCCTTCGCTAAAAGTACCCAGAATCCTTCCATGCTTTAAAAAAAAAAAAAAAAAAAAATATATATATATATATATATATATATATATTTGAGAAAGAGAGAACATGAGGTTTGGGGTGAGGAAGGAGTGGCAGAGGTAGAGGGAGAAGCAGGCACCCCACGGAGCAGAGAGCCTGAAGCGGGGCTCGATCCCAGGACCCCAGAATCCTGACCTGAGCTGAAGGCAGATGCTTAACCCACTGAGCCACCCAGCCTCCCCCATTCCCTGCTTTGGTAACTCTTTGGTGAAGCTGTTTTGTATTTGCTGTTTTGTATTTATTAGCAGAAACACAAAAGGATTAGCCAGGGCCTAGGACAGTGCCCTTGTAATTGCTGGTTGAATTTTCTTTAATAATAAAAAAAACCTAAATGGTCGATTTGTATGTATTTCATTTTGCCTTAGTCTAAGAATGTATCTGTGCCCAGATAAATCTAGAAAGCTGAACCAAGGAATAGTGTAGGTCAAGGGTTTTACTATTACCCTTCTGCAGGGCAAAACAGTACCTTCATCCATCCTTGGACCTGAAAAAAGATTTTTTTGATCAGGGGTTCCCCTTCCCCCACGGCCAGTCCCCAGATCAGTGATGTGTGACGTTCACTGCCTTTCAAGCTGGTGACAGGCTGCTCTGTTTGCTTCTGGCTTTCTCTGGCTCCCCCTCCTCCCATGTAGTATGGCTGCTTGTCAGAAGGGAAACACAGGGAGGTATACAAAGAGCGCAAACTTACTGCCTTTTCCTTAAATGACTTTAATGCTGCTTATTTTGCAATCAATTGAGAAGAGCTTCCCTGAAAATGTGCTGCGTCCTTTTGGCGGTATCAGCTCAGGCTTTGCCCTTGCATTTTCCAGAAAATTCCATCTTCAAAGAGTTGAACATTCTTGCCCCGTCCATATAACAGGTTCAGGTTTGGGGTCTGCCTGACCCCCTCTGGCTTTCGTGCTGCTTCTGATACTCAAATTACTTGTTCTTGGAGACCTTCCCTTACTGCTTCAAATCGGATTTGTAAAGGCTGTATTTATTCAAGAGGAGGAACTTGTCTTTTTTTTTTTTTAATTTATTTGACAGAGAGAGAGATCACAAGTAGGCAGAGAGGCAGGCAGAGAGAGAGAGGAGGAAGTGGGCTCCCTGTGGAGCAGAGAGCCCAACGCGGGGCTCGATCCCAGGACCCCGAGATCACGACCTGAGCCGAAGGCAGTGGCTTAATCCACTGAGCCACCCAGGCACCCCAGAACTTGTCTTGTTTCCTTTCGCCTTGCCATGAAGCTGAGATTAATGGCCGCACATAAATTGTTGGCTCCTGTATCTGCAATACCTGAGAAGTTCTGACCCCATAATACAGGTAATGAAAGGCAGCGGTAGCAAATAAATCAGCTTCAGGGGGGGGTGAGTCCATGAGAATAGCTTGCTTTGCTGCATTTGTCTTGAACCCCTGAAGTCTCGGCTCCACCCTTTCTGGTTCCAAGACACCGTCAGGAGGTCCTGGCCCCTGCCCGTGACCCTCCCCCTTCCTCAGGGCAAGCTGCTGTGGGGTTGGGGGCGGGGGGCAAGCTCCGTGCAGGTTCGTGGCAATCTTTTCCTTTGGCCTATTCTCCTTCTCACAGGCCTCCTGGACTGTCAGGGGAGACCTGGCATCCTCTCCCTGCCCTGAGGCCTAAAGGAAAGGTTGACCTCCTTCCAGCGGCCACTGCTTCCGTGGCTACGCTCCTTTCCACCATGACAGCCATAAGCCACACTGTGGCTACGGGGCACTTGAAATGTGGCCTCTCGGAACGGAGATGTGCGAGAGATGTTAACATCCATACCAAATTCCAAAGACTTCATACAAAATAAATAAGTAAATGAAAGACTGGTAGATACCGCAATAATTTTTACAGATTATACATTGAAATGACGATATTTTGCATCTATCGGCTTCAATAAAATGTATTATTAAAACTAACCTCATCATCTTCTTATACTTTAAAAAAATTTTTTTTATTTATGTATTTGGCACAGAGAGAGGAAACACAAGCATGGGGAATGGGAGAGGAGAAGCAGGCTTCCTGTTGAACAGGGAGCCCGATGCAGGGTTCCATCCCAGGACCCTGGGATCATGACCTGAGCCAAAGGCAGACACTTAACTGACTGAGCCACCCATTTTTTAATATATTTTTTTAATGTGGCCACCAGAAATGTAAAATTCCATACGTGGCTTGCATTTGTGGCTCCCATTCCATTCCCATTGGGCCGCACCGCCCCCCCCATGTCTCTGCCTTTGCGGGTTACCCCCTGTGGGGCCATGGCTTCTTTCCACCTGCCGCTGCCCCCCGACACTCCTCGGTTGTCATCTGAGCTGTTGTTCTCTGTCCTGCTCTTCTCCATCCGGTTCCTAACTCTGGGCCAAGATGATTGTAACTGTAGCTACACGAGGCCAGTGAGCATTCATTTGGCACTTACTGTAGCCAGGAGCTTTGAGGCTCTGGATCTATATTTCCTTAAAGAGTAAGAAACAGATTTAAAAAAAAAAAAATGGAAAGAGAGAAAGAAAAGAAGTAAGAAACAGGGGCGCCTGGGTGGCTCGGTGGATTGAGCCGCTGCCTTCGGCTCAGGTCGTGATCCCAGGGTCCTGGGATCGAGCCCCGCATCGGGCTCTCTGCTCCGCAGGGAGCCTGCTTCCTCCTCTCTCTCTGCCTGCCTCTCTGCCTACTTGTGATCTCTCTCTCTCTGTCAAATAAATAAATAAAATCTTAAAAAAAAAAAAAGAAGTAAGAAACAGATTGCAAAGAACATATCATCCATGGAGAAAGAAGGGATTACAAACCAATAGGACAAAACGAGAAAGGTTCTGGGACACGTCTATGTATAAAGGACTATCAGAAGTGAGAGGAGTGCAGTTAACCTGGCCTGTGGTTATGGGGGGAGAGGGAACCCCAGGAGGAGGCCACGGGCAAAGCAGACCACGGGAGACAGAGGTGGAAAGTGCCTCACCGGACCAAATGAGCAAGCTCCAGGAGGCCAGGATGGCAAGGCTGCAGAGCGGGGAGGGGACCAGCCAGCGCTCTGGCCGGTACACTGGGTGGTCCACCCGCAGAAGAGCAGATGATGGCGGGAGAGGAGGACGGGCTGATGGGGCCGCAGGGGGGAATACAGCTACAGTCCTGCCGGCTCTGGAGGCCGCAGAGGAGGATTTGGGTGGTGAGGCTGGAGCAGTGCACAACACTGAGGCCCTTACAGGACAGGGGTGGAGGCCTCCGTGGCCTCAGCGCCCAAGCTGGATCAGTGCTGAGCCTGGTCACTCGTCTTCGTGAGCATGCACCGGGCACTGGTGGCAGGGGGAAGGGCCTGGAGAACCTGCTCTCGGGTCACGGCTTCTAGAAAGGTCTGCAAGTCTACTCTTTGACAGGAGAGCTGCTTTTGCACTCCAAAGTTGAGCAGAAACCATGACTTAGTTTCACCGGTCAGTGCAAAACACCGACGTTTATTAAAAGTGAAAACTCATTTTCCAGGAAATGCCTTACTTGTCAGATCCTTCTCCCCACCTCTCGGTGACAGGATATCCAGGGCAATGAGCAGTTAATGGAGCCCATGGATTTTCTTGCAACCCAGAGACAACATGTTAGAGGATCCACCCTCTCAGCTCAGGGATCTTGTAGACCCTTTGCTGGGGGCGGGAGCAAGACTGAATTTCAGGCAGCAGGTAGCTCCAGGTCCCTGTGCCCAGGAGGAACACACCCACTCCTGCTGGCTTTCCCTGCCACATGTGGACAGGGTGCTCAGAGGGGAGAAATGTCTTGCTCCCCCAAAAAAGTCAACACTGGGGTGAAGTTCATTTTATAACAAAAATTAAGGCAGAATCTCTCCATGAAGCCAAGGCCAGAGCATTGCTTAGAGATTTTCAGCTCACGGGATTACATGGGGACCTTAAAAAAAACAACCAGTGCAGCAAAGAACTGCATCCTGTCCCCCTTCTCTGATGTCATTGGCCTGATCTGGGCTTTTTTTTTGTTTTTTTTGTTTTTTTTGCTCACTCCCAGGTGATTCCAGTCTGCAGCCAAGGTTGAAAAGCTGAGAACCACTGAATTAGATTTTAAAAGTCCATTTTTAAAAATTTACTTATTTATCTTTATTTTTATATTTTTAAAATTTATTTATATTTTTATTTTATTTATTTTTAATTTTATTTATATATATATATATATATATATATACATCTTTATTTATTTAGCACTTTACTCGGTTCTGATTTTCTGCCTGAAGTGGGAAATTCTGAGGGGAAATTGAGGTTCGCAATGGAGCAGTCCAAAGTGCTGGAGAAAGTCCAAGGTGTGTCCAGGCCGGAGAAATCAGGACCGCAGCTGGAAAGCTCACCTGGAGTGGGGCTCCCCACTTCCTGGACTTGTTTCGTGCTCAGCACAAGCCACGGCAATTGTCCTGAAAGAGCCAGAAAGATGCAGTTGCAGATCAATTTCTCTAAGGTGCCTGGTGCCCAAGTAGATCTCCCCAGAGGGGCTGGAGAAAACACTGATCGCTCCACCCGCGCCCAGAATTGCAGGTTCTCTGTCTAGGCGGGCGAAGCCAGAAAATGTGAATTTCCAACAAGATCCCAGGTGATGCTGCGGGCCCCCAAAAGGCGGGGGAAAAAGAGAATTATTTCGAATGAAAATTCAGCAGAAAGCAGCAGACCTTTGCACTGAGCACCCGCCCTGTCCTGGCAGCATGCCACACCTGGGGGTCCGGAGCCAGAGCTCGTGCCCCGCCCCCCAACTTGACTGTCTAGAGACAGAGACCCAGAGTCCCGGGAGGGGACTTCCACTTTCTTTTTGGAGATGGACAGGGCTAGAAAAGGCCTGGCTCACACCCTTGCAATATCGAAAACCCAGGCAAACTGCAAGTTCAAACTTTCCTTGACTCTCTCAGACATCTGAGCCTGCGGGCCAACCAACCAACCCAGAACGGAGGAACGGACAGACACCCGCAGCAAGACACAGGACGCAAGCCTTTACCCACTTCCTTGGGGGCAGATGCTATAAGAACTTTCTAGATTTTTTTTTTTAAGTTTGTTTTAAAAATTATTTTTGTGGAGGTCCTCTGTGGGTTTGGGGCCCCAATTTGAAATTCATTTTGAGACCAGGTCCCCAGTTCTGCCACTTCCGGTTTCCCCAAATGACAGCTAGGCCATAGGGTAGGAGTGACAGAATATGAAAACCCCCCAAACCTTCCGTTGTATGAGGGTCCTTCAAGCCAGAAATGAAACAGGGTGAGTTTGAGCAGTTGAAGAAAGCCCTTAGTTTGAGAGTGCGAGAAGGGCCAGCTGGAGGCAGCCCAGGTAACAGCACCCACGCCAAAAAATGGTATTTGTGCCGACAAGCTACTCAAGTATGGATCAACAAGGATTCTTTTTACTAGCAATGTCTACCATTGGTGGGCCCCCTTGCACATGGGGGGACATCGCTAGAGCTTTTCTCTCCTGACGGTGTTGGCTTTCTAGCACCATCCACGCGTGGCTTCACAGTAAATTCAACCTGCATCCTTATAATAAAAGAAGTTGACTAAGTGCAGTCTCTTAAAAATTGCGCATTGCTGGGCAACTCCTGTAAATTTTTCTATATATAAAGTTTTAGCCTTGGATGTCTGAGATAAATCTGGAATGTTATTGGAAGCTCTGAAACCTGAAAATATTTTTACTGGACTCTGAATCCTTTGACATAAAGCCCATGAAAGTATATCATTTTTCTTTTCTGGGGACTTTTGCATAACATAAAAGAATTTCATGGGAAAAAACGCGCATCTTCCAGAAAGCGCTAATAATCAGGATTGCTGCTGCTTTATGAGAGGCCAAAAGAAGTCAGACTAACTGGACAGAGGAAGGGTAATTCTTCACCTCCTTTGTGTTCCTAATTCGTTGTATCTCATTCTTCATAGCTTTCAGGATTTCTCCATCTCTCTGTAGCCCATATTCACTGGAAAGATGCCCGACTCAGTTCTTCCTCTCAGAATTTGTGTGGACGATTTTTACTTCCTGTGAATCCTTTATTGCCTAAACCATCCTTTCTGCAACACACAGCTTGGCCCGCATACCAGGAACCCGGGGGGTGGGGGGAGAGATGTAGGCCCTAAATTAAGAAATGTTCTCTCTTTAGTTGTCAACATAAAATAAACTTTCTAGAATTTCCAGGAATTCATCAGTAATCTATGGTGAATCCTTGGCATTTCCTGGAATCATTCGCTTCCACTCATCCTCCCTTCAAGCTAATTGCATCATTTAGAGAGGAATCAAACCCATTTTCCAAATATCTGATGTTATGAGTCTTCTATATTCTATGCTCAAAAGGAAATATTGACTAACTGTCCCCTACATGGTCCCTGGTCTCGCTGGCCTTGGTTTGGACCTGCTACAGGAGTCTCATATCTACAGTCTTTAAACTGGACAGTTGCGACCCTGATTCCCAGTTCCGTATTCTGGGCCCCACATACACTGCCCAACATACAGATTGACATTGGGTTTGAGAGCTCTCTTGGAGCTGGCCAACTTCTCCCCACCAGTAGTTAACCCAGGTCCAAATCAGATCTCCTGAGCTGCCATCGACCTCAAGCTGACCCTTTGTGTCTATGCTTACCTTCACGCCGGTACTGTGTTGGGATGCAGGACCGAGGTGCTGTGAAATAGGCTTGGGCCAAAAGCACCTGGAGTAACTCCCGCACCCCATTTCCCTGGCAGCTGGCTTACCATATGGGTTGAAGGAGAGGATCTTTGTGAGTGACCAACCCAAACTAGGCATGATGTGAGATTTCTTTCACTTGGACATTCACATAGATTTTCTAAAAGCCCTTACATACCCTCAGAACCAAAAGCCTCATCTCCCAGGAGAATAAATACATCTACCACCCACCCCCCGGACACAATCACTCACACACACTCACAAATAAGTCACGGAGGAGTAGCACCACACGGGAAAGGGATTACGTTAATGAAACACTAAACCAAGGATCGGTGTCCATGTGCTCATTCTTCTTAGGATTAAACCGAAAGCCGTTTATCTGCCGCTAGTTGCTCAGGGATAGATCTTGGCTTTACTTTTGAAAGAGCTTCTTGGCACAGTTTCATTGTTAGGGATACAGGATCCAAGACAAAAAAGAAATTGTCCTGAAGGAGTATAAAAGAGTTACGGTCCTCAGATCTTTATCTGTCTTGATGTTTGGAAAACTTGCTCCGAGAGCAATAACATGGGGCTGGAGAAGAAGGACGGGCAGGAAGGGGAAGCCGAGAGAGCCTCCAGGAAGCCGGGGGGGGGGGGGGGGCTAGCCCCTCTTCTCTTTATGTTAGGGGAATACAATTAGAGAAGAGCTATAAATACATGAGCGTAAATACACAGTGTGTCTGAGCCAGAGTGGGGCGGTGCTGAGTCCATATGGCTCATGCATGAGGGACAGTTGAAATTTGTTCCTGGAAATTCCATGAAGATGAATAAAGTTACTGCACTTAGCATGGCGTTGGTCCCTAACATGGGCTTCCCCAAGTTGTATCAGGTCTCCGTCTCTGTCGATTTCCACTGAACCAGCAGAGCGAGTACCAACTTCTCTTGATTTCCCCTTTTCAACATTATACTGGGGTGTGCTTCGTGGCGATGACAGCTCTGAACCCAAGGCCACATGGATAACCTTGCAGGTCTCAGTGGTGCATCCCCGTGGATTCGTCTTTATATGGAGGTCTTCATTTATGCCTTTCCTCTGGTCTCTTGGTCCAAACCCGGTCCCTGTAAACTATACAACGTGGCTGTTTATATTTCACTTTTTAGAATCAGGGTAAAGGCAGGGGCACCTGGGTGGTTTAATTGATTAAGCAGCTGACTTTGCGTCAGGTCGTTATCTGGTCGTCCTGGGATCGAGCCCTGCGTCGGGATCCAGCCCTGCGTCAGGATCCCCGCTCAGTGGGGAGTCTGCCTCTCCAACCACCCTCCTACCCTCACCCCTGTCATGCTCTTGCTCTCAAATAAATAAATAATTAAGAATCTCAAAAGGGAAAAAAAAGAATCAGAGTTAAGGCAACAGCCATCTTAGACATTTGCTTTTTCAATATAGACGTCATAAATATGTACTCCCTCTTGTGTTTGTTTGCTTTTCGCTCAGAGCCTGTCGCTGTCCAGATGTGGGAAGTGTATGTCTTAACGGGGAAAATTACTACTAAAAAGAGTCTTCGTGTCGATTTTTTCCAACACCCGATGGATAAAGTGCTCGGACTGCATTAAAATCAGTTCGATCATTTATCAAGATTATTGAGTCCCTAATATATACTAGACACCATCTTGGGCACTGGGCACAAGGCAGCAAATAAAATAGGACAGAAATCTCTGTTCGCCTGAAATTTACATTCCAGTGGTGATATAGGGAAAGGTGAAAGATGGGAAGTGGGTAGGGAACGCCAGTGTTCACGGGAATAGGACAATTTTTATAGAGGTCAGTCCCCAGAAGCGATGTTTGCAGAGATGTTTGAACAAAGAACGGAAGGAGAAGAAGGGTAAGACAAGTGGAGCGTGGGGCAGCAGATTGCTGGAAAAGCAAGTAGCAAGTATGAAAGCCATGCAGTAGAAGGCTGCTGGGGACACAGAGGCCAGGGGGGCTGCAGGGAGTGAGGGAGGAGGGCAAGTAGCGAAATAATCATTAATATTTCAAAAAAGTGTTTTTTCTCAATGTGAGCCTTAACCAAATTACTTTTCTAATTTTTCCTTCTCCGTCCTGACAAGATAAATGACTTGAGGAGTCGGCTGTATTGTCACTAGAAATATTAAAAATTATAATAAGGGTGTGCTATCTGATCTGCTTTCCTGTATTACATTGTGTATTACAGTGTATTACATGACATTGATTATTATCCTAATCACAATAATTTCCACTGTGATCACCAGTAACGCAGTAGCTCTACAGTCTACATCGTCTCCTTTGACCCTGCAGTAATGCCTGGATAACTGTTATTTCCCATTTTGCCGATTGAGAAATTTTTCAGACTCATTAGGTAACTTGCCTAAAATCGCTCAGCCAGTAAATGCTGGTGGATTGTGGACTAGAAATTCATTGTTATTTTTGCTTGGTACTACATACTGCTTCAACGCCCACAGCATTCCGTATACCTGGTCAGAATATCTTTACCTTCTATAATTGTTCCTTTCGAGAGGAAAGATCTATAGCTGGGAAAGATTGGTTTACCAAATAAGGAAAAAGTAAACTAAAAGACAACATTTATTTCAGTGTTCTAGTTCATAGTGAAAGATGAGAAACAACCTGCAGGTCCAATAATGAGAAATGGAGAAGGAGGGTAGGCCGGATGACGGCCAGCCGAGGAGGTCCGTGTCCTAATTCCTGGGACCTGTGAATGTCCCCTCACATGGCAGAGGGGCGTGGGACTGGGCTGGATGAAGGCCATGGGGGATTTAAGATTTACTGATCAGGAGATGATCGAGCCGCCTGCTACAAGCATGAATGTCCTTAAAAGTAGAAGCAGAAGAAAGGCACAGAGGAAGGCCATGGTGCTGGCTTTGAAGATGCAGGAAGGGCCACAAACTGAGGAATCCAGGTGGCTTTTAGAAGCTGCAGAGAGCAAGGAAATATTCTTTCTGGAGCCTCCAGAAGGAACGCAGCCTTGCAGACTCCTGGGCTTCAGCCTGGTGAGACCCAAGTTGGACTGCTGAGTTGTCAGGTAGTAAGTCCACGTGTTTTTGTGTTTGGTTTTTTTTTAAGATTTTATTTATTTATTTGGGAGAGAGGGAGAGAGAGAGAGAGAATGAGCAGGGGGAGCAGGAGAAGGAGAAGCAGGCTCCCCCCTCAGCGGAACTCAATCCCAGGACCCTGGGATCATGACCTGAGCCGAAGGCAGACACTTTACTGAGCCCCCCAGGCGCCCCAAATCCATGTGATTTAAGCTGTTTTATTTGTGCTAATTTGTTACAGCAGCCATAGAAAACTAATACAGCAAGTGAATAAGGACTGTGTACTTAAGGGTCTGTCGTGCACGCATTTCAATATGTCTGAGGTCTAGGTGGTAACACGGAATATTT
Organism: Meles meles; assembly: GCF_922984935.1. Taxonomy (NCBI): domain Eukaryota; kingdom Metazoa; phylum Chordata; class Mammalia; order Carnivora; family Mustelidae; genus Meles; species Meles meles. Next base: position 9,549,364 of record NC_060087.1, read on the forward strand.
TTAGGATCTACATTTAAAAAGCATCACACAGACATGTACACACAGGGAGGTTAAAATTACGCTTGAAAAACAGATAAAAACTAGTTCGGTGGATGAAAAGTCTGGGAGAAAATTGGCAAAAATGTGAAAAATGGGTAATGTGGGTGGTGAAATGATGCCAATTCCATTTTCTTTCAAATTTTATATATGTTTCAAGTTTCCTTTACCGGCCTGTGTGGAGAAAATACGAAAGTGAAGTTTGAGGTTGATTTCTGAAAGTAAAAATCTCATTCAGAAAACTGTAATGATGTATGTTGTCCGGACAGAGCACTATCCATCATTGCATCTGTGGGAAAACAGTACGCTTTCCTATTTCATCTAGGAAGCCATATGGAGAAACACTTATCATTTTAGCAGCTGGTGCCAGAATTTCTAGGTAGGGAGAGACCTGCCTTAATTGAGAAGTTGAAAAAAAGCTTTGTCAAGGGCACAGGAGAGAAGGCAGCGCTCAGGCCTGCGTGTTGGGCTAATGCTCACATTGCATAGTAGAGAATGAGCGGGAGGAACCGGGGGAGCGAGGCTGTCTGGGGATGGGGTCCGAAGAAGATGGGGTTGGAAGAAGATCTTTGAAGGAAATCACATACCCACGGTGTGTTTTCAAAGGTATTCGGCGTGTTGTAGATCGGGTAGCTCCTCGTCGCCCCAGATCTTTAGCAAAACTGAAACTTACCCACAGTGGATGCATTTCAGGGGGAAACACTAATATGATGCGTGTGGCCTGTGTAGATGGGGAGAGAGCTGAGATCTGAAACACACAGGCCTTCAAAACGAGGTCAGATGTGGTGTGCCTACCCTGTGCCTTCAACTTGGCTCAGTCACCAGCACCGCTGAGGGGGATGTCTCCCCTTCTCAGGGTAACTCCTGGGGCTCCCGTCCCACACGGTGCAGGACAAAGTAGCAGGTGTTTACAGAGCTATTTCACTGCCTCGAGTTGCATTTCCTATGTAAAGCCACCTTAGAAACCAGCCCTTGGATTACCTGGGATTTGTGCCAGCTTGTTACAAAGCAACCGCTCATGGGGTCCCCTAAGAGCCCAAGGCAAGCTCCCCACTACTGTTCCCCAGGCACCAAGCTGCTACTCATTCTCCAGCTTCAGATGGTTTCAGGGCAGGGAACCTGCTGTTACTCCAAGGAGTCATGGCGCTCAGGCTGTATGCAGAAGCCCAGAAGGTGCTAGAAGGGGGACGCTGTTAGAGAAACCGCTGAAGGCTGTAGAGCTCCCAGGGTCCTCTTGAGAGCTGAACCAACTCAACTCCCCTAGACGCTCCAGAAACAGTTCAGAACTCCTGAGGCGCCCATGGCTGAAAACAAGGAGCCTTCCCTAGAGGTCCCTTGGGTCAAATCCGTCTTTGTTCACACCGGTCTCCCTAGAGTAGCAATGGCTTCTTGGGTTTTCTCCAGTCCTGTTTGCAGAGCTCAATGCCCCAAAACTCGCTGGGGATCAGATGGTGTCCCAGAGGCCTAGTGTCTGCAGAGGATGGCCAAACTTGTTGCCACAAATGTGGGGAAGTAGCAATGGTGATGCCAGTGTGTGTGTGTGTTCATGAGCACACACATGTATACACTTAGGCCGACTTGTGCCTGTTGGGCAGATAGGGGCAGATCCAGATTTTGTGGGCCTGAGACATGATTTTGAGGGCCCTTTTTTAGAAAAAAGAACACGATGTGACAAATTCAAGATTAAGTATAAAAAGTCAAATGCATATTTAGAATATTTAGAATATTTAGAGAAAAAAGATCGCAACAAATGACAAATATCAAAAAAAAAATCAGCAAATGACAAATATCAAAAAAAGCTCGCAAGTACCAAAAGCATCACAAAATCTGGTAAAATAACATATGTTAATGAACTCCCTGGCACACCTCTATGATATTTTTTCCTACATTTTTTAGCTGCATTTCCTTTGATCAGCTCTTCAAATGACAATGCCTTTTTTTTAAAGGTTATTTATTTGACAGAGCATACACATGCACACACACATGTGGGGGAGAAGGGACAGAGGGAGAGGGAGAAGCAGACCCCCCCCCCACTAAGCAGGGAGCCCGATGTGGGGCCTGATGTGGGGCTTGATACCAGGACCCTGAGATCATGACCTGAGCCAAAGGCAGAGGCTTAACTGACTGAGCCACCGAAGTGTCCCAACAATGCTTTTGTAACGTTTTCTGTAACAGGAACTGAAAGGCTTTCCTTTATCTAGCATGATTGATTTTTTAAAAATTATTGATAATATAGAAATGGATTTCCAGGGGCGCCTGGGTGGCTCAGTGGGTTAAGCCGCTGCCTTCGGCTCAGGTCATGATCTCAGGGTCCTGGGATTGAGTCCCCGCATCGGGCTCTCTGCTCAGCAGGGAGCCTGCTTCCTCCTCTCTCTCTCTGCCTGCCTCTCTGCCTACTTGTGATCTCTCTCTGTCAAATAAATAAATAAAATCTTAAAAAAAAAAAAGAAATGGATTTCCAGCTTCCCAATTCATTTTCAAGTTGAAATGACATCCATTGCCAAAAATGTCACTTAAATTTTTAGAATCTGTTGCCAAGCTTGGAAGACCTATCAAGTTTCTTGCATGTATGAGCTCTCGGATTTCAGGGCATTCAAGTTTCCTTACACAGGAACTAACCTTAAACATTCTTTGAACTGATGACCCTCATCAAAAAATGTATCACCACTGATGGCCTTGTTTACTGTTAATCATTGTCGTTATCAGTATTTCTTATCAAAATGACAAGAAATTACATTGTCTTCTTCTGTGTTTATATGATTCACTTTTTTTTCATGAAATGGATTAGTGAACAATCCAAGGGCCTATTCACTGCTCTTCTTCAAAATTTTCTTCTTCCTCTTCATGTGTTATTGATTTTGTTAGGATCTAAAAGGATCCTTCAATTGCAATTCCTCTCTCTGGGAGAGAGGCAGAGGGAGAGGAAGAGGCAGGCTCCCCTCTGAGCAGAGAGCCCAATGTGAGGTTCGATCCCAGGACCCTGGGATCATGACCTGAGCCGAAGGCAGCGGCTTTAACCCACTAGCCACCCAGGTGCCCCTGTATCAGTGTAATTTCTATTGATTTCAAATATATGTCATATACATGGTATATTTTTCTATTGATTTCATATATATTTCACTCATACAGTGAAATTATATATATGAGATATATATGTAGTGAAATCTATATCATATGAAAGTATATTTCATAGATTTGAAAATAAATATGTGACACGTTTCGTATACACATATAATTTCACCGGGTGACGAGTTTGTAACTGTATATACACTGAGCTGCTGTCGTCTGCTCCTGACGGGAGAGAACTTCCATTTCAACTTGAGGTTGCTGAGAACTAAGTCTACTTGTAATTCAACTCACCTCATGATTGGAAGGTTTTCCACAGACCCGCTTCTGGCTTTCTGTATTTCAAAGTTGCTTTCTCCTCTAACCCCATACTTCTGGTGTTTCTAGGCATGACGGCACACATTAATATTTTTGGCCTCTGGCCCAAAATGTCATGAATCCAGGTCACTCAGGCATGGAAGTACTCCTGAAAGCCATTCCTACATCAGGATGACTAGAAATAACTTGGGTATAAAATACCAATATTTCCCACTAGCCCCACTCTCTCTTAGTCAGGTTTCAAAAATGCCATGGCCATCTCCTGTACCACCTAATACAAGGACGGGGAATCATAGTGGAAAGGGACAGTAGACTTAACTAATTATGGGTGCAATGTATTACTTTTGCAAATTTTACCACAACGCATAAGCATGTGGAGATGTTGCCTTGGAGGGGACCCAGGTGTGCTGTGGAGCCTTTAAGCTTCATTAGTTTCCTGATCGATCCACTTCAGGGAATAAGAGTAGGTAACTGGATGATGCATTCTACTAGAACCTTCTCTATGCCCTAGCCACCTATGGTTTTTCATATGCATATATTTTAATTACATACTCATACACCCTGTATCTCTTTCACTCATTTTTCCAACATTTCCAGTGGAAACAGATACGTTAGAACCAGAGTTCAAAGCAATCTATTACAGGGGGGCCTGGGTGGCTCAGTCGGTTAAGCGTCTGCCTTCAGCTCAGGTCATGATCCCGGGGTCCTGGGATTGAGCCCCGCATGGGGCTCCCAGCTCAGCAGGGAGCCTGCTTGTCCCTCCCCCTCGGATCCTCCCTCCTGCTCACACTTGCTCTCTCTCCCAAACAAATAAATAAAATCTTCTTTAAAATGTTTTAAAACCATCTATTACAAACAGAAACAATTTTTAACAGTTATTTTTCCCAAATGAAGAAAGAATCATACTTTCAAGTTGAGAAAGAAATTTTTATGTGGTGATTTCAATAAAGCTAATACTTTGCCAGGACTATAGGAGACTTTAAAAGAAATAAAATCATTCCTACACTACCACAATGATAACAGTTTCCACCTATTATGGAAACAAAACTTCTAATAAAGAGTAAAACAAGCGACCAGAAAGTTGTTTAAAAGGCTTCATTCTTTTGACTAACCGTGCTTGCCATTTGAATAAGATTCATGTTTTCTTTCAAATCTCATCTACAAAGCTTTATAGAATGAACCTAGATTTATTAATCATCTCAATATCTTTCATCAGCAGCCTGAAAAATCTTAATAAAGACGCTACTGCCGTTAGAAGATCCATCGCAAGAAGAAAGATTCTTCCTGTAGATTCATATGGGGGAAAAATAAGTCTGTGTCCTCTTGGTTCTTAGTGAATTCTTTCTGGTCTCTGTGTGTGTGTGTGTGTGTGTGTGTGTGTGTTTCTCTTATACACAACCCAACCAAACACTTCCTTTTGCAAATATTATGATTATCATTATCTTTGTAGCACTAGGGGAATTTTCAGCATGCTAAAAATAATTTCAAGTCTATGGAGCCCGAATGTTTTTAGTTACTGCTGCGCCAACAGTGGGGTTTCACATCAGATCCATTTTGAAATACTATTAAAGACTCAGAAAATGATAAAAATATGAACAGGGCTTTGAAAACTAGGATAACTAAACCTGATTAAAATCAACTTCTACCCTAGCGAAAGGATAAAATCCTAGTGTTCGTGGTTGAGCTCCAAGGCCTGATAAAAACCTGTTTCCTTTCTCTCTTCCTCATCTTCTGTTTGCTTCCTTTCTCGCTGTCTTTTTTTCTCTCCCGCCTTAACAGCCTCTAGGACTGGCTTCAGCCCCAGCACTTAACCCCTTGTCTGCCAGCCTTCATCAGAAATCTTGGAGTAAGGAGCCAGGAAGGCTCCAGGCAAAAGGTCCACTTTTAAGGCAACTGGTTTCCTTCTTGTTTTCTTCCCAAATCACCCGCTGCTGAGTTTAGATTTTTGTATACCTGGATGAACGTTTCCTCTCTCACCTGTACACAGTTCATGATAGAGATAAGCGATTTGTTTTATTATCACCTTCAACCAGGCAAAATTAACTTTTTCAGTTGGATTCCTTTTGCTTTTCAATGAAGACTAGTTACTGAAGCCTAAAAATTGCTCAATTCTTATAAAAAGCTTGAGTCATTGCTGACATTAGATATTCATGGAACCCAGGGGATGGACCTTTGCGGTAACTGATAGCGTACATTAGTTGTTGCTGCATAACGATAGTTCACGGGTTTACAACAATTATCTATTTCTTCGTGCATTGCTCTGGGGGTCAGCTACAGCTTGGTGGCACTCCTCTGGGATTGGGGAAGGCTGGTTTTAGGTCTGTTCCATGTGTTTCTTCAATTTCCTTGAACCAGAGCTAGTTGAGGCATATTTTTCTCATGGTAAATCACAGGGGCCTAAGAGGTCAAGCTTAACCATACATGTGCCCTTAACACTTGAAAGTCCAGTCAAGTTTGTGAGTTTTCCGCTGGCTAAGCCCAAACTCAGAAGCCAGGGACACAGACTCAGCCTCCTCTATGGCAATGTTAGGCCACGTGGCACAAGAGAGAGGGAATAATTAGAGACAGTGACCACTGACCATTTTTTTCTGTGACTTGACGTTCCCATTTGTAAAGTAAAACAAAACGCAATAAAAATGGAAAACTCTACTTCCTAGAGTTGTAAGGATTAACATACTTAGAACAGTGCCTGGCATACACATTTTAAAAAACAAAAACTTAAAAAAGAAAGATTTGTTTATTTTGGAGGGGTTGGGGAGGACTAGTGGGGCAGAGGGGGAGAGAGAGAGTCTTAAGCAGGCTCTACTGTGCCCAGAGTTGAGCCCGACTTGGGGTTCGATCCCACGACCCCTGAGATCATGACCTGAGCCAAAACCAAGAGTTGGACACTCAACCGACTGCATCACCCATGTGCCCCACAACCCCCAAAACTTAATAAAGTTAGTTATTGTTGTTGTCATGTCCCAATTATCCAATAAGAAGGAGACGTTAATTCTTAGGAATAGTCGTGCCTTCAGCCATTATGCAGTTATCAAAAACAGCTGTGAAGAGATGCAATAATTTGGGGAAATGTTCCTGCTTTAATAGTAAGTGAAAAAAGTGGGATGTACAAAAACATGTGGATAATGTCATCCCAACAACATAAAAAATCTATATGAATCAAAGATTTAAAGGAAATACACCAATCATTAAATTGGCTGATTCTGGTTGGTGATGGTTTTCTTCTTTCTAGTTTTCTATATTTCCCAATTTTCTTTGTTTCTTTCTTTTTTTTTAAAGACTTTATTTATTTATTTGATAGAGAAATAGAGAGAGTCAGAGAATATGAGCAGCAGGGAATGGCAGAGGGTGAGGGAGAAGCAGGCTCCCTGCAGAGCAAGGAGCCCGATGCGGGACTCAATCCCAGGACCCTGGGATCATGACCTAAGCCAAAGGCAGATGCTTAACCAACTGAGCCCCCCAGGTCCCCATACCTCCCAATTTTCTATAATAGCATGTATTTTTCTCTAATAACAGTAACTTTGGAAAACATTGTTAAAAATAGAAAGAGAGGGTGCCTGGGTGGCTCGGTCGATTAAGCTTCCAATTCGTGGTCTCAGCTCAGGCTGTGATCTCAGGGTCTTGAGATCAAACTCCACATAGGGCTCCGTGCTCAACAAGGAGTCTACTTGGGATTCTTTCCCTCTTCCTCTTCCTCCCTCTCTCCCTCTGCCCTTCCCCCCATGCATGCTCTCTTTCTCTCTCTCTCTCTCTCAAATAAACACATAAATACATACATACATAATTAATTAAAATCCTTAAAAATAAAATAAATAAAAACAAAGAGACCTAGGGTTTGAGCCATTATATGAGCATCTGATCCCGGCCACTAATTCTTTGTTTTGTGTTTTGGGGTAAATCTTGAGCTCTTTGCCTTTCATCTTTTTGTCATGGACCAATACTATTAGCTTGATTGTTCAGTTTTTCAAATAATCCGGCTCCTTTCCTTTTACATCTGGCTTTGGATTATTTCAAAGGTTAAATGAGGCACTTTCCATGATTGGAAATGCTTGGCTGTGTGCATATTTTTAGCTCCATTAGGTAAATTAAACTGGATTGTTTATTTTATGTTTTGGGATTTCCAGACCTTCAGTATTTTCTGAAATCCAAAGTCTGCTTATGTGGTATCTTGAAAATACGTCTACCAATTCTTTGGGATTGCTTCCTTAAGAGGTTGAGTCTAATTCCTCTCCCCTTGAGTGTGAGCTCTATTTATGACTCAATTCGAACATGTAGAATGTGACTAAAGTGGTGGTATGTGACTTCCTAGACTAGAAGATAGAAGTGTGGCCTCCTTGCTCTTTCTTTGATCACTCATTCTCGGGGAAGCCAGCCGCCATGTTGTGAGAACACTCAGCCAGCCGTACGGGGAGGCCCACTCAGCAAGGCCCAGAGACGTCCCACAGGCAGCCATGTGTGCACCCCATCTTGGACGCAGACTCATCGGCCTAAGTCAAGCCTTCACGTAACTGCAGCTTTGCCGATGTCGTAATTGCAAACTCTCAAGAGACTGTGAGTGGGAATCTCCCGGGTCAGCTGCTCCCCAATTCCTATTCCACAGAAACTGTGAGGTGTTAAATGCTGATTGCTTTGAGCCACTGTTTTGCAATAATCTGTTAGCACCAATAGATAAGTAAACCACCTTACCACATCACTTGACTGCCGGAAAACTCTCTTGAAAGATTTTATATCCACCCCATGTAGTGCCTACCATGTAGGGTCTGAATTTCATGGTAGGTTTATGGTGGTGAGGAAATCTAACCCAGGGAGCGCCTGGGAGGCTCAGATGGTTAAGCATCTGCCTTTGGTTCAGGTCATGATCCCAGGGTCCTGGGATCAAGTCTCGTATTGGGCTTCCTGCACAGTGGGGAGTCTCCCCATCCTTCTACTATTCCCCCTGCGTGTGTTCTTTTGCTCTGTCAAATAAATAAATAAAGTCTTAAAAACAAAACAAAATTAAAAAAAAAAAAAAACAGAATCTGCTCTGGGGCAGCTTATCTTTGAATTCCACAAACATGGAGTGAAAGAGAAGGAGCCAAACCTTTGTGACGTTGAGGAAGTTACTTAATATCACTTGCCCTTGATTTATGAAACAGAGGATAATATTTACTTTGCATCATTGTGAGATTGAGAAATGATTCTAAAGTACCTAGCACGAGTTGTCACTCAGAAGTGCTTGCTGTTACTAGTACAGAAGTGATTTTTAAAACCAGGTTTTTTTGGTTTTGTTTTGTTTTTTCCAGACTTCAGGTTAGAGCCCCTGCCTGATCCCAAAAATGTCTAATCATTGCATGAGTGTGGACAGCGCCATGGTCACTAATAGTTTTGAAAAGTTAGTGACTTTACCAGGAGGAGCTCTCCACTGTCTTTCTCAAAACTGTTGGGTTGAAAACCTCTCAGGGAAATGACGGTGCCGTGGTTTATTTTTTGTTTTAAAGATTTTATTCATTTATTTAACAGAGAGAGAGACAGCGAGAGAGGGAACACAAGCAGCGGGAGTGGGAGAGGGAGATGTAGGCTTCCTGCCGAGCAGGGAGCCCGATAAGGGGCTGGATCCCAGGGCCACGACCCCAGCTGAAGGCAGACACTTAACAACTGAGCCCCCCGGACCCTCTGGTGCCATGGTTTAGATTTGACTCAGTACCTCTTGGAAGCTGGTTATAAATATATCTTCTCATTATGAATCACTTCAAATAATAAATAAGCCAAGTTTTCACACTGACGTGCCAACATACGAAATGCCATGAGCCGTTTTGTTGAAAGGTAGAGGAATATTTCTCCTGCTGGACCATGCGTGTGATAGTTTATTCCAAAGCAATCCTTTCATCATTTAGCTAAGTACTTATACACCATCGCATAATTTAATCCAAAATGGCATGGGTTCCTCCTTTCCTTAATTATACTGTGGCTTCAACTCCATCTCTTCAATTATGATGATTTCTTAAGCTGTTGAGACAAGGGGATCGGACACGTATTCACTTTATCCTCCTCTGCTCTAATATTCTGGGAATTACCGAGAGAAAAAGCTCAGAACCCACAGTTCAGGTAGACGATCGGCGACTTTAAGAGCCCAAATCTAGATAATGGATGTGCGACGTGAAGGAACTAGATGGCAATGAACGAGACAGTCGCTTCCGACCAGAGAGCAGCTCTCTCCCTGGCTGCCATTTCCTTATATGCACGATCGGAGCCCCTGGATCGTTCTGTTGTTATGGCAACCACCACTGTATATCACACTAGAATCTGGTACTGAAATGTACTAGAAGCACAAAGCATACATTTTTCATATTTTTCCCAAGTTCTTTTTTCATGGTTTCATGGAGCAATCCAAAATGAAACATTTATTGGAGCTTTAAAAATCATAAATCCATCATCTCCCACTCTGAGATTTACAACTACCTTCTATGACTGTAATAGCAATTCCCTACCAAACCGATCCAATACATTTCAAACCATTAGACTTTGTTCTCAAAGAAACAAGGGGGAAGGGATTGCCCTTGGCCATCTTCTGTGAAGCTCATCCCTGATTGATAGAAGCAGAATTAGTCTTCAGATTCCAGACTGCCAAGAGAGATGATGTGGGGAGATTTTAAATGAGGAGTGACATTTTTGTCTCTGTTCTACCAGGAACGGGTCAATGTTGAAATTCTCAAGGTGCTCTGTTTAACTCCTACGGTGAAGTCAGAAGCTTCTTGAGCAGACTAGTTGCTTCTCTCAGAACAGCCACGAGCTACTTCTGATTGCTACTTCAATGAGACACAATGTTATTATCAGAATTGCTGGCATTCAAATAATGCGGAGAAGCCTGTAGATTATAGTTAGATACGGAGCACTGAAACTGATTAAAAAAGAAAAAAACCTTTCAGTAACCTAATTCAGGAACTACCAAGGATGCCTCCTGGAAAGAAATTTGCATTAAATGTTCAGATCAAGAGAAAGACGGACATCCATTTAGCTGACACATTTAATCTACAACACCATTCCTCTTTCTCTAGGGAAAAGATTATATAACCGAAAACATCGTAACAAATGGAAGTAGGACACAGGAAAACCCTGTTGTCGGGCACATTGCTGACCTGATGTGAGTTCTTGCAAACATTTCTTAGCTGCAAACTTCACAGCTGTTTTCAACATTAATATTGTTATAATACTCATTGCCAAGACTAGACTATATTGCTAAGAATTTGTAAAGAACTCAAAGATTTGGAGTTTGCAATCTGCTTTTTCAGTATTGGAGATAATCCGCTGGTTGCAACATCCTTACCTTATGATTTTTTTCATGGAAAGGCCATCTTTCCATGGAGAGGCAGTCATCTGGACAATCTCATCAGAATACGGCTTGAGAGGAAGGAAAGATTTTCTTTTAATAGCTAAACAGCCCTAGGATCGCATTTATAAACTTTGGAAATGGAAATAAAAGTAAAGGTTGAGTGAATTAAAATGTCCGTGAGCCAGAAAGGAAGACAGGATGGAGGGGAGGATGTCATCCGATTTATTTTGCCTCCATTCAAATACATAAGCAAACTCCAGCCACTCAGAGGCCTCATTAAAGAAATACCCCCAACTAGAGGCCCTAGAGAAGGGGACTAGGCCACAGCAAATCCCAATCGGGCCACTGTCCAGGAAGCTGCTGACCTCGTCAGTTTCAGGAGTGAGTATGCGGCATCGTCAGAGAAAATTGCCCTCTGCCTCTACAGCTAGCATCTGACTTTCCTCTTGAGGACTCACGTCAATCAAACTCCTGATTAAACAGTTTCTGCATTCCTGCTCGGTCTATTAAACCAGGGACTGAGTTCTTGGTACCGGGGCACCCAACCGTGATGCCAGATCACCGCGGATCAAGGCACACCCTGGACAGGGTATGCTAGGGTATTTTCATCATGGCTAAAAGTTCTGTTCTAGATGCAAAGCAAGCGTTGAAAATTAATCACGATGATTAGCTTTAGAAAGGTTTCTTGGGATAACGTGCAGGCTTCAGATGCTTTAAATTCTACGACATCTTAGAAATGAAACATAAAATGCTTTGGTGGAGAAGGGAAAAAAAATCAATAAGGAAATAAAGGCTGCCTCTAGTCATAGAACCTATGGAATCTTTTTCAAATTTTTAAAAAAATGTTTTCAATGGAAATGCATGGCTCTTCCGCATACCAGAGGCTGTGCTGGGCATGCATTCAAAATCAAAGAGATACACATCTTAGCCTCATGGTATGCTCTAAGAAGGTCAAACAACAAGATATGAATGAGCAATATGGTTGATCAAATCTCACAGGCGTTTGTGCACTCCGGGTGTACAGAGCTTCCCTGGACCCCTTCGCAGGACTGCGGCTTTCGGGAATGTTCCCTACTAATTGCTCTCAGCTGATGACCTCCCCAGCAGGGGAGCACCCCGGATTTCCTCCCTTCTCTGTGACCTCTCAGAATTTTCAGGAGACAGAAGCCACTGGGCAGCAGTCAAAAGCTCAAAGAGAAAATTCAAGGGAAGCAGTGATTAATGTTTAAGAGAGGGAGGTCATACCAAAGCAGGTTTTCCTATTTAATGTACCTGATTTTGTGACGTTTGGGGCTTGGGATTGCAAAGGAAACAGAGTTTAGAGACATAGTGAGTTCAGAAGGAAAATCCAGCGTTGGCTAGAAAGAGATTGGAGGCTCAGCCAGGGCGGATGGAAAAAGGCACTCGTATCCCTGTGATGGAGGAAGGTCTTCCTTTCTTTCTTTTTAAGATTTGATTTATTTATCAAAGAGAGAGCACAAGCAAGGGGAGCAGCAGGCAGAGGGAGAAGCAGGGTCCCCGTTGAGCAAGGAGCCTGATGTGGGAATCCATATCTGAGATGGTGCCCAAGATGTGTGTTTCCAGCCCATTCCCAGGTGCCGCTCGTGCTGCTAGTTGGGGGCCTCGCCCTCTGACTAGCACACCTGTAACTTCTTGTCCTCACAGAGTGGGGGACCCAGGTTCCTCTCTATCGCTCACCCACGGCGTGATGCCGGATGCTCTCCTGACCCCTCCCAGTTAAGCTGCTTTTCCTGTTCCAAGGAGCGCTGCTAACTTCATCGTGAGAACGCGAAGAGGTTTCGAAATGCCAGGCACCTGCCCCAAGCCCGGCCACAGAATATGCTCTTCAAATTGGGGTCCGCAGACCAGCAGCATCGAAATCCCCTGCAAGAACGGCAGTGTCTGGTCCCACCCCAGACCTGTGGCAGCAGAATCTGTAGCCTCAGGTGAGAACTATGAGTGTTAAAGTCGGAGGAAAGTTCCACAAGGTCATGGCTCCTTATTCCCCAGAGCCAGCTGAGGGTACTGAAGCCCTGAGAATGGGGGTTTCTAGCCCCAGATCGGACATCGGAAGCTTGAACCCCGAAATCGAACCCCAGTGTCCCCACTCGCTCTGATTCCAGCCGCACCCTGAGGGTTTGACTCCCCTTCTGGGGCGGGGAAGGCTCACCCTGACTCTGGGCACACGTTGGCCCAGAACGGGCGTCCACAGTGAACTTGCCCCCTAACTTGGGGCTTCGCCAAGAAATAGATATAGCCTGAGAGGAGAGGAAGGTGGTTGTTGGTTTTGGCTTTTTCACACCGAGGTTCTGCATGAATCCTTGTGGGCAGGAGAGGAGTAGGAAAGAGAAGGGATGAAAGCAAAAGCCACGCAGGGTATAAAGAGTCCCGCGGGGAAAGAGTCTGGGCTGCCAAGGAGAGTCACTCGCTCACAGGGGGAAACTGGGTTCTGTTAGAACACACGGTGCAGCCGAGTTCCCACCACACGTCAGCCCCCTCAATGTTCTGGTGTGGGATTCTTTGCGAACAAAGTGCTGTTTGGGAAATCATTACCATTTGTAGCTCTTTTATTGTGCCAGCCAAATGAATCCTTCCTGAACATTCTAATGAGCCCAACAATACGAACTGACTTTAGCAGAGGTGGAAAGGCGGCGTTGCTTTTTTTTGCATACTGATGAGTAATGACATCTGAAAAATAACCTGGCAGGAAACCGAAAATAACCAAATTTATCAGATAATGAATACAGTTCTGGAAACTGTCCCTCCCCCGTAAGTGTAGGGCTAATTTCGTCATCGAACTTTCTCTTCGACACCTCTAGCGCTGTGACTGAAGGAGTCTGCTTTCATTTTGTGAGACCTCATGGACCCAGACTCCTTGTTGTTTCCTTGAAGCCGAAGAAGGCTGCATGGACATAAATAAGCCGTCACCCCAAATACCGTGGCTGCCAGATTCACACTGCCCATTAGAGGGGAAATCAATACGGCAATGCTCACTTTATAGCTGGAAGAAGTTCAGAGATGGGAAGTGATTTATCCAAAGTCAGAGCCAGTCCAGGCTGGGGATATGCTTAAAATTTAGCTCCCTAGTCTGAGGCCTTTTCATATAAAGCATAGACATAAAAATGCTGAGTTCCAAGGAAGAGCTAGATTTCAAATATTGAGTCTTGATTTCTTTACCTAGCTAGATTTTCTCCTCCCTGACCGTTAAGCCCTGACATGTCCTGGATTTAGCGCCGGGGTCATGTCCGTGAAAATAGAAGCAACTTTGGGGAAAATGGATTTCAGCTAGACCTTAATCAAAAGCCCACTTGTGAAAATTAGGCCCCCAGTTCAAGACTGGGCAGAGTCGCTTTGGATGAACCCACAGCTTAACGCACTTAATGAATGAGGGATCTCAGAAATTTGCCTCCTCTCAAACATTGCCTGCCTCTAAGCAGGAGAGGATAGTGATTTTTGGCTGGGAAGGAAGGAGTAAGGGGGAATTTTCTGGAGGGGAAGTCCTGACCATTTTCACTGGGGTTTGAGTTAGGTGGTGTGGCACACGATTGTGAAAACACTCCAAATGATACACGGAAGATTTGTGTGTTTCATTCTGTGTAAATGTTAGCTATCATCAATCCTTGGGTAGTGAAACAAACTCCCAGGGGGAATATTTGGGATGGTGATAGGGTTAAGAGCTAGTAGTATTGAATTTGTGTTTTTATCATCTCTGTCCTCATCCTCAACCAACCACAAAATACAAAAGTCTTTAGACCACGTCTTGGGGAGGGGGGTGCGGCATAGGTGAGTGGAAGTAAGAAGTCAAAACATGTATCTGAAGTACAGGATGCAAGTTCCGGGGGCGATCGTCTTTCTGCCAGCACTGCCAGGAAACCAGACCTTTGCCCTGAACAGAGCCTGCTTCTTTGTAGCCAATCCTTAGATAAAAGTAAGAGCTAGAGCTGTGGGGGGTGGGTGTGGAGGGCAGGGAAGCTGAAGACTGGCAGGAACTCCATGGTGAATCCCCTGGAGGAGACCCTGCGCCGGGTGGTGGGAACTGGGCATCACCTGTTCTTCGATGCCTTCCTCTAAGGAAATGTAGAAATGGGTCAAAAACTGGTAGGAAGGAGAGGCCCTCCTTCAGGATAAAATCCATTACATTATGGGTTTGGGAGAAATTTAAAAAGCATGTGGGGGAAGAATAAATGTTATTAAGATTGTACTGTTTGGCGGTCTTCGCCCTGCTGTTCCCACTTTGAATATCACTCTCTTTCCCCAGCTTACCAATGTGGTGCGTTTCTTTTATTATTATGCCGATTTCAAGCATAGAAAATACAGAGAATAATATACAAAGAGTAGTGTGTCCATGATTCAGTCTGGGAGCACTTGCCTGGCTTGGTCCATGGAACATACAACTCTTCTTTTTTTTTAAAGATTTTATTTATTTGGCAGAGAGAGAGAGAGAGAGATCACAAATAGGCAGAGAGGCAGGCAGAGAGAGGGGGAAGCAGGTTCCCTGCTGAGCAGAGAGCCTGATGCAGGGCTCCATCCCAGGACCCTGGGATCATGACCTGAGCTGAAGGCAGAGGCTTTAACCCACTGAGCCACAGGCGCCCGGAACATACAACTCTTGATCTTGGGGTCCTGAGTTCGAGCCCCATATTGGGCATAGAACCCACTTAAAGAAAAAAAGTATATTTCCATGATCCAGTCTTGTCAGTTTACTGTTTTTTGCTTTTTGAAAGATTTTCCTTTTAAGTAATGTCTACACCCAACATGGAGCTTGAACCTACCACCCTGGAGGTCAAGGGTCACATGTTGCACTGACTAAGCCAGCCAGCACCCCCCCCACCAGTTACTTCTTTTTCAAGATGGAAAATGCGTTTTACTTTGTGATCAGTGGTTATTAGTAACTAAGTAGTTCAAATGAATCAGAGTTGTCCTCCTAGGAACACTTACCCTCTTGACTTCTTCCTCACCTTTATGTCATATGTACTTGGAAATAGATGTTTGGACACGATAATTGGTAATTGGATACCACTCCTGTTTTCCTAAACAGGTACGTGTAACTGTATGAGTGACAGCTCTTATCTGCTTTTCTGTCTTTACAGACTCTACAGTCTGGTTGCTTTATAATCATGTATTTTTCTGCTTTATGGAGATGTAATTGGCATTTAACAGTGTATGAGATTAAGGTATACAACGTGATGATTAATACACTTATATATCGTGAAATGACTACCACAGTAATGTTAGACACACCTGCATCACCTTACATAATTACTTTTTGTTGTGGTGGTAACACAAGAACACATCTATTCTCTTAGCAACTTCCAAGTATGTAACGCAGGATTGTTAACTATAGTCCGCAGGCCGTGCAGTAGATCTCTAGAACGTATTCATCTTCTTATTGTAAGTTCATACCCTTTGACCACCATCTCCCCATTTTCTGTACCCCCAGCTCCTGGAGTGCACCATCAATCTACTTTTTTTTTTTTTTTAAGATTTTTAAAATTTATTTCTTTGAAAGAGAAAGAAGAGCACACACAGGAGTGAAGGGGCAGGGAAGGTGGGGAGAGGGAGAAGCAGACCCCCCCGCTGAGCAGAGAGCCTCATGCGGTGCTTGATCCCAGGACCACGGGATCATGACCTGAGCCGAAGGCAGATGTTTAACTGACTCAGCCACCCAGGCATCCCACCAACTACTCCCTGTTTCTGAGTTTGGCTTTTTTAGATTCCACATATAAGTGAGATCATGAAGTATTTGCTTTTCTCGGACATATTTCACTGAATGTGATGACCTCAAGGTCCATCCATGTTGTTGCAAATGGCAGGATTTCCTTCTTTCTCATGGCTGAATAATACTCCGTCGGGCATTATATATCCATATGGATATTATATATAGATAGATAGATAGATGTTTCTATATGGTTATTATATATACATATCCATGTAGAAACATCTTTATCCATTCATCCATCTGGGGACACTTGAGTTGCTTCTGTACCTTGGCTACTGTGAATAATGCTGGAATGAACGTAGAAGTTCAGATATCTCTTTGAGATCCTGATTTGATTTCCTTTGGATACGTACCCAGAAGTGGAATTGCTGCATCGTAGAGTAGTTCTATTTTTAATTTTGTGAGAAACCTCCATACTGTTTTCCACCATGGCTGCCCCAAGCGACACTCTCATCAAGAGTGCACAAGGGTCCCTTTTCCTCACATCCTCTCCAACACGTGTTATCGCTTATCTTTTTGATACTCGCCATTCTATTAGGTGTGACACGGTAGCTCCTTGTGGTTTTGACTTGCATTTCCGTGAGGATGAGTGAGTGACATTGAGCATCTTTTCATGTGTCTGCCGGCCATCTGGATATCTTCTTTGGAAACATGTCTATACAGGTCTTCTCTTCATTTTTTTAAAAGATTTTATTTATTTATTGGACAGACAGAGATTACAGGTAGGCAGAGAGGCAGGCAGAGAGAGAGGAGGAAGCAGGCTCCCCACTGAGCAGAGAGCCTGATACAGATCTCCCAGGACCCTGGGATCATGACCTGAGCCGAAGGCAGAGGCTTTAACCCACTGAGCCACCCAGGCACCCCTTCTCTTCATTTTTTTAAATTGGATTGTTTGGTTTCTGCTATTGAGTTGTATGAGTTCCTTATATATTTTGAATA
The DNA here is from genome assembly GCF_922984935.1 of Meles meles. Lineage (NCBI taxonomy): Eukaryota > Metazoa > Chordata > Mammalia > Carnivora > Mustelidae > Meles > Meles meles. The sequence goes on from NC_060087.1 coordinate 9,566,751, forward strand.
TTAACCTCTTCTTATAACACTATCAACAATTTCAAAATTTTTTAAATGGAAATCTTTATTTATAACATAAATCAGTTCTCCAACTGGAGAGGACTGGTCTCGGAAGTCATTTAGTCTTAAGAATCATTGAGGACTCCAAAGACCTGGTGTTTGCATGGATTTTATCAATTGGTGTTACTGGGTTAGAAATTAAAGTGGAGAAAAATTTTCAAATATTTATTAATTTATATAAAATCACAATAACAAGCTCAATATATGTTAACATAACACATTTGCATGAAAATAACTATTTTCCTAAGTAAAAAATATATTAGGAAAATGGCATCATTATACATTTTATTTTCTTAAAGGTTTTATTTATTTGACAGAGAGAGACACAGCAAGAGAGGGAACACAAGCAGGGGGAGTGGGAGAGGGAGAAGTAGGCTTCACGCTGAGCAGGGACTAGATGCAGGCTCGATCCCAAGTCTCCAGGATCATGACGTGACCTGAAGGCAGACGCTTAACGACTGAGCCACCCAGGTAACCCTCATTAAACATTTTTGCAATCTTCTTAATGTCTGCCTTAATAGAAGCAGCTGCTTCTTATTCAATAGATTCTTTTTCTTTTTAAATTTTATTTATTTATTTATTTTGTGAGAGAGCACAAGATGGGGGAGGGTCAAAGGGAGAAACAGATACCCTGCTGAGCGGGGACCTCCATGCGGGGCTTGATTCTGGAACTCCAGGATCATGACCTGAGCTGAAGGCAGTGGCTTAACCAACTGAGCCACCCGGGAGTCCCTGTATTCAATAGATTCTGAAACACTGTTTTGTTTGGAAAATATGAAGAAAACCCAGCCTCCCACAGATACGTATGTAGAAACAGGAGTATATTAACAGCTTTTTCAGGTAGATGCGGATATTCTTCTTTGGTTCTGCACCAAATTGTGATGAGTCGTAGTTTCTTGAAGAAAATATGCATTATGAGATTTGAAACCATAATAATGATGTTTTTGTACTCTGTTACATTAAAATTCATTGGTTTTACATTTTGAATGAATATTTTACCCACGCATAATTTCGTAACATCATGTGTTGATCGCAAGGGAGTTGTTTCACTGCGTTATGCAGATCGTCCTTACACAGTATAAAATAAATTCACACTCATTAATACCACTGACTCCTCAAAGAAGTCTTTACGTGATGGGAAGCTGTCAAGCCCATGGGGGCACATTCAAGTTTTCTAAAATTGTAATCGTCACTTGAAAAGTCAAGCTCAAACTCAAATTTTATTACTGGCAGCAAATACTGTCAATTGTTTTCCTCAAACTGACAAGCAATCTTGTTCATTTTTGAGAAAATGTCCGCCTAATCCTCAACTCTGTAAAAATCCCTGGTTGTCAGTTAGGCTTTTCGGTTAAAACAGTATCACGTGAAAACAGCGGCTAGTTTACCTGGCAACTCAAAGATTGGCACTTTAAACAGTCACTGAGTGCTTTTCTTTTCTTTCCTTTTAAGATTTTATTTATTTGAGAGAGCGTGAGAGTGAGAGCGAGGGAGAGTGCGAGCGGGGTGAGGGGCAGAGGGAGAAGCAGTTTCCCTACTGAGAAGGGAGTCCGCCTGACACAGGACTCAATCCGGGGACTCCAGGACCATGACCTGAGCCGAAGGCAGAAGCTTAACCGACTGAGCCACCCAGGCGCCCCCAGTCACTGAGTGCTTTCTCTTGAGACAACACACGAACATTGGTAGGCGGCAAAAAATATTTAGACATACTTCTCACTTTGTCACACAGAATTTAAGAAGATGTGTACTCAGGGGTTGAAAGGTAGTAAAAGTAATGATTTTACTGGCATTTGTGTTTTCTGCACGTGTGGGGTGGTGAAGAACACAACCCCCGCTAATACAGCACGCTGCCAGTGCCTTGGTTCAAGTTCAGGTGCCAACAGCTTTACCCTCCACTGCTTTGTAACACTAGTGCAAATAGCAACATGGTGAGAAAGACAAATAACATCTTTGGGGCATTAGGAGAATAGTTTTGACTTCACAGAACCCTTGAAAGGGTTTTGAGGACCCCCCCCCCGCCAGGTATCTGGGGACTACACTTTGACATCTACTTGTAAAGGCTCTCATTACTTTTTATCTCCTTTAGGTAAATTTAGTGTCAGAATTTTACATATTTAGCATTACAGATGAATTTAGCATTCTTTCATTCAGGAATTACATGCGTATATACAACAAAATGTGCTGGCAATACAATGGTGAGCAGAAACAATGTCTTTGCCCTTATGGAATTTCTATTCTAGCGTGTAAGACAAACGGTAATCCAATCATCAGGTAACTGTAAATGGATAATTGTCGTAAGTGCCATGCGAACCACAGTAGGGGCAGGTGGCTTCATCTGTGGGTGGGAGGTTAAGATATAGTGTTCCAGAGGACCTAATGTTTGCCTTAAAACCTCAAGGGTCCATAGGTATGAGTATGTGGAGGAGGTGGTGATAGTGTTCCAGGCAGCAGGACCAGCATGTGCAAAGGTCCTGAGGCAGGAGGGAGTTTGGCATGTTGCAGAAATGGAAAACAGCTCTGACAAGGAGGGAAGCTGATGGGAGATAATGCCAGAATGGAAAGTAGACATGAGAGTATTTCATAGTCTCCACTAACATTTTGGCTTTTATGCAGAGAACAGAGAGGTGCCATTGAAGTGTTTCTAGAAATGGTGGCTTGATCAAATTGGCAGTATGAAAAGATCACATAGGCAGCAGTGTTGAGAATCAATGGATGATGTTGGGAGGTTGGGCAGATGAATGCAGGGAACCATTTTTCAGATGGAGAGGCTTAGAAATGCTGATGTTTGTCAAAAATCATAGAACTCCCAATTCCACACTGCTTTTGCTTTTCTGCTTCATTGAGGTATAATTGACAAACAGAAAATGTAATATATTTAATTGCACTATTTTGTTTCTTCAAGCAACTTAATGATATTTCTGATATAGAAGCTTCTATGTTTGGGGACAGGGTGCAGTCATGGACACCTGTGGGATTCTACGAACAACTAAAACCTTCTCCCTAGCCAAGTTCACATTTGGACATACACAAAACCGACACGTTTCTAGAGGTTTTCAGGTCTTTTGAAACCCATCCAGAGATTGCCCAAGACCATTTGAAACCCAAGATTAATAACGCTGATTCTAGGCCCTTTCAAAGCTATCAGTGGTGTTAAGTCTGGTCACTGGTGGGTTTTTTTAAACAATCCTCGAAAATACCAACCACTTTAGATTTCCACATTAAAAATGGGCTCCTCTTCATGGAATTACTGTGTAACCCAGCAATTCCACCCCTAGGTATGTGTTCCAAAGAACTGAAAGCAGGTGTTTAAACAAAAACCTGTACACGCATGTTCACAGCAGCACTATTCAGAATAGCCAAAAAGTGGAAACCACCAAAGTGTCTTTCAACGGATGAATGGATAAACGATCTGCGGTCCTAGTCCTACAGTGGAAGTATTTGGCAGTAAAAAGGGCATGAGGTGCCTTGAAAAGATTATATTGGAAACATGTCTGTCCAGTTTATATATGGATATAAAGATACAAAAGGCCACACGTTGTGTGACTCCATTGATATGACACGTCCAGAATAAGTAAATCCATAGACAGGCAGAGAGTAAATGGTGGTTGTCTGCGACTGGGGAGGGGGCAAAGGGAAGGGCTGCTTCATGGATCCAGGGTTTCTGTGGCGATGCAAATGCTCTGGAATTAGATAGAGGTGATGGTTGGACAACATTGTAAATGTACCAAAAGCCATGAAATAGACAGTAATTGCTGGGCTTTTTAAAGACTTTAAACCCAAAGCACCGTTCTTTGTATTTTCTCTCTTTGGCCTCTTTCCTGAGTTGCTCTGGGTCAGCTCTTCCTGCCTTGTTGACTATAGCAGTGGTTCTCAAACGTGGGGGCAGGGAAGGGAGAGGGTGGATTGTTGGGACTCCCAGGGGACATTCCGTGATATCTGGAGACACTTTGGCTGCCGAGACCTAATGCTATCCAGTAGCTAGAGGCCAGGGGTGTTAAATATCCTGCAATGCACCAGACAGCCCTCCTAACAAAGAACTCTCTGACGCCAAATGTCAATAGTGCCAAGGCTGAGAAACTCAGGAGTTTAGTATTGATACCCTACAATTGAAAATGCCAATAACTACTTCCTATGGGTGTTCTTAGGGATACAGCTCCCATTCTCTGAGTCTCTAGGGCTTGGGATGCCAACGGCTGAAACAGCCCCAAGGAGAGGGTTCTAGAACTCTATAGGGAAATCAAAGACCTCAGCCTTGTTACTTATGGATCCCACAAAGGCTATATCCCATAAGGTCCTGGGGACATCATGGAGCTAGAAAATTGAAGTTAACCCTTCCATGTCTGGCAGCATGGTATCTGCATACTAGCCACCTGGCAAAGATGAGTGGATAAAGAAGGATGTTTTCCACAGCGTAAGAACAACATGATCTATAAAAGGAAGGAAATGAGTATATTATCATTTTTCTTTATCGTTTCAATTATTCTCGCTAAGAATTGCATTGTCAGTGATTTCATTCTGAACCAAGGTTTATTTATTGATTTTTTTTCATTAGACTACTTATAGAAGATTGGTCCTTTTATCTTACAACGGAAACACTGGATATATGGAACAGTTTCATTCTCCTTAATATTATTTGAATATCGGTAAAAACAAATGCTTTTAAAACAGGCATGGTCTTGAATGAAAATCAGATCCTCCATTTTAAACATCTTGTCCCTGCCTTCCTTGAAGGGAGCAAACCCAGACTGCATAAAACAGCAACAGATTCTTAAATATCTGCCTTATTATTTCACAGAGAGATGACATTTCAAAACACCCTTAACTACACTTACTCATATTACTTTAGAAAATACCTTAGGGAAAACCTTCAGTAATTATTTACCTACTGGAAGATTTACTCTCCAAAAAATTATGCTTGGTCTCTCCCTAGCTGCCGAAAAATGTCACAACTAGGAGATACCATGTTGAGCACATTGACAATTTGAAGGTCACACAGGGGAGGGGCTTCATTATGGCTCCTCTCTAATGGGTTTGCCAAATGTATCTGTACGTGCCCCTGCAGTGATAAACTTTCCACCAGTGGCTATCCAGAATAAATGGAAAAATCAGGTTCGAGGACAAGGAGCGCTTGCTTATGTGAATTCACTCATACTGAAAAAGCCAGGAAGTCATATTCACATTTTTCTTCATCTAGGGGTCTGGCCAACCCTTTCTAATAACAGTGCACAATTCCGTGAGGCCACAGAGGCCAGGACTTCATATGTTTGTGATTGGAAGACCATTGCTACAATAGGAAGTGACGTATTTGAAAGAAATTAACAAATACACAGGAGGGTGAGTGTGAGTTTCTTAGCATAGAAATGGATTCTGTCCTCAAATGGTTGCATGGAAACATCTGTTTCAAACCACTCTGAACTAGGAAGAATGTGGGGACCAACCATATCGTTTGCCTGGAAAACACTTACCTCACCCTCTTGACCCAAGGGATGGTGTCTGGACAGGGGAGGAAACAGAAGTGGCCTTGGAATCACATCCTTTTCAAAACAAAACAAAACAAAACAAAAATCATGTCCTTATGCTTTTTTGAAGGGTTTCTTTACAGCATAAAATTCCCCAAATATCCTCTTTGTGTTTATTTTTCTAACCCCTTACACAGTTTCCCCACGGTTAGTATCTTTCATGACTGTGGCATATTTGTCAAAGCAGGGAAACTGAAATTGGAGCATTATAATTTAACTAAGCCCCAGACTTTATTTGAATTTCACTAGTTTTTCTGTACTGTCCTCTTTCTGTTCTAGGATCCCATCCAGGACTCTATACTGCATTTAGTCATTATTTCACCTACTCTCCCTTCTTGGCTTTTGATGACTTTCTGTTCTTTTGCCTGAAACTATAAGCTTCAAAATGGGCTCTTAAGAAGACCTTCTAAACATACCAGGGCCAACTTTTCAATTACATCTGTTGTAAGGGAGAAAAAAAAAAAACCTTTTCCTCTACCTTCTCGGATCTGCAGTTGGGTTCCTGGAAGTTAAACTGACAAGAGACAGGTTGACGAGAGAAAAACTGAGTTTATTAACACGAGCAGAGTGCATATGTGTGGAAGAAATTCAGTGAAAACTCAAAACGATGGTTAGAACTTGAGCTGTTATGGCATCTTCACAAGAGCAATAGATTTGCAGAGAAGTGACAAGACAAAAGGAAAAAAGGCTTAGGCTTTTAGGGTTGACAAGCCATGGTAAAGTAAATATATGGGGGGGGGTACTAATGGAAGATAATGGTTAGCTTGTGAAGTTTGTTATGGATAGATCCCTCTCATCTCCAGGCTGCTAAGAAACTAGCTTTGTCCCTGGCGCTTGGGAGTCTAAGAACTGTCCTTCTCTTCATGGTACGAGAGAGACACCTATACAAATGGAATTTTATGTTCTACTTTGAGGCAAATGGGGGGACGGCAGAGAGCTTTTTCAGGCATCTGCTGTTTCTCAGTTTTCTTCAGCTCAGAATCTTCTGCCAAAATAGTTTATTTGCAGGTGGCACATTCTGATCCCCCACACTATAATTCAAAAAACAAATAAACCAAAAACCACCACCACCAACAAAAAATTTTTAAAACCCAATCAAAAAAACATGGGAAAATTTTAAAATTCAGCCAGAAAGCTCTCCTGGTGGCCATTTGGCCTACAAAGAACCAGTCATCATCCATTTAATGAATTTATTTTCTATGATTTTAGTGCCTGTTCTGACATAACTCAGCATCTAGCTGGATCTGTCTCATGGGTCAGAACAAGAGGTCATCAGGCAATAGGAAGGACTAGACTAGGCAAGGAAGGTATTAGAAACTAGACTTCTGGACTGGGAAAGGACAGAAGTTTGAACCAGACCACGCCTAACCATATGAGGGGAAGTGCAGACAGCTGGACTATAGAACATTCAGGAGACCCCAGACGGGCAGCATCAGAAATTGGAGCAAATAACAGGAGCATGGGGGTTGGCAAGGGATTAGGAAAGGTGGGCAGGCACATGGACTAGCAGTGAGGGCCAGACAAGGTTAGGTGATGTGCCAGAGCCTGTCAGCCATGAGCAGGAGGTTGACCAGAAAGAGCAAACAGGATATCAGCCTGGGCTCAGGCTGCCTATGAATCAGAGGCAGGATCCTGGTTTGAGATCTCAGAGCTTAGGTTCTGAGTCATACCTCTGGCAGGGTTTGACCATGCAGGGACTGCCCAGAAGCAAGATACCTGGGATAGAGAGGTAGAAGGGTGAGTGCAGGAATCCCAGCATTAGAATTAGGGCAAGGTAAGAGCAAGATCAGAACGTAGAGAACCTGAGATTGTATTAACTTCCCTGCCCAGCATAAGATACTAAATTCCCCCTGAATAGGAAAAAAAAAAAGTCATCACTAGCTTTGATTCAGAGTTTCAAGCCTGGCGCCCATGAGACTTTGGATGGGCTAGCTCTTTGATGCAGGAGACTGTCCGGTGCCTTCGTAGAATGTTTAATAGCATCCCTACTCTTGACACACTAGGTGCCTATAGTGCCTCCTTCCCCTGCCAAGTTGGGACGCTCGAAAATGTCTCCAAATGTTGCCAAACGTCCCCTGGGGACAAAATCACTCCTGTTGAGAACCACTGCTCTAAAATGAGCCTAACCCGGTAAGAGGCATCAAATGGCCTCAATTTTAGTAGAAAAATGTCCAGGGGAAGAAAAACCAGGCCAGTTCTTACAACCCAGAATGGGAATCAAGGGAAGTGATACCCCTAGAAAGGCAGTGTGGATACAAGGGCTCCTTCATGGAGAGCCACCCCATAGGCAGGTGTTAGAAAATGGTGGTCTTCAATGGAGGGAGTCTGGGACCCTACATTGCCTTTCTCCGTATAAACAACATATACGGTAGAAGTGGGTATGTATTCACTGATTTAATGGTCAAGTGAAATTGAGTTGTGCTTAAAGCAACGTTTGACACCTAAAGCCAGAAGAAATGAAAATTTCCATTGTGTCTTCATACCATGAAAGCTGTCCTAGCCTTAAAATGCCTTTGTCCAATGAAGGACGTATTTTACTGAATAATGCCCTTTTGCACTCTTAAATTTTTTTTTCAGTTGAGTCTTATAAAGACACTGCATAAAACTTTTTTATCCCAGAAAATAGCAGTCATTGAAGCATTTTGGTGGACTTGTTACCACTTACATACAGTTCTAGCCTAGAGTTCTCTGATTTCCTGTGTGGTATTGCAGTTTGGGGATAAACTGGCAAAGAGCAATGATTTCCATATACTTTGCTGCTTAAATCCACATGAATTTCTTAATTTCATGCCATGTTGCACCATTACACTGTGGTTAGCAGGTTCCAGAATGGCCCCCATCATCCCCACTTCCTGGTAGTTGATGTGGGAAACAAGGCAGAAGAAAAATTATTGAATTTCCTAACTACCTACAGCCCATTGACAAGTCCTTGAAAGAGGCAGAGTGACATTCCTCTTGGGACTCAGCTGCCTCGCTGTTAATACTTTGAGGAGGGTAAAAGGTTCAAGCCACAGGATCCTGTGAGTTTACTTTAACATACAGAAATTCCTTTAGAAACTTCCTTTATGGGGCGCCTGGGTGGCTCAGTGGTTTAAAGCCTCTCCCTTCGGCTCAGTCATGATCCCAGGGTCCTGGGATCGAGCCCCACATCAGACTCTCTGCTCAGCAGGGAACCTGCTTCCTCCTCTCTCTCTCTCTCTCTGCCTGCCTCTCGGCCTACTTGTGATCTCTGTCAAATAAATAAATAAATAAAATCTTTAAAAAAAAAAAGAAAAGAAAAGAAAAGAAACTTCCTTTATCTCTACCCCCCAAGATACATGTTGGCAATCATCCCCCAAGCGTATGACTTACTGATACACATCTGAAGGGTCTCATGACTGAGTTTGTACTAAACAGTAATAAACGACCTTTCCCCCACAATAGCTAGCCCCCTCGGGATCCTGGAAATCTTGTTTCTAAAATACCTGGGAAGTTCATGCTCTCCCTGACCCCCTCCCAACCTGAAAGTATATAATGGGCCACTCCTTAGGACCTCAGGGCAGCTCTTTTCTACCCATGGGTCCTGTCCCCGTGCTTTAATAAAACCACATTTTTGCACCAAAGATGCCTCAAGAATTCTTTCTTGGCTGTGAGCTTTGAACCCTAATGTCTCTCCTACATCAGTAGTCATACCTTGTGTAGTCCCCTCCCTTTGCGTGGCAGCCGGACCTAGTGACGTCCTGTTGGCAAATAGAATATGGAGCAAGTGATAGGATATGGCTTCCAAGATTAAGTTCTAAAGATCATCGCTTCAACTTTGCTTTTTTTCTGGCTTTTCTTGCTTCCCTGATGGAGCCAGATGCCATGTTGCAAACTGGCCTATGGAGAGAACTATGAGACAAAGAACAAAGAAAGACCTCTGGCCAAAACCCAGCAAGGAACCGAGGCCTTCAGTCTCACAGTACATAAGGAACTGAATCATGCCCACAAGCTCCTGAGCCTTGAGATGACTATAGTTCCCAGCCAACACCTTGCCCACAGCTTGCGAGGGACCCAGCTGAGCTACTCTCAGATTCCTGACCTGCAGAAAGTGTAAAATCATAACCATGGTTATTTTAACTTGTTATATGCGAGGGACCCAGCTGAGCTACTCTCAGATTCCTGACCTGCAGAAAGTGTAAAATCATAACCATGGTTATTTTAACTTGTTATATTTTAGGGTGATTTGTTACGCAGCAATAGATGACTAACACGTACACTAAGGTCAGTCTGCACTCAGATCAGTGGCCTGTTCTTGTGTCGTCCAATGTGGCAACACACAGCTAGGAAGACAAAGCAGTGAAACTTGAACTCCAGCTCCTGGTGAGTAATGAGGGGGTCCTGAGGTAGGAGGACAGCAACTGACCATGACACACAGAGTTTAAGGGCGCTAATGAAAGAGAAGCTACCTGTCACGTGGAAGCAAGAAGTCCATCATTTGTAGCCATGAGACAAAAAGACCCGAGTGTAGTGAACCTGCCCAACAGGGCAAAGTGGGAGGAAACAGAAAATCAAAGAGGAGCTCTGTGAATACCAGGCGAAGTCTGCATGCTTAGTGGGGAAGGGGCTCCAGAAAGAAGCAGATCCAGGCTTTGAGGAGCACCAAGTAGTCCCGGAAGAAAATGATGGCGATTTTAGGGGAAATGTGAAGTATGTTTAAAAATAGGTTTCTAAAATGTGATGCGTGATAAGAAGTGAAACATCCCTAACAACCACAAGCCTCATGAAAAAAGAGGCCCCAGCCTCTCAGCCCTCTAGGTGACTAATCTATATGGGATTTTCTGGACAATTCCATAGGCCCAACAGACAAGAAAGAGCTGTAGCTGCTGGAAGAAGAGAGTCAGGGATGTGATCGTGTGTTCTTTGTAACTGGACAAAAACATTTTCAGGCAATAATAATAATAATGCCCCAAGACACTTTCTAGTTTCTTGAAACTTCATGTTTTGCAGCTGAGGAAACGAAGCCCTCGTGACGAGGCGTGTAGCTGGCGGCGCCAGTGGAAACCCAGGATGCTTGATGCCGTAGCGTGACCTTTACCCACGGGTGCTGTTGGCAGCTGTAACCACTGTGCAGCACAAGGTATGAGCAATTTGAACAGGATGGCCCTTGAGCTGAGCTATCCTGGAGACCCTTGCTGGGCCATGGTGGCCGGATTATGGGAGGCTAATGTGGTGACTGTGGAAGGAAGGAACCCCACGGTTGTTCAGAGCACTGTTGACTGAGTATATGTTTATATTCCAACTGGTCCTGCAGTTCTGTCCTTTGATACTTAAGTGTCCCATCAGATGTACCCGTTCTTGTGGGCTGAGAGCAACTTTGTTCCCAGAGAGTCTGGTCCCAGGCCTCCTTTCTGCAAGGTCCTGTTTCCACTTGTCACACAAAACCTGGACGTTTATTTCCAGCACAAACTGACTAAAAGTGAAGGAGAAACCAGATTGTCTGTTCCCTCGAGCATTTGTAGACAGACAACTTTTAAATAGAAGCGCACACATGGGATTCTGAAAGCTTCGCTGGCACAGTGAGTTCTGGTCGGAGATTCCTCTAGAAAGAGAAACTTGAGCTACCGTCTTGTCTTGTGTAAAGGGATGGGGGTGGGATTTGACTGTTTAGGGGAAAGCTGGACTCTTCGTCTCATGTAAAATCACAGGACCATGGTATAAATTTAAGGTAGTCATAGAGTCACCCTTCTCCGGCCTGGCTGGTTCATTTATGCTGATTGCAGATTTGAGGAAGAAAGCCGTATATGTGGCCTTAGGCGGGAGGACGCCACTGACCATGAAATGTAAAGAAGTGCTTCTCCACCCTAGCGTCACCCTCCAGAGATTTTGGTAATCAGTCCACAGTGTGGCCTGGCAATGAGATTAAAATCTCCCCTGATGATTGCCACATGTGGCCCAAGGAGGGGATCACTGATCTAGAAGGGTGGTAGGACAGTTGTAGGCACCACAGCTTGGATGGAGTTCTACTTTTGCCACTTACGAGTTGGACAGAGTAGATGACCAGATTAACCTAGTTCGTTTTCCCCATAAGCCCCCTAGATGTTGGCCTTGCTTTCCCCTTCTGATGCGCAGAGGGAACTGAGTTCTGGTCTTTGTGACTTGCGCCTCTGTTTTTATTTCCCCTGTTTGCACTTGAAGGGAGAATTAATGCTTTTAACTTCTTCTCCATGCTTCTGTTTTATTGTCCTAGAAGTGAGAATAGTCTCTATTTGATAGGGCGGGCACTCAGGGATTGGTAGCAACTAGTTTTGTTGCTGGTCATCCAGGGACGTAGCTAATGAACCCACAGGGACGCGGTTGGAGAAGCATTCAGTGGCGAAAATTTCCAGAACCCGGAACAGTAGCAAGGGCGGGAAGCCCCATTGCCTGGGGTGTTCTAGCATGGCTGTGCCGGATGCGGGAGGGGGACCCACAACTTTGGGTTAAGCGAGAGGGTTAGGGAAGCCCAGACCCCTCTGTGTACGAAGCTTCCTATAGAACGGTAATATGACAGAGCACAAACCTTCCTGCGCAGGTATATGCAAGAATACTTCCACAATCACGGCATTATACAAGGGAAGATGGAATCATTGTAAGTCTCCTATGTTTTCATGCATACTGGAGTCCTACAGGTCCTTAACGTTGCTCCATGTTGGGTTTTTCTGGGGACGTTTTCCAGATAGTGCCATGTATCATTTCTCAAACATCAGTGCGCCCGCCAGTCACCCACGGCTCCTCATAAAATGCAGATTCTGATTCAGCGATCTGGGCAAGGTCTGAGGGTCTGCATTTCTGTTTTTTCAGCATTTCAGTGATGCTGATGCCTCTTCTATGAAGAAGAAATCAAGCACTGTTTCAGTTGCTCCGTCAAAGGGGACACATTTGGCCATCAAACATTGCCCGTTGCCATCTTTCTCTGGTGTCTTGGCCTCTGTTTAGGGGTGCCAGATGAAATATGTATGTCCCAAACATACTTAGCTGAAAGTTAGCCCTCGCTTGTCTGAAATTCATACATAACAGGACTTCCGGCTGAATCGGCTACGTGAAACCCCACTAGCCTCTTCCCCCTTGTAATCGGCTGCCTCTTATCTGCTGGGGCAGCGGGAGTCAAAAACCAGAGCTTGAAATGAGAGCTGCCAAGTGTAAGAAGTTCTCGATTTTTCTCCCTGTCTACACTTGCTTCCCCATAGCATCACACCAGCTCCAATCTGACCAAATCTGTTTCCCCAACTCCTCACTCCTGAATTCCGAGTCTCTGACACCCAGTTGCCTCCTCGTGGTCTCTGCCAGACTGTCTAGCAGTCTAGCAGGATCTCAAAACTAATGGACTCATAGCGGGACTTCTTGGCCCATCTTCTCCCTGGCCCTGCCTGGGTCCCGCCGGTCTCTCCTCTCACAGCCCACTTCTCCGTGCGCGGTGGCACTGAGAGCAGCAACCGCAGAGCCATCTTGAGTCCTCTTTTCCACACACCCCATTTGCCGTCCATCAACTGGCCCTGGTGGCTCTCTCAGAACGTTTCTCCAATCCATCCTCTCCTCTGTTGAAAAATGAAATTCAGGGGACGCCTGGGTGGCTCAGTGGGTTAAGCCGCTGCCTTCAGCTCAGGTCATGATCTCAGGGTCCTGGGATCGAGCCCCGCATCGGGCTCTCTGCTCAGTGGGGAGCCTGCTTCCGCCCCTCTCTCTGCCTGCCTCGCTGCCTACTTGTGATCTCTGCCTGTCAAATAAATAAATAAAATCTTAAAAAAAAAGAAAAAAATGAAATTCAGCTGAGGGAATTTTAAAGACCCTATTGACTTTATTCACGGATATTCATGACTCATTGAATAAGCAGCATCCGTTCTAGCAAATAGATGGACCTCCGAGAGCTGCACCGTGTGAAAGAACTCTCGTGGGCAGAAGGGGGCGGGACAAGGAAGTTCCTGGGGAGGAATGGATTGCTTCAGGCAGTCACCTGCCTTTGGGGGACATCCGTGACCTCCTCGGTGCTGGCCGAGTTATTCCAGGTTGACCTGCTTGAGATCCCATTCCCCGGACAGGCTGAAACTGGCAGTAAGCCAAGTGATAACATCTCCATTTGGTGACGTGGGCTTCACACAAGTGACTCCATTTGGGGCCTGCTGTCCCCCTTGGACCACCTCTCATTCTTACTGCTAAAATCCCTACCTAGGCAATCAGCCCTTCTTGCCTGGACTAGAGCGTGGATTTAGCTGGTCTAGAATCTCTTGTCGTCCCCTTTCCTCTCAGTCCCCAGAGAGCAGCAATCAAAGGTCTCCCTCACCTCGGCCCCGCAGCAGTCTCCGGTTGGAATTATCGGCTAGAAGCTGGTAAGTCCGCCAACGGAGATTCTGAACTGGAGGCGATTTTGCACCGTGTCCCACCCGCCCCATCCCCCTGCGGGGCAATGTTTAGAGACAGTTTGGGCTGTTTTCACTAGCGGCATTACTGGTATCTAGGGGGTGGAGACCAGGGATGCTGCTGGGACAGCCCACGGATGCCGAACAATGCCCAGTCCCAAATGTCAGTCGTCAAGAGATGGGTATAGCCCGCGGTCCAGAGAATTTGCAGAGAACAAAGGCCTCTGATTTTCCCCCCCAAGCTGTTAGCCTTAAATGAAACAAGGGTAAGAAAGTTCCTGTCTCTTGACAATTAAAGGATGATGTAGGGAAAGTGTTTTGATCTCTCACAAAAACCATGAAAATTTTTTTTCTTCTATTGAAACATCTTTGCGACGACATTTCAACAAATTAACAAGGGCAGCTTCAAAATGCGTGTTTCCTCCACCTTAAAAAAAATGTGAAAACAACTGTTGTCCTTTTCCACTCATTAAGCTAGACAGACTTGAGATAAGGCTGGCCTCTCCCGCTACTGAGTAATCCCACAGAGTATGAATAAAGCCACCAAAGAACTAATAGTTGCTAATGATCTCCCTCCGCTAGCTTTCCTGTTAGCCATTTTTAACTCTGGGTTTCCCCTGCTGGGCAGGAAGCACTCTATGGCGTGGTTTACCAGAGAAGCCCCTCTAATCCCCTTTCACTCGATAGGCAAAACCCAAACCTATCTTTGTCTGACAGGTCTCAGGAGCCCCACAGTGACAAATAGGCGAGGCAACATGGCGGCTGTCCGGGGGGGGGGGGGAGACGGCGATGCAGAGGACTCCATGAGAGACACAAAATGGATGTTTTTAGGAATCATATATTTAGCAGTTTAGGATGGTGAAGGAGTTCTCAACTCTGGCTGCGTGTTAGTTTGAGATTCAGTTGGCCTGGGGAAGGCCCAGGGCATTGGGATACTTTTTAAAGTTTCCCAAGTGATGCTAGTGGACACTGAGGGCTCAGAAGTACTGCCCTAGACCAGGATTTCTTCACCGTAGTGCCTGTGGTGTTTTGGGCCAGATCCTTCTGTGCTGGGGGAGAGGCTGTCCTGTGCTCTGTAAGATGTTTAGCAGCATCTCTGGGCTCTACCGACGGGAGGCCAGTAACATCCCCCCTTCCTGTGGTGACAACCAAAAATGTCTGTAGATATTGCCAGATGTCAAATGTCCCCTGAGGGACAAAATTGTCCTCCCCTCTATCCCCCACCTCACAAATCACCGTCTTGGCCACTGTGTGCAGAGCGTAGCTCACTGATGACCACACCGATGGTGTGGTTGGGGGAGTGGAGGCGGGGAGTTCCACTCTCCGAAATAAAAATCTAGGGAATGAAAGAACTGTTCACTGTCCCATCCTCAGCCTCAAGGTGGGATCAGTGGTGCTTTCCATGACTCTACGCTGAAATACCTTTTCTCCCCATTGCTGACATACAGACTGTGTTGGCCCTATAATACATTGGTCTATATATTGAATATACAAGTCCATAATCAAGGTTGTTTATATAACATTAAAGATCTATCTCTGAGAGAAAAAGAGGACCGTGCATTCCCTCTCTAATGGAGTCACTTGTTCCCATAGGAGGCCACCTCGTCTCCATTCCCTGCTGCTCCTGGGATAACTTTCCCCCTTTGGGGACTCCAACATCGCTGTCTCCAGCCACCAGTCACACGTGCCTTCGTAGACTTCCGCTTAAATGAATATGAAGGAGATAAAAGTAGAAATTCAGTTTCTCAGGCACACAAGCCACATTTCAGTGCTCAGGAGTCAAGCACGGCTAGTGACTACAAAATTTTAATGCCGCTGGAGAACATTCTGGCCATGGTCGGGAGTTCTGTAGGACAGCCCTGTTCAACCAGAGAGCTCTGGTGACATTCTCATGCTTACCTGTCCCTGCTAGCACGTCACTGCTTCTTGGACCAGATTCATGTGGCATTTAAGATGGTTCACGACATAACCCCAGCTGTCCCTTCCAGAGGCCCCGCTGCCCCTCCGTCTCCCATGTAGAGCTCACCATGGATAGAAGAGACCACTGCGCTCTTCTGCCTCCATGGCTTTCCCTGTGCTGTTTCCTTTGCTACGAATGCTGTTTCTCTAACTTCTTCACTGGGAAAACTCACTCACTCTTGATCTTCAGATTCAGTTCAGAGTCCTTTGCACACGTGTCCTTATGCGCATGACAGAGCTCCTCAAGGTCAAGGAGGGGCTCTGGTCCTCTTTGTATCATGGAAGGCTAGCACTGTGCGGGCACCCACATCTCCAGCAAAGGAATTCGCCAACTAGCTAATGAGTGAAGGCGGCATGATAGACACATTTAACATCACAGAAGTCCAACCACCCACATTTCCATGAAACTGATGGCACCTCCTTGGGAGAAGAACATCTGCCTTTTCTCTTCCGGGCAGAATGAGCAGATCTGGTAACTTCGGGCTCTTGGTTGGGATAGAAGATAAATGCGCTTAAAGCTTATATCTGATGGGTTGATAGTCACGAAGAGTAAGAAGGGAAATAAAGGGGGAATTCAGTGTTCTCCTCTGAGGAGTTCAACTCTTCTATCAGTGGAACAGAAATACCTCAGACAAATAGTAAATAGCAAAAAACCAAACCAAAAAAAAAAAAGGCAACAGCAACAGAGAGGATCAGCTTAGCATTACAGCTGCACAGTGTTTCTTCCCTGGCTGATTCCTGACTCTCTCTAAAGGGTAGTTTGTCTCTATGGCAGACCCCAGAGATGTAACTTACACTTCCTTTCCTTTTCCCTCACCACCTAACACGGTGTCCGCCATACAGCTTCACCTCCTCCGGGAAGCCTTCCTTGACTTCCCCTGGCTACCCCTCTTCTATGATCCGGAAACAGCACGTACACTTCTTCATCATGTACTGACCTTATGGTTTTACATACTGTCCCTTTAATGTCACTATGTTTTTCCTTAGGTCAGAAACCATATCGTACTCTTCTTTGAGATTTCATGGCTGTTAGAGTGTCTGACCACAGTAAATCTTTGATCAATGAATAAACCTTGGCAGCGGACAATCCAGGTTTTAAAGGAGAAAAACAGGGGCGCCTGGGTGGCTCAGTGGATTAAGCCGCTGCCTTCGGCTCAGGTCATGATCTCAGGGTCCTGGGATCGAGCCCCGCATCGGGCTCTCTGCTCTGCAGGGAGCCTGCTTCCTCCTCTCTCTCTGCCTGCCTCTCTGCCTACTTGTGATCTCTCTCTCTCTGTCAAATAAATAAATGAAATTGAAAGGAGGAGTGAGGGAAACTTTATGAGTGTAAATTTATTTGGATTTTATAAAACCTTTGATGGCACCTGGGTATATCAGTCAGTTAAGGGTCTGATTCTTGATCTTAGCTTGCGTCTTACTCTCAGGATCGTGAGTTCGGGTGGGCTCCATACTGGGCATGGAGACGTCTTTAAAAAAATTAAATAAATTTGTTTAAAAAAACAAAAAACAAAAAACAACCAAACCTTTGGCATTACTTGGTCTGGATAAAGACACAATGATCATTAAATAATTCTAGAAAGTAGAGACACTTCTAGAAAAAGAATCCACGCAAGATTCCTTTTAAACCTGTTGATTTCAATCCAGTGAATAAATACTGAAGACTTAGGATGAGCAAACAACCCTGCCAAGAGAGAAAAAAAGAAAATACTTCTGCCACTTAACATTTCATAATTCTGTGACCTTATGATTCTGAACGCCTACAGCAGGTATTTTTAAACCTTGGCAGTCACGTGGGGTAGATTTACATGAAGAGCCAGGCATGATGGAGTCAGAGCTTGCACGGATTTTTCTGATCAAAGTGTCACTACGGGCTGCTGCCAACGGGCCATTTTCAGACCCGGGCCATTGGTTTAGGGCCTCAGCCGAGTGGGCTAGACAGTCATGTGTCACTTGGCAGTTTTCAAGGTGTGCGTTCTTGCTGTTTAATTTTCTGTGCCTTCCTCCAGCAGCCAGATGGTTAATGGCCCTTCCTTAAGCGCACGCACATTCATAGAAAAGGTGCGAGGAAGAGCCCTGGGAAGGGGAACCTCTCACAAAGCCCTGCCGAGTCACCGGATTGTTGACCCACTGATGGTGCCTGAAAGCCTTTTCAGCCACACAAAACCCTGGGTTTCTTCATTAGCATATCAGAGGGGGCGCGGTGGTGGGAAATGCCACCGGTGACAAAGGACGCAGCTCAGGGGCATTATTGCATTGGTGCTTACAGAAGCAGAAAAAAGGATCTTCGGGCGGTGATGGACAGATGTTGACATATTTTCTTGGGTGACCGATGTCTGCCCAGTACCCCTCCCTCCGCTTGATTTGTACTCAAGTTTGCCCATCCCCCTCCAAGACCAGTATACCAGGAGGAAGAGCCGTGTCCCAGTCAAAACCTCCCTCTAGCTAAAATGAAGGTACAATTTCAGCTCTAATTTCATTGTGGCTGGAAGGGACTTGCCCACCCACCTCCTTTTTTTTTTTTTCTTTTAGTCTTGAAAGCCTTAGCAGAAACATGATGTGATGATAAATAGGAGAATCCATTGTCAGTTGCTAATACCGCCCTCGAGACTGAATCACTGTTTACATCACTGTAACTCTTGTCAGGAACCCGCCATCTTACCGTTTCATACAGGAAGGGAGGAAAGGCATTTATTTACTAACAAAGTAATTTCACCTTCCCGTTGTTAAATGATTTCTCTTCTGTGATCTAGACTCTCTAGCAGTGGTTCTCAATTTGGGGCGGGGGGGTGTCCACCAGAAGTGAACACTGGGCAGTGTCTGGAGACATTTCCAGTTGTCGCCCATAAGGGGGGGTGGTGTGCTGCCGGCAAGATGTGGGTCAAGATGAGGGGTCCTGCTGAACACCCAAAAATGCACGGGGCAGCCCCATGTGATAAAGATTTCTTCGGTTCAAAATGTCAGTAGCGGGGCGCCTGGGTGGCTCAGTGGGTTAAAGCCTCTGCCTCGGCTCAGGTCATGATCTCAGGGTCCTAGGATCCAGCCCCCCATTAGGCTCTCTGCTCAGCAGGGGGCCTGCTTCCCCCTCTCTCTCTGCCTGCCTCTCTGCCTACTTGTGATCTCTCTCTGTCTGTCAAATAAATAAATAAAATCTTTAAAAAAAAAAAGTCAGTAGTGCTGAGGCCAAGAAGCCTTGCTCTGTGGCCTCCTTTGGGAATATAATTTACAGATTCCAATCCAGACAATTTGCTACTGGCCAAGGGGCACCTCGAGTGACTTAGGGTCCCATTTTGCTGTATTCATTTAGAATGTAGAACCGTTTTTGACAAAGAAACAGGACTTAAATGATAACTTCTTATCTTTGGCTCCATCATTGGAAGCTTTGATCTAAGCAGTGGGTGTAAAAATTTTAGAAAATTGTATATTGAGCACAGAGGGGTGAAAATTTTCCTACGCGCAGTAATTTTGCTTGCTTACAGCCAACAACATGTCTTTACTTCATGCTCAGCTGAGTCTTAAATATACTCCAAATGGCATGCAATGTGATTAAAGAATTCTTCCTCCTCACTTGGAAATATTTATAACCTCTTAGAATATGACACATTGGGGTAAAATACACATTGTTCGAATATGTGTGCATATTATACACGCACACGCACACACACATAATTAAATCTATATCTAAAATCATATGTTGCAGTAGGTTTATGTTATTTAATATCATGTTTTCCCGGATCAAAATTTTTTCATTTCAATATTTAGAAATCAGAATGTCAGTAATCTCATATATACACATATCCATTCGCATATATACACAGATATAAATGCATAGAAAAACATATACAGCCGAGCCTTGAGCAATGTGGCTATCAAGGGTGCTCACCCCCTGTGCAGTCCAAGATCTGTATATAATTTTTGACTCTCCCAAAACTTTACTACTCATAGCCTACTGTTGACCAGCGGACGTGTCGATACCATAAACAGTTGGCTAACGCATATTTTATATGTACTGTGTACTATATTCCTGCAAGAAAGTAAGCTAAGGAAAGAAAGTGTGATTAAGAAAATCATAGGGATGAGAAAATACACAGAGTAGTGTACTATATTTACTGAGAAATAATTTCCCCGTGTAAGTAAACTCAATGCAGTTCGAAGCTGTGTGGGTCAAGGACTAACTGTGATGTTTTCCTCAGATACCGATTGTTCTACCCAAGTAGCTACATGCTGACCAAACCACTCCGGAAGACTCTAAGGACTGTTGATCACTAGTTATTATATACATTGCTTCACAAGTTAGCTAAGTGCTTTCTTCGTAGTGTCAAGTAGATGGTAGATGCCAGGGAAAAAATGGCAGACAAAGAGGGACATAAAATGGAGACCAAAGTGACTCGCCTTAATCCATCTTCAATGATCTTATAATATAGTCTGCAGAATATATGGTTTTTTACCTTAAAAGTTCCTAATTAAAAATTATTCTAGGGGCGTCTGGGTGGCTCAGTGGGTTAAAGCCTCTGCCTTGGGCTCAGGTCATGATCCCAGGTGGGATCGAGCCCCGCATCGGGCTCTCTGCTCAGCAGGGAGTCTGCTTCCTCCTCTCTCTGTCTGCCTCTCTGCCTACTTGTGATCTCTGTCTGTCAAATAAATGAATAAAATCTTTAAAAAAAAATTTAAAAAAAAATTATTCTAGTGTTTAAAAATCACGCAGGCCTGGGACCAAATCAGAGTATGCGCTCTGGTGAAGACATTTCGTAATTCACCATTTGTAAAAATAGTTTTACTTTCTGTAAAACACAGTGGTTCATATTAGACTCAATTGAGTCTGGAAAGCATACTCATTTCTTATGCTCTACTCAGACTGATTGGATTAGGATAACTGAGGATGATATTAAAACAAAACATACACACACACACACACACACACACAAACGTGCACACACATCAGGCCATTCTACCATGCCCCCATAGTGGGAAGACTGATTGGATACCCAGGTCTAAAGCTCAGACTACCAGAGACCACCACATCAGCAGGTAAACTGGGTAAACATTGCCCCATAGAGACGGTAAGGACATGTCTCTGTCTCAGTCTAGTGGGGGCAGGCAGTGGGAATCGTCCAGGAGAATACATTTGGCATGTTAACAGCTTAGTGATGATTCTTTCTTTTTTTCTTTTTTTTTAAGATTTTATTTATTCATTTGAGAGAGAGAGAACAAGAGAGAGCACAAGCAGGGGAAGCAGGCGAGAGAGAGAGAGAGAGAGCGAAGCAGACATCCCACTGAGCGGGGAGCCCGACGTGGGGCACGGTCTCAGAACCCTGGGATCATGACCTGAGCTGAAGGCAGATACTTAACCCACTGAGCCACCCAGAGGCCCCTGATGATTCATTCTTTAAATTGCCATCTTGAATGAGAAGAGCACCTTGGTATAAAGTAAAGAATGCTAGGGGCGCCTGGCTGGCCCAGTTAGTAGAACGTGTGATTCTTGATCTCGGGTTTGTGGGCTCCAACCCCATGCTGGGTGTACAGACTCTTTGAAAATAAACCAAAAAAAGAAAAAAAAGAAAGAAAGAAAGATTGCTAGAACCCAGGCAGTGTTGTTAAATCCGACTCCTTCTCTGACTAGCTATGGGTGAGCTCTGTCAAGCCCCTCATTCTGCCCAGCCTCATTTATTCACTTACGGAATGAGAGGGCTTGATTACGCGATTTCTACTGTTTCATTTAATTTAGAAAGAAAAATAACTGTGAGCGATATGAAATTAACATTTTTTATTTTTTGTAAATTTATAAAGCATTATATGACAAAATAACATACAGTTTATAAAGGAATTTGGGACAATCTGTCAGAAATACATCTCATCCTATCAGAAAAATAGGCCTAGTGTTTTGGCTATATGATATTTCTGTAGTTCACTGTATCTTAGACTGATGATCAGCAAATTTTTCTGTAAAAGAGTAGAGAGTCAATATTTTAGGCTTTGAGGAGCAGGCTCTGGAAAATTTCTGTTGCATCATCTTTTCTCTTTAGTCATTTAAACACGTGGAAGACAGGGAATGGGCAGGATTTGCTGACCCTTGTTTTAAAGGATAAAATTTACATTTGCATAAAACCAAAATCACTTGCTTTATAATGACAACAACATCACCACCAACTAGAAGATCCTGTTACATGTCGTTACATGGACACTGAACTTAGACCAAAAGAAACCCACCGAAGTTGATCTCTAATGCCTACTGGGGCCAAACATCCATCTGCCAGCTGGAACCAGTTTTAGCCCTTGAAGTCCCCAGTCCCAGGGGACCTGGCATGACTGGTCACCAACCACATAAAACCCTTGGACAGGTTTCTTTCATGGGAAATCTGGAACCAAATTGAAAGGTAAAAAGCTTGAAATGGAAATGCTTTCAGGAGCTTCAACACATAAACAGCAGGCCAAGACCCCAGCTGGAAGACTAAAGGGAAAATTACAAGAGACTATTTCGTAGTCCTTTTTTTGGATTAAGCTTGATTGAGCCTAAATCTTCCTCCCAGTTATAAGCCCCAACCCAACAGGCTGCAGATGTGGAAAGGGCTTATTCACAGGCATGGCAGGTGGTTTTGAACATAACTTTATACATCCTCCGGAGATGATAAATGCTAGATGTTAGAAAGAAACATAGCCCAGCCTTATTACTCAAAAGCAAATGAGTTTATAATTACTTCCTGGGTTAGTCTGAAGCGAACACATGACCCAGACCTAGCTGTGAACCTAACTCTGAATACAAAAAATTACTAGTTGGGACTGCTTTGGAAACAGCTAGGAGTAAAAGAGAGAACGATATTGTCCACATGTTTTCATTATGTGCATTATTACCATTAATTTGAGTCTTTAAGACTGCAAACTTGAAACTCAAAGGCGATTTTTCTCTTAGGAACTTGACTTGAAATTAGGTACACCGACTCCAGGGGAGCTTTATTATTACTACGTGGCTTTCCATTTGTACTTTGTAAAAACAGGAAGCTTTGTTAAGACATAAATATTAAAAAACAGATCTGATAGCTTAAAAGATGACGTCATTGAGTAAAACCAAATCAAGGAGATAATTGAGAATCTTTTGCAACATTTTTTTTTCATTGTCATCGATTTGTGCCAGTTCTGATCTTATTTGGAGCTGTGGTTCTATCTTTACGACTCATCCCATTTGGGTCATAAAAGCATCTTTTTTTTCTTGGCAGCAAAACCTCTTGCATCTTTTGAAGCTATGGCTATGGGTAGTTCTCCTTAGAGTCTACTTTAGCAGAATCAGTGACTCTGGAAAATAATCACGCATTTCTCTAAATGGATCTTCCTACCCCTTCCATGGTATAAAATCCAAGGAAAGAGGGAAGACCCATTTAGGTAGTGGCTTGATGTGTTGATTCTACAAGAAACCTGAAAATGAGTGTCTTTTCCTAAGTGGAAATTTTGGTTCATTGTAAGGGGAGAGGGATGGGGTGTTAGAGCCACAAACTAGGTAAGTTGCAAGGGGTTATGGGTGAGCAAACAAAGACCAGGATCCACTTGGGTGCATTAAACATGGCCATGCGGGGTCTGAGTGGTGGAATTTGAAGGAAGTGCTAAAGTAGTACTTCAATAAAACATCGAAAAAAATAAAACACAGAAGAAAATATATTAAAAAAAAAATAGGGACACCTGGGTGGCTAATTCGGTTGGGCTGCTATCTTCGGCTCAGGTCATGATCCCAGGGTCTTGGGATCGAGTCCTGCATTGGGCTCCTTGCTCGACAGGGACATTGCTTCTCTCTCTGCCTCTGCCTGCCACTCTGCCTGCTTGTGCGTGTGCTCTCTCTCTCTCTCTCTCTGACAAATAAATAAATTAATAATCTTTTAAAAAATAATAACAATAATAATGGGGCACCTGGGTGGCTCAGTTGTTAAGTGTCTGCCTTTAGCTCAAGTCATGATCCGGAGACCTAGGATCGAGCCCCACATTGAGTCCCCCTGCTCAGTAGGAAGCTTGCTTCTCCCTCTCCCACTCGCCCTGCTTGTGTTCCCTATCTCACTGTGTCTCTCTGTCAAGTAATAAATAAAATCTTAAAATAATAATAATAATAATGAAAAAAATAAAGTAGCACTTCACTGGGGTGCCTGGCTGGCTCAGTGGATGAAGAGACCCAATCTTGATTTCAGCTCAGGTCATGATCTCGGAGTCGTGGGGTTGAGCCCCATGTTGAGCCCCTTATGTGGATCTACGGTGGGGTGTCTGCTTGAGATTCTCTTCCCCATCACCCGCCATACTCACTCACTTGTGCTCTCTCTCAAATAATAAGAAATAATAATTCTTCAAAGTAGTGCTTCACCAACTCTCTGCCAAGGCACATAAATGCATATTCCTCTACAAAGTGTGATACGTGTGTCAGAGGTTCTGTTACTCACCCACCGCCATTCACTCAACTCCGGAAAACAAGTGGACATCCGCTTCCTGTTTTACCTGGTGATCAATCAGGAAACTCTTAATCATGCTTCACTGAATTTTAATACCTACCGTCCAAAACCACTGGATGAACGCAAGTTAACTGTCTCAAGATGAGTTTCTGAGCTTCACCTAAACACAGGAACTGCTTTTTTTCCAAAGCTTGTATAAGGGAATGGTGCTCGCTGGAAAGAGAAGTAAGAGGGACAGAGGACACAATGGCTTCCCATTTGGTTGCTGGTCATGCCAAGGTCACCCTCACCGTGCTTCCTTGCCCTGTAGCTGTTCCTTCTAGTAATAGTTGGTTCCAATTTCCAGGATCCTTCTCCACCCCCTTGAAGGTTCCAAGGCCAGCCAGCTAGCAGCTGCTTCCTCAGAAGTCTGGAGCCTGGCTCTACAGGCCTCTACTCATAGGTTTGGAGTTCTGAGGGCCCCAACTGCTGTTTCTCCTGTGGATCTAGGGGTGACCACTGCTTCCAGCAGCTGTGACTACTTCCGTGTCACTCTAGGCTTCCCGCCTCTAATACCTATTTCACTGAGTATATTAAATTCTCTCTGTTAAAATAACTGGTGTGTTTCCTCCTAGTTTAATTGCTCCTCTCTCTCCCTCTCCCTTTTTTTCCCCTTAAGTTTATTTATTTGTTTTAGTAATCTCTTCACCCAATGTGAGGCTTGAACTCATGACCCCGAGATCAAGAGTTGCATGGTCTTCTGACTGAGACATCTGGTCACCCCTTTTTGTTGATTCTTGATGGATACTCTTCTCTGTAAGCTTCTAGGGTTCAGATTCTTCAAACATGGCATGTAGCAATAGAAGAGAGCCTGGAAACATCCCTTCCAACTTATCTAGGGTTGACTGTCCCCCCCACTGGGGTCTATGTGCTTACGTAAAGTGATCCCCAAAGGGGGCTCCTCCTTCTCAGATCCCCATCACCCCCCACACATGCCACATATACATTCCTGTTGCAGCTTTGTGCCTGCTGCATGGATTGACAACACACCAATGGTTCTGCTCAAGAGTTCTCTTTCATCTTTACTCGGAAAAAAAAAATCAACCTGCCGGCTAGGAGACCACAACAAAAAGCCTAGATTCCAGAACATTCCTCTCATTGATTCCCTCCATAGCAGGATGGCCTATAACTTATTCAGGGTCAGTCTGCTTTCCATTCTGACTATTTAGGAGAGTCGGCCCCTCCTCAGAAGGCCACACACTAGGTGATCAGAGGGCTTCTAGACAAGCCCGAAGACGACTCCTTTTAGGCCCGTGAGTCTCTTCTTAGATACACTTAGAGTCTATAAAATGGACCTTAAAAATTATCTATCATCTATTCCAATGTTCATTTTAAGGAGGATCTATAGATTCTATATATTTTTTTAAATCTTTTTTTTTAAAAGATTTTATTTATTTATTTATTTGACAGCGAGAGAGAGAGAGAGATCACAAGTAGGCAGAGAGGCAGGCAGAGAGAGAGAGGGAAGCAGGCTCCCTGCCGAGCAGAGAGCAGAGAGCCCGATGTGGGACTCGATCCCAGGACCCCGAGATCATGACCTGAGCCGAAGGCAGCGGCTTAACCCACTGAGCTACCCAGGCTCCCCATATATTTTTTTAAATGACAATTTTGGATAAATAAACAAAAAAAATTCACTGAATAGATAATTCATAGAATACTAATATTCCTTTTGCCCAATGCTTTAAAGCAGCCAAAGTACTCAAAGGAATTCTGATAAAATACATTTAGATTTCATTTTGATCTTTAACCTGGGTCTGCACATCTTCAAGCCATGGGGTTACAATGTCAACAAATGCCGGGTTTGGGAATATGTAGATTTTATGGAAGAGCACTAGAGCAATTTTCCTATCATTATTCAGCAGCTGCCACTCCTGAAAATTGTAATTGCAGAGAAATAGAATGTTCTCAAATCGTGATGCGGGGAGGCAATGTTCTGTGATCTGGAGCGTGCAGTCCTAGCGAGGAATACAGCATATAATCTGAATATTTTGAATATAAAATGAAAATATTGCTCGGTCTTGCTGGGGTACATTAGGCCAGCATTCTTCAGTTTTTCAAAATAGTTGACAATATTTTGGTCCTTCGAACACCAGTGGTCATGTTCTGATGTGGACCCACGTAATCTTCTGTGTGTTCCAGTTCTGATATTTGATTATGCCATTCCCACTACTATTGAACAACCACGCTCATGTACATTTAGAAAGCACTTTAAACAATGAACTCTTTATTTTCCCCATAAATGTACAATAGCAGCCCAAGTTGAAAAATAGGGATGGGTCTCCGCAGAAATGTTTAAAAGTCTTCATTCCATTCACGGTGTTAGCGCTGTGATTATCCTTTTATTTTGTATGGTTATATAATGAACTCCCCCAAATCATAGTTTAAATCAGCAAACATCTATTATCTCTCCACATCTGTGGATCACGAAGTCAAGAGCACCTCAGCTGGGTGATGGCTCTTGGACCCTTACGAGGTTGCAGACAAGCTGTTGACCCGGGCTGTGGTCCCTTGAACATGGGGTTGGGAGATCAGTTTGTAGCCTCCCCCATGTGGTTATTTGCTCACTTCAGTTCCTGGGGGCTGTTGGCAGAGGCTTCAGGTCCTCTGTGGGCCTGATCAAAACAGAAGAGATTGTTGCCCTTAGAACAAGCAATCTTCGAGACCCTGCTCACAGTTCTTTTGGATATAGACCCAGTAGTGGAATTACTGGATCATGTAGTAGTTCTAGATTTAATTTTTTGAGGAACTGTCATACCCTTTCATACTGCTTGGGCCATTTTATGATCTTGTCAACAGGACACATGGGTTTCAGTTACTCTACTTCCTCACTAATTGGTTTCTCTTTTCTTATCTTTTATAAGCCACCCCAATGGGTACCAGGTGGTAGCTCATTGTGGTGTTGACGTGCATTTCTCTAATGGGTGTGGAGGTTGAGCATCTTGTCATGTGTTTGTTGGCCATTTGGAGAAATGTCTGCTCAAGTCTTTTGGCCATTTTAAAATCATGTTATTTGTTTGTTGTTAATCTTATTGAGTTGTGGTTCTGTGTCCTAATTATTCATCAGATAGAGGATGTGCAAAGATTGTCTCCCATAGGATGTCTTTTCACTCTGTTGATTCTGCTCTTGGATACACCAATTTGTTTTGTTTCGCTTTGTTTTGTTGGTTAGTTGGTTTGTTGATGTCTGATCTTATTGATCTGTTACTCTTTTTTTTTTTAAATATTTTATTTATTTGACGGAGAGAAATCACAACTAGGCAGAGAGGCAGGCAGAGAGAGAGGAGAAAGCAGGCTCCCTGCGGAGCAGAGAGCCCAATGCGGGGCTCCATCCCAGGACCCTGGGATCATGACCTGAGCCGAAGGCAGAGGCTTTAATCCACTGAGCCACCCGGGCGCCCCTGATCTGTTACTCTTAGAAAATCCTTTTTGGCTGGACTCCGAGCTGGAGGTAGAAGCTCTCGGCAAGGCCAGCCTCCGTCTCTTGGCAATCTGTTCCTGGTGGGTTTTCTTTGGCCTCCTTCATCCTCTTGGCCAAGAGTTTAGCATGTTTTGCAGCCTCTTCCTTATCTTTCTTAGTGTGCTGTTTCTTCAGAGCGATACACCGTCATTTGCTTTGGAGGACAGGTGGAGTAACAAGACGCTGGATCTTGGGAGCTTTTATTCTAGGTTTCTTACTGTCTTTGCTTGCGGGTTTTCTCACAACATACTGGGGGACATTACCTCTGCGAGACTGAAGAGTTTGCAGGTTCTCGTAGCTCTTTTGGGCCCTGGGTGATGAGGCACAGTACTATCAGTGAGCCTAGGAATATCCTTGTCCTTTTTTTTTTTTTTTTTTTACAATAACCAAACTGAGAACATTGAGATTGATATCCACAGCACAACCCTGAGCATACTTGCACTTTCCTTCTCCATCCCTCCTTGGTCTGTAGCAGGAATGCCCTTACTCAGGTGCAGGTGGACATGGCCATGGGTTAAGACACGCTGCTTCCTGGGGAAGCCTTGTTCCTCATTGCCACGTAATTTTGGCAAAGATCACGTAACCCTTCCATTCTTCACCCAGAGCATCAGCAGCAACTTCTGTAGCCATATGCTTCTTCTTTTTTTTTTAATTTTTTTTAAAATTTAAGTTCAACTAGCCAACATATAGTACATGGTTAGTTCTTGATGTATGTTCAATGATTCATTAGTTGCATAACACCCAGTGCTCATCTGCTTCTCAGAAAAGGTACGGAGTTTGCGTTCATCATCCGCTTCACTTGAGTTTCTGGCAGCCAGTAGCTGGGAAGGAGATGTTCAGCTTTATCCTGAAGCAGCCTACTGCCTCCGAGGCACCACAAAAAGCACGATACACAAACGCCTTTAAGTTTGATAGTGTCCCACGTGTCTCTTATTGCTTTTATTTTCTGTATTTTTGGTGTCATTTCCAAGAAGTCAGTGTGAAAACCAAAGTCACGAAGCTCTTCCTCGATGCTTTTGTCAGGGAGGAAGACCGGGTCCTCTGCCCTTAAATGTCCTTCGGCTAGAGCTGGATTTAGAATCAAAGGACGTGACGCAGATTAACAGGAGAAAATCAAATTTAATAGCATAGATACAGGGAATCCACACAGACATGAGATTCTGAAGGGAAAAGGTAGGGGTCCGGTCTGCTGACACAGTGGGGAGAAAACTCATTAGCAAGAGGTGAAAGGAGATGTTTGGAAAAACAAGATGGTTCTATCCTGCTGATGAGTTCCTTCCTAAAGGGGCCTCGGTTCAAGCTTCCCCTCCTGGGGGCAGGCTCGCCTTTCCAATGTAAATGTAGGCAGTCAAGGGGGCTGCCAAGCACCTTTCCTGCCCTGCGGGCTTTTTATTACTTTTAACTTGAAATAATCTTTATGCCAAAATGGCCTGTTTTGGGGGTGTCTCATCCTACAGCCCTTCATTTTCCTCTGGGAGCTTTACAGTTTTGAATCTTAAGTTCAGTCTTTAATCTACTTTGAGTTAATTTTTGTATGTGGTATAAGAGAAAAGTTCAGCTTCACTCTTTTGCATGTGGATGTCAGTTTTCCCAGTATTATTAGCTGAAAAGACTATCCTTTCCCTAACAAATAGTTTTGGTACCTATGTTGAAGACCATCTGACCACCTATCAGAGGGTTCGTTTGGGGACTCTGTATCCTATTCCATTGGCCTACAGGTCTGTCTTTATGCCAGTACCACACTCTTCTGATTACTATAGCTTTCAAATATGTTTTGAAATCGTGGAGGTGTGAGACCTCCAACTTTACTCTTCTTTTTCTTTTTCTTTTCTTCTTCTTCTTTTTTTTTTAATAGTGAAAAATTTGTATTTAGATTCAGCCAGCTGGACTCAGTTTAGACGATCCCGATTTTGTTGGCAACATCCAAAGCATCATAGTCAGGAGTCAGTTGAACATATGCCTTCTTCTCTGCATCAGGCCTGATCAAGATGCTGAC
This sequence comes from Meles meles, assembly GCF_922984935.1. NCBI lineage: Eukaryota > Metazoa > Chordata > Mammalia > Carnivora > Mustelidae > Meles > Meles meles. The sequence continues at coordinate 9,596,540 of NC_060087.1, forward strand.
CTTGGCCACATCAATGTCATAGAGCTTCTTCACAGCCTGTTTGATCTGGTGCTTTTTGGCCTGGACATCCACAATGAACACAAGTGTGTTGTTGTCTTCTGTTTTCTTCATGGCTGACTCAGTACTCAGGGAGAACTTGATGATGGCATAGTGATCAAACTTGTTTCCCCTGGGGGTGCTCTTTCAAGGATATTTGGGCTGCCTTCAGAGACGCAGAGTCTTGGGTCATTGGAACGTAGGTGACCTGTGGATTTTCTTTTTTTGTGTGTGACCATGGAAGCCTTTTAGCACAACTTTCTTGGCCTTCAAAGCCTTTGCTTTTGTCTTTGGCTTTGGGAGGGGCAGGGGCTTCTTTCTTAGCTTTCAGTGCCATCTTCACAAAAGGGGTAATCTTCTTTTTCAAGGTTATTTTTGACTAATTGTGGTCCCTTGAAATTTCACATGAATTTTAGGATGGATTTTTTTTTTTTTCTCTACAAAAAGTGCTGTTTGGATTTTGATAGGGCTTGCATTGAATTTGCAGATCCCTTGGATAGTATTGACATCTTAATATTAACTTTTTCAATCCATGAACATAGATGTCTTTCCATTTATTTATGTCTTTAATTTCTTTCAGCAATGTTTTATAGTTTTCAATGTGTAAGTCTTTCACCTCCTTGGTTAAGTTTATCCCTAAGTATTTTATTATTTTTGATGCTATTATAAATATTTTTAAAATTTCCTTTTCAAATTGTTCATTGTCGGTGCATGGAAACACAATTGGTTTTAGTGCATTCACTTTGTATCTTGCAACTTTGCTAAATCATTTATTAGTTCTAACACTTTTTTGTGGGGTTCTTTAGCATTTTCCCATAATAGCTCATGTCCTACAAACAAAGATGGTATTACTTCTTCTTGTCCAGTTTGAATGCCTTTTCTTTCTTTTTCTTACTTCATTGCTCTGGCTGGGACTTCCAGTACTACATTGAATAAAAGTAGCAAAAGAGAGCATTCTTACCTTGTTCATGATCTTAGAGGAAGTTTTTTGTCTTTTACTACTGAGTATGATGTTAGCTATGGAATTCTCATATATGTTTTTTATTATATGGAGGTAGTTTTTTTCTACTCCTGGTATGTTGAGTGTTTTTTATCATGAAAGTGTTTTAGGTCTTGTGAAATGCTTTTCCTTCGTCGATTGAAATGATCATGTGATTTTTGTCCCGTATTCTATCAACGTATTATATTACATTGATGAATTCTCATATGCTGAACCACTGTTATATTCCGGGAATAAATCGCACTCACTCATGGTGTATAATCCTTTTGATGTGCTCTTAAGTTGGATTTGCTGGTATTTTGTTGAACATTTTTGCGTATGACATCATCTTAACTAATTACATCTACAATGATCCTATTTCTAAATAAGGTCACATTTTGAACTGCTGTGAGCTGGGACTTCAACATCTCAAACCCCTGTAATTTCCACCCCAAGTGCCCACATGCTTTATTTATTTTGAGTTCTGCAGTTCCAGAGAATTGCTTTTCATTGTTTACAGAGGCCCTTTGAATGCAAAACATTTGTATCATTCCCTTGATTTCCCCGCCCTCCCCCCTCCTGCTGTGGACACCAGCCACTTTTGTACAGTGAACTCATTTTTAATTCAGGGAAAAAAAAATAAATGATTGGTATGTAGGTCAATTCCTAGTTCTGTCTCAGAAAACAAAGGACCAGGGTTCAGCTAGCATAGCGTTCAATTATTTCTTCATATGGCCTTTGTACATTTGCTCATGTGCATTTCACCTCTCTCTTTCCTGTGACCCAGAGATAGTAAATTTCCAAAGATCTGGCTCAGAGCTAGGTAAAAAGTCCAAATTTATCACATCTTGGATGAATCTTATTTGATGCTTTTGAGAATCTTTTGACCTCACTAAACTAGGCTGGTTTCTGTACAGAGGTATGAGTTGTTAAAAATGAACTTCATATTTTTTTTTAATGGAACTGTGTTTTTCCACCATTCGGGTTGATGATTACTCTAAGATTTTAAGCATATTGTTGAGACTTTAGTAAAAGTTCTCTCAAAACACTCAAGGAATACATAGGGTCTTTGGTTGCTTTCTGGTATCGTTCTCTTTAGGAAGTCTCCCTGGTGCCCTGACCTTCCCATGGCACCCTGGAGCTCTGAGCAGTTTCTTACAGGTTCAAGACCATTCTCCTATATCACCAATTGAGAGCCTTCTACTCAAAGCTTTGGCATGTTGGAAATAAATTTTCCACTGTGGGAACATTTTCATTTTTCAAATTAAAATTGCAACACGGTGCTATGGTTAGAAGAGTGACATTTCTAATTAAGGTGACACCAAGTCACACACATGATACAGATGAATCACTTTATGGTGTTCACCACACTTGACAGACAGAGCAAGATGCTTCTGAAAAATTAGGCATTGGCTTGTAGCATCTGTCCATGTTAATCTATTCTTGAAAGATGTGCATATCCAACCTTCTCTTGGGAGATTAAGGAAGTAACAGGATGATTTTTACAAAATTGAATATCAGATTTTCTTATGAATCAGGAAGAAGGTTATGGTGTTTCTTCAGAAGGGACTTCTTATTTATAGCATTTTGTCGAGTGGGGAACCGGAGCCAGCTCACGAAGGCCCATAAGATCTAATTCTTAAAAAGGCGGGAATTTTGTGAGTTGATTGACATCATGTTGTTCGCTTGAAATAGGCCATGGTGGAAGGATTTACACCGTGGAAATCAGAAATGCTACAAACAGGGGCTTTTGCCAACACATCACTGAGTTTGTCCCTTCTTCTTTTTTTTTTTTTTTTTAAAGATTTTATTTATTTATTTGACAGAGATCACAAGGAGGCAGAGAGGCAGGCAGAAAGAGAGGGAGAAGCAGGCTCCCTACTGAGCAGAGAGCCCAGTGGGGGGCTCCATCCCAGGACCCTGGGATCATGACCTGAGCTGAAGACCGAGGCTCCAACCCACTGAGCCACCCAGGCACCCCTGTCCCTTCTTTTTTAATACAAGCAATGAACACTATGCATAAAATGCCTGCCGTGTCCTTTTTAAATGGTGGCCCCACCAAAAAAAACGAATATGTATATTTTTTTTACTAAAGAGAAATATGTGTGTGTGTGTGTATTTTTAATGGAATGCATGACCTCTTTGAGAAAAGAAGACAAAGAGTAAACATTATCCATGAGGATAAAAGGAGTCCAAAGAAGAGAGAGAAAGCAGTGCACGCACATATGGCAGAAACTTCGTGAACATGTCGGACTTTGAGCTGGGTCTCAAAGTACAGGTAGGGAAGGAAAAGGAGCAATCAAGTGGAGAGAAGGTCATGACAAAGAATTGGTAAGCAGATAGGAGGAGTCAAATCTACTGTGCGTAGGAACAGCAAGTGTGGAATGAGAGAGCGTAGCCATGTAGGGAGCTTGCAACTGTGTGCGGCGCGATACAGTCTGTGAAGACTTTCTTATACATTGTCTCATTCTTTTCTTCAAGTCTGAGAGATGAGGGCAACTGAGGGTCAAAGGATCAGTGTGACCCAGCAGGATGAGCCCACATTTGGAAAAAATAGGAGACTTCTATGCCCTGCTCATCTTTCTTCCCACTATCCTGTGTTGATTCTGTTCATCTATGTTGTAAGGCATGTAACACAGAGAAGCAGCCACGAGAAGGGATTCTAAATGAGTAATAATGCAGTACACCCTGATTTGCTTTAAATGTGCAGCTATGATGTTCTGGGTGGCTCTGAATGGCAGTAAGATCTGACTTCTTTATTTTGAAGATTTTATTTATTTGAGAGAAAGAGAGAGCACAGAGGGAGAGTGAAAGGAGAAAGCAGACTCCCCACTGAGAAGGGAGCCTGATGAGGGGCTTGATCCCAGGACGCCATGATCATGACCTGAGCTGAAGGCAGATTTTAACAGACTAAGCCACCCAGGCACCCCAGTAAGGTCTAACTTCTAAGTAAAATTGCTTCCAAGAATTCAGATACAATTTCTGTGCAAGATGTCCAATATACCCCAGCCCACAGCTTCATTGTACTCGATGCTAACTCTGGACAGGAAACAGAGTAGTAATTAGAGTTCAATTTCTAAGAAAAAGCACAGAACAAGTAAAAAAAATAGTACTATCTAAACCAGGAGGCTTGGATTCTTAGGTCCCCTGAGAGTCAACTTTTCTAAAAGAAATATTTTTGTTCTTTTCCCCATACCATACACTAACCTTCAAAAGGAATAAACAGGAATTAAACTTCGGAGCTTAAAATTTTCCAGGAACCCGAATCCCACAAACACTGTTGAGCGAAAGAAGCCAGACACAAATGCGGTACTTGACGACTTCGTTTCTGTAAAGTATGAGAAAAACGGGCAAAACTAATCTGTGCTGTTAGAGGTCAACCTTGTGGTTACTGTTGGTGGGGTGGGGGGCTCAGGGCCAGGAAGGGGTCAGAAGATAGCTCCTGGGGTATGGGTGATGCTCAGTTTTCTCCCTCTGGGTGCTGTTTACACAGGCATGTTCCCTTGGCAACTCATCAAGCTTCCCCATATAACGTGCACGTTTTTCCTTATGTATGTTATACTTTAATAAAAAGGTACTTACATATTTCCTGCAAAAAATCTTAAGTAGGATAGAGCCAGGATTACAGTACTTTGAGAGACAAATAATGTTTGATGCTGTAAAAATGCTCAGTGATAAGAGAGTCAAGGACTGTAAGTCTGCTCCAGCCGATGTTGGGGTTGAGCAGTCTAACGAGGTTCTGTGGGAAGAGGGCCATGTCCACGGGAGCCATGGGACATTCCAGCCTTCCAAAGGGGCGCCAGAATGTGACTGAAGGATACTCGAGAGGATTGCAGGAACACTAGGAGGCCCGAGATGGCATGCAATGTATGATATTAAACTACAACAGATAACAGTCAGGGTCTGGCCCACTCTGGGGCCATTTTCCCATTACTCAGCTGATTGGTTGCCCTTTAATGCCTTAATTTAGAAGGAAATTATTTCAGATAAAGATGGCAAAGGCCACATTCATATAGGCAAACGAAAATGTTTTAGTCACTCAGTGAATAGGATACAATTTCGTTGTTTTTTTTTTTTAAGATTATATTTGTTTATTGACAGACACAGATCACAAGTAGGCAGAGAGGCAGGCAGAGAGGGAGAGAGGAGGAAGCAGGCTTGCTGCTGAGCAGAGAGCTGGATGTGGGGCTCGATCCCAGGACCCTGAGATCATGACCTGAGCTGAAGACAGAGGCTTTAACCCACTGAGCCACCCAGGTGCCCCTAGGATACAATTTTAAAAGGAGGGTATAAGGCCCCTTGAATCCCATTTTCTCATGGCTCTTCATAACTTTAGCAAATACTCAAAATCATGGGATTTTTTTTTTCCTTAGCAGAAAGAGTTTTTCAATTTAAGAGACATACTATCTTATCTCCCTTCTAGATTTTCCAAACTTGTAACTTGTATCAAGTCAGATCATCAGAATGTTCTGTACCATGTTAGGTGAGTGTCTTACCTCTTTGGAGCAGAGATCTGATTTTTTTTCTGTGCTATGGAGCCCATTGGTGGTCTGGTGAAGCCCATAGGACCTTGTCCAGAGTAAGCATGTAAATACATAAAACAAATGCCAAAATGCATGGCGTTACAAAGAAAACCACTTACACTAAAATTCAGTTAGCAAAATATTTCAGTATAGCAATATATGTGCTTCTTAATTAAAGCATTACAAACAAGAGCTGCCTGAGTTCTTTTTTTTAGAATATTTTTATTTATTTATTTTAGACACAGGAGGGGGTGCCCACATTAGCAGGGTGGGGGGGGGCAGAGGGAGGGAGAAAATCTCAAAGCAGACTCTGAGTGAAGCTCAGAGCCTAACAGAGGACTCCATCTTGAGACCCTGAGGTCATGACTTGAGCCAAAACCAAGAGTCGGACCCTTAACCGACTGAGCCATCCAAGAGCTGCCTGAGTTCTAATAGTAATTGTACTTTCAAAGTAGGAACGAGAACATGAACTTCTGAGATATTGGCGATAACTATATCATTGATAAGAAAATACCTGTGATATTAGTTAACCATCTCCATTTTAGAATCTGTTCTTGGCCTATATTCATGTTAACAGTCATTTGACCATAACATTCTTGATTTTTTGGTAAAACTATTTAAATCATTGCATAACCTCTAATTCAAGCTCTTGTGAATAAAGGGTTTAGATTTTAGCAGTAAGAGCAATCACCTCTGTAAACCAAGAAGCTTCATGTATAACTGACCTTACATTTTTGCTCTCGTTAAATTTTCCATTTATTGAAAGTAAAAGTATTAACCCATGTGGCTTCCATATTTGGCTTCTCTGCCTTTATACAATTTTCGTTTTCTGCTGCTATTGTATGCACCCAACTTTACGTGTGTTTTTTATTGGAAGCTATTGTGTATGTGCATGTGTGTTTAGAGCTATGGCATAAGTACAAGACTAAGTGTCATTATTCCAACACACCCAGGGCCGCCGAGCCTCTTTGAGGATATGGGTGTTGGTCTCCAGACACTGTGCTCTTTCCTAGCCGCTAGTATCTGCTTACCTCTTCATTGTTTGCTGACAAAACTAGCCAACACGTTTGATATTTAAGCTTGGAAAAACAAGGGCAAAAGGTTTTATTTCTGGGGACAAATGAAAATGACATATTTGTAGGAAGGAGGTTTGGAGCTAAAAGCACATGGGAGCAGGCAGGCTGAAGGAATAGAATCTGCTAAGGATAACATGTACGTCAAACGTCCTATCACTTAGGTGTGGAAAGAAAGTTTCATGTCCACTCTCCTTGCTAAAGAAAGGTTTTCAGGTGTAACAGTTTGGCTTTTTATTTAATCTGTCCATCATATGAGCATTTGGAGGTAACTCTGACGATTCAGACACATTAGAAAGGTGGCTGGTTCAGGAAAAGACTACCCCGCCGCCCGCAACAACCCCCACCCCCACCCCCAAGAGAGCACCAGTGAGTTTCTCTATAGTCTCTGGAACATTCTTGAGATTTAAAATTTCATGTGGATAATTCTATCCTTGATCCCAGTTTGTTTTCTTCTACCAATTCTACTTCCTTCATATACATACACGTACATACTACATATTGGATTATTCCAGGATCTGAGCATTTCGAAATGAGTATTTAATCAGGAGCAAGAGTTTATCTTGAGGTTGGAGGGAAAACCACAAAAACAAAACAGCACAAGCTCTTTGTCGATGTCCTACATCCAAATAATCGAAAACCTTGGTAAATAGCAACCATAAGATTTCGAATTAATTTGCAGTGTAGCTGAATGCGGATTTGTTGTTCCATGAGAGAGCGTGGTTTCCAGGAGACGGGAATTGACTTTGAAAAAATATTCCAGTGCAGAATAGCATTGGGCATGGTGAAGGACAGCGTGCCCATGTCCTGTTGTTGAAGGGCACGGCAGAGGGTCAACCAGAGAAAGTAATTTCCTTTCATGCTCTAATCTTTCCACCCCCATTTCAATGTGATTTTTTTTTTTCTTGTACTGATTTCAATGTAAAAATTCTATGCTCACGGAGAAAAATTAGAAGAGAGATATATTCATTTTTTTAAAAAGATGTTTAAGTGACAAAAAAAAAGTCTTAGCGTTCTGATTTACTAACTTCAAGGTACTGCCTGTGTGATAGATATTAAATGTATTTGCTGGGTTGGAAAGGGACCTCTCATGACAGCCAGAAAGAGTAGATGGTTTGCATGATAATTTTCTTTGTCCTTAATTAGCAAATGCTGTGCACGTGGTCTTCTTCCCTGTTCAGCTTAAGAGTGACCTTGACAATAGATGACTCCGAGTCAGAAGCAAGGCCGTCCTTGAACATGTTCTCCATTTGTCTGCCTGTATGAAAGTGGCAGTGACAGTACCTGACCCCTCCCTAGAGATGGGACCGTCCTTACTTGTTCTCTTTATTCTTCCACCTCCACACTCGTGCAGGGGCCTGGGTCATGCCCCACGGGCTTTTTGGGTAACCATCACAGCAGCTCCCCAAAACTTTTAAATCTGCATGTCCTCTGTAACCAGCCAGCAAGGGCATAGGATGACCTTCAACACTTGAAAATGGTCTTCCCTGGGGCACCTGGGTGGCTCAGTCAGTTGAGCATCTGCCTTCGGCTCAGGTCATGATCTTGGGGTGCTGGGATTGAGTCCCACCTCAGGCTCCTCGCTCAGAGGGGAGTCTGCTTCTCCCTCTCACTCTCCCTCTGCCCCTCCCCTGCTCATGCTCTCTCTGTCTCTGTCTCTGTATGTGTCTCTCTCTCAAATACATAAAATCTTTAAAAAATTAATAAATAAAATAGTCTTCCCTGGGGGCCAAGGGTTAAGAAGCCCATCAGAGTCCCCTGGAGAAGTTCACGACTCGAGGGTAGATATTTTAACAGTTTTGTCAATGAACAGACCAAAAATTTTCTCACTACTGATTCCCCTACCTCTCGTATTTGAGGCGTTTAGAGAAGGAAGGGAGCTATCATTCCAAAATTGCTATTGTTTGGTGTGGTTTAACATATCTCACTCATTTAGCACAATCAGAAAAAAATTAAAAAGAAAATTAGCAAGCTACTTCCTTTCAAAAACAATGATCATCCGTGGAGGGAACAATATGTGTACGTGCCTAGTAGGGGACCTGCTCTGTGCTGCGTGCTCAGTGATGGCAGCTGTTATCATGCGTTTCCTCTTTTAGGAAAGGCTGCCTTATTAACTCACCTCACACAAAGACATCCGGGGATGACCCTACAAGAGGAAATAAGATGGCTTGCCAAATGCTTCCTTTCATTTAAGTACAATCCATGAGATTTCCCGACCATTCATCATAAACAAAGAGGCATTTGCAGCTTTAGGAACTCAATGGATACACTACTGTCGGGAAGGAAGAATTTCCTCGGCTCTTCTAGGTCCTTCTTACCAGACTAAGAATCAAATTGACATGAGACAGATCAACAGGAGAAAATCAAATTTAATTTTATGCTTACAAGGAATGCACACACCCATGAAATTCCAAAGACAGACATAATAAAGTATGTATGTCGTCCTGAATTAAGGAGAAGGAAGTAGGCATCTGGGAATTCAAAGGGAAGGAATGCAGTTTACAGGAAGATGAAAAGTAAATGTTTGATAAGCAAATGTTTGCTGGGCCACTCAGAAACAGTGGGACATAGAGGGCTTTGATCAAACAGGTCTTGCTAGCTTCATCCCTATCGTGCCTGGGTCATTTCAGAGTATAGTTACGGCGACAGCTGCCTTCCTGGAGCAGGTGTTCTATCTCAACTCATTTCAGGCTATCGAGTGGGAGGCAAAGAGCTCTTCCTGAATCTGCTTGCATTTAACTCAAAATTATCTTCATGCCTAGGTGGCCCATATTGGGGCAGCTTGCCCTTGGCCCCTACACTACCCATGACACAGACCAAAAAAGACACAATTCTGTTCCACCTTTGCTCACTCCATTGGGTATTGCTATATAATGCCTGCTTCTCTACTTTTCTTTTTTCCCATAAAACACTGGCTGTACACATACCCCAAAAGCCTTCCGACTCTTCCAGGACTTAGCCAGCTAATTCTCAGGTTTAATCACACAACTCCACTCCTACACTGCCCCTTCTCTCCTGGGTTCTGTGAGTCCCCACCTCCAGCTGAATCACTCAGCCACAATCATGTTAATTGCCTCCACCTGGCTGACTTTCTTGGGGGCAGGCTGCCTTTATCAAGCAGTAGGCGACATGTATTTATGCCACAACATTTTAGTACCCATGGTACAAATCAACTCTTCTGATTCTTTCAGGTGTGAATTACAGTGACAGCTTTCTGCGTTATAATTACAGCCAAACCTGAAATAACTGCAAATCTCAATGAATGTGTTATGGAAAACCAACCTCCATGCTTCGGAACCAAACTACAATGCAAAGACAGAGTCTGGGATAAAGAGGAACAATGGCTTTATTGCTTGACTGGGCGAAGGAGGCTGCAGCAGGCAGTGGCCTTCAACAACTTCGAGTCTCCTGGGAAGAATGGGCTGGGGGGGTTCTAGGGAAATTCAGGATCTAGCCAGTTTCCACAGGGACGGTGTACGTGTCGCCAGCCTCCTTAGTTGTTTCCAGGGTGGTCCCGTGTTCCTGAAACAGAAGGCTAAAAAGGGAGGCAGGGAGGTTTGTGGAAGTGGGGAAAAAGGTAACTTTAAAACTGAGCTTCAAACACACACACACACACACACACACACAAAACAAAACAACAACAAGAACAAAAAAACTGAGCTTCACTGGAAGCATTAGTGCCGCCATTTTGATTTTCATTTAATTTTTATTCAACTCAGGATGAGCTTTAGAAAATCATTCTGTTTTCAGTCTTTAGTTTCATGCTTTAGTAAGCACCATACATTCATTCAATAAGGTGTTTGTTTCGACAGTTAAGCCTTACAGCATGGGTTCATAATTCTGAGCACAACTATTCATGGACTAGGCCTCCAGGAGTTGATAAAGGAGACAGAGAAAATCGGACCTTCTTGGCATAGACTGGCTAGCTGTTGAACAAACTCCTCTCTTCTGCCTCCTGAGCACCATCCTAACCAATGAAATACATACAGAAATGATGAAGATGAATTCCAGGCCTAGCCCATTACAATCGTCCAGGTACGACCTTTTGAATTCTTTCCTATTAGCCATGACATTGGAGGCCATATGTTGAAAACGGCAGAGCCATAAGAAAACCAGAACTGGCGCTTGGAGGAATGTCACCCACCTCTCAGGAATACCCCTTTGGGGCCTTTCATGAAAAAGACATAAATTTCTAGTTTTTCTAAGCCACTGAGACTTGGGATGTGTATGTTGTAGCATAGTTTTACCTTAAGTAGTAAAGATTGATACTGTGCATTTTCAAGTAAAGTGTTAGGTTTCCCCGAATAACGGTACGTCTTTTCTTTGTCTACTGTTGGAGAATATTCCACACTGACACCTTCTGCTACCTGAAAGTTGCTTTTAGAAGTAAATCTCTGATGATGACTTTGTTAGTCGGTCATAACATCCTTTCTTTTTCCTGTACATGGAAGGTAAAAAAAAAAACAAAAAACCAAACCAAAAAATACCCCATCGATTAAGATGCATTATTTTAGTTAATGTTTTAGCGATGAGTAACAAAGGTTATTCTAACAACTGAACTAACAACTCACAGTGAATTAAGAAATCTTGGGAATAGTGACTTTCTCAGGCCCCCAAGACATGATGCAATGTTTCAGTGACATTTCCACTTTACAACGAAGATACAACTTAGGCTCTGCTCAAAATTCTCTCAGCATACGTCAGCACATGCGGAACTGGAAACTCTCATGCCATTAGGCTAGATGTATTCAATTCTTGTTTCTGGGACACAAGTGTATGAGACGTCCATGCAATGCTATGCCAAGCTTTCCGTTCAGTATCACACTCCGTTAGACAACTTGAGGTGTGTGCTTGCCTGCAACGTGCCTTTTCTCCCACAGCAAACATTCACGAAGCACTGACCGGCGACTGTCTAAATGCTTGGGACACAATACCGAGTGAGCAACAGTCTTGGTCATCGAGGAGCTTAGAGGTCTGGGCAGAGGGTAGCTAATTCCTGTGAAGAAGAGGCTGAGAAAATCTTCAAAGATAAGAGCCTATCTGATAGAGATCTGGAAAGGATGGGCAAGTATATGAGGATAAATGAAGGAAAGGCATTACAAGTTGAGAGAATACCAAGGACCAAGACGTGAAATTTTGAACCACGTGAAACCAACCTGTGGGGACTGACGAGTTCCTTTTGACTGGTGTTCAGGGGAAAAGTGGGGAGTGCAGAAGGGGGTTGGGGAGCTAGACTGAGGTCAAGTTATGGAATCTTGGATGATATTCTGTATATCCTGAACATTTACTTTCTGTATACAAAGAGAGGTCAACAGATAGATAGTAACAGAGGATAAATGTTCAGCAGAGCAGTGAGTGACCTGATCACATCAAGTTTAGGGGAAATCATTCTGGCAGAGCATGGAGGATGGCCTGGAATAGCGATGGTATTCTGGAAGTGCCGAGGCCAGGTAGGAGGCTGTTGGAGTACTGGAGGAGAGGTGGCTCTGGATTTGGGAGATGTCTCTGGATTTGGGAGATGTTTCTGAGACGGAATTAGGAGGACTCGTTGGCATTTGGATATGTAAGGGCCAAGGGCAGGCTGCTCTCAAATGTGCCACTTTGGCATACTGGTTATTGTAAATAAAAGTGACTTAAGGGGCAGCCTGCCCAAGGACTCTCAGACCCTCCTCTGTCCTCCTGAAAGCAGGAAATAAGTCTCCCAGGTGAAAGGTACCCTCCCTGGGGTGGGCAGTAAAGAGACATCCTTATCACCAGAGATGGGAAATTTTGAGCCCAGAAGGCTGTATAAATGACCTGTGGTGTCCCTCTTGATCAGATGGGGGCCCCTGAGCATGGGGCAACCTGACCAGGTAGAACCTAGGAGCACAGGCAGTGAAAGCATTCACCCGAGGGAGAACAAAGGAGATAGAAGTTTATTGGATATACCACAAGGGGGCCACGGGCAGGACAGCAGAGGAGAGACTGACTGTCCAGAGGCGGTGGGGTGGGGGGGGCTATTTAAAGGAGGGAAGGGTAGGAGGGATGGGAATGCATGGATTTTCCCTTTTTTGGTACCTGTGCTCAGTTGCAAGTAACACTCATCCTCTAGGACTTAATGGAGATTTTGAAGTGGGTTGCCTGGCGGGCCTGTTTGTAGCCAGCCCGGTGGACCCTATGTGCTCTCTGGCCTTGTTCTATATCCCATTGCTCTAGCCTGCTGCCTAAAATTGGCCTCTACACAGCCCTTGTTGCTTTTTAGTAATCTACTACCCCAGTCCAAATCCTGTCTAGAATTCCTTACTATATTCCATTTTCTTTGCCCTGTCAATTTCTCATAGATTAATTGTCTCTTTGTCTAAAACTTCTAAAAACTGCCTGCCTCGGTCATACTCTCGGGTCTCAATTCCATGATTAGACATGTGAAAAAGCTTGGGTTTTTTTAATCCCGTTAATCTAACTCATGTCGGTTTAATTCTGAGTCCAGTTGGAAGACCCTGAAGAGTAGAGAAGACTACTTCCTTCCCTTCAGGGGGAAAGGAGAAAAAGAAGTTAAAGATGCCTACGATTTCTAGCTGGGACATCTGGGCAGGTAATGACATTACTAGCGGAGAGAGGAAATCTGGAAAGAGAAGCCAAATACACAGGGTGAAGCCAAAGAGGTCTTTTTGTTGTTGTTGTTGTTGTTTTGTTTTTAAAGATTTTATTTCTGTATTTGACAGAGCAAGAGAGCACAAGCCAGGGGAACAGTAGAGGGAGAGGGAGAAGCAAACTCTCCACTGGGCAGGGAGCCCGATGTGGGGCTTGATCCCAGGACCCAGGGATCATGACCCAAGCCGAAGGCAGACGCTTAACCATCTGAGCCACCCAGGCGCCCCAAGATGTTGGTTCTTGACATGTGGTAAAAGAAGTGCCTGTGGAATCTCCAGGTTGAAAAAGAACTCGAAAAGGACACTGTGCTTTACAGACTCAGAATTTCATAGTTCATACTCATTCCAAACGGGAAAAAGGTATTTTCACTGTGGAGAAGCGTGGAAGGAAGACATCACCTGAACCCGACGGTTAGTCAGCACCAAAATGATGTCTCCTGATAGAATATGTCAATAAGGTTACAACATCGCTCATGAATTCTCTTGCCAGAAATTCATAACCTGATTGTAATCGTGAGAAAACACCAAACACCCCCTAACGCGTTACTGAAACAAGGCTTCAGCTGCCTCCAATTTGACCTCGAACTTTCTAGTTGGGTTGTCTTGCTTGTCTCTTGGCTCAGGCAGAAGACCCTGAGGGCAGGGCGCCTGGGTGGCTCAGTGGGCTAAGGCCTCTGCTTTCGGTTCAGGTCAGGATCCCAGGGTTCTGGGATCGAGCCCCACATCGGGCTCTCTGCTCAGCGGGGGGCCTGCTTCCTCCTCTCTCTCTGCCTGCCTCTCTGCCTACTTGCGATCTCTGTCTGTCAAATAAATAAATAAAATCTTAAAACAAAAAAAAAAAACCTTACCAAGATGTAGCTGCCGGTACTGCCTGCTCAGGTGACTCGGGCGGGGTCCCCATGCCACTTCGTGTGCCTGCACACACCTCGACTACATGCACAACTTGTATGTTGTCACTGCGCCACCAGAGTTCAGGGCTCCCTGGGAGCGGATAGCCTCTTCTTACTGTGCACCTGTGGGAACCCACTGGCAGCCCAAACGTGGCTGGAGGTGGACCACTAGTGGTCACATGTGTCCAAAGGCATTTGGTTGGCACTCCCAGCCCCCACCCAATTCTATAAAAGAGAACCTGAAAAACTTCATCTGCTTCGTCTGATCTTTTATTGAGATCCTGGGTTAGCCGGTGAAGGGGGTAGAATTTGTCACCCCAAAATATGCCTCTTTGGTATAAGGATTATCTTGAGATTTTTTTTTTTTATTAAAAACAAAAAACAATAACAACAACAACAACAACAACAAAACCAGCAGACACAGAAGCTCTGAAAAAAAGAAGAGAAGTTACCCTTTTGGAAGCGACATTTACATTTACAAGGGAAATCTCCATATGTAAGGGTAGCTCCCGCACCGTAGCAGGAAGAAGAGGATGATCAAATCTCTAGAAAATTTATCAATGGGAGAGTCACTGACAAATCAGCCTGTGCTACGTAACCTCCTGTAACTGACTCCGTACCCCCAAGGTCTTTCTTTTGTCTTTAGCCGAAGATGGTATTTCAGGTGGGGGCCTGGGTCCTTGCTGAGAGTCTCTCCCATGTATGTATGTATGACACGTGCATGTTATTCAACTTCTGTTTGCTTTTCTCCTGTCAGTTTGTCTTTTTATGACAGAGGCATCTCAGCCAAGATCCCAGTAGAATAGGAGGAAAATGATTTTCTCCTCCTTCACAGAGGGAGGGAGAGTTAGCCACTGATCTCAGTGTTAACTGCTGGTGGGGTGCTCCAACTTTGACCAGAAAATGAACACTACTGGGAAGCTTAAAATTCGAAATAAGAACACATTTATCCTGAGACCAGTGTAGTAGCAGCCTGAGATAATCAGATATGAGACACAGAGACTAGAGATCCAATACATGGATTGTTGACATGTCTAAAAGAAAGTTCCAGAACAAGTGGAAGATATGCAGTATTTGGAGAAGAGAATACAGTTTTCTTGAGCTGAAGAAAAATGTTTCCTCTCCCTGACCCTATGTCAAAGCCAAATTGACTAAAATTGCTCGGTATCTGAAGGTGAGCAGCTAACGTTTTAAATTTCAAAGATAAAGAATGACGTAGATTTTCAGAAAGGGGGGAAAAAAGATTATCCACAAAGTATAAAGACGGGCTTTTCCTGAATGTCACAGAGTAATAGTGACACAGGGAAGCCGAAGGCCAAAGTGGCTCCATGAAAAAAACCTGCCTTTTTCCTCCTTCTCCTGCTTCTATTCTTGCTAAGACTGGCACCCCCATCTCAGGTCCTCCTTGCACCGGTCAAGGAGCTAACGATTTCTTTGGAGTCTCCCAGCACAACAGGTAACACCCACAGAGTGACCAGGCTGGTCACTGCGAACTTTTTCCAAGACCACCGACTCCAGACACCTTGACACCAAGACCCCTGGTCCTGGGGCATAACTGACTTATGGAGGACACCAGAGCCCTGGTCCTTGTTCTGACCAGTTCCTGGATGCCTGAGAGGGCAGGGGCACCAGACCATCGTCTTCATTAAAACCCCAGACCCTGAGCAAAGACGAGAGTCACTCTCCCTACCTTCTGAGTCTCCCAGCAGCTCGGTCTTTCTGTGTTCTCCCTTTCTGTCTTCAGTAAACTCTGTTCTTCTTCTTGGCTTGTAGTTGATTTCTATCATGCCCAGAGCCAGGTCCCCTCTTGGCTGCTCTTGTGGGACCCACTCTGGGTCCTCGGACCCAACCAGCCTGCATCAACAGGATACCCAAGACAGAATATGGAATATTTTGAAGGGGGAAGGCTGTGTGTGAGTCTCTGATTCCATATCAAGTCATGAGCAAAAGCCAGCTAAGTCATTCTCATTTATATATGCTATCTAAAGAGTCCACCCTTGGTGTGACCATCTGGCCCAGTTGGTGGAGCACACAACTCTTGATCTCGGGGTCGTGAGTTCGAGCCCCACATGGGTTGTAGAGATCACTTTAAAAAATTTTTTTGTTGCGGGGGGCACCTAGGTGACATAGTGCGTTCAGTGTCTGACTCTTGGTTTCAGCTCAGGTCTGATCTCAGAGTCATGAGATCAAACCCCGTGTAGGGCTCTGCACTCAGAGAGTCTGCTTGAGTTTCTCTGTCCCTTTCCCTTTGCCCCTCCCCCTGCTCTCTCCCCCAAATAAATAAATAAATCTTTTAAAAAAATTTTTTTAATCTTAAAAAAAAAATAAAGATTCCACCCTAAGAAAATTCATTCACAGATACACTCTCTAAATGACTGAGTGTTTAATCAAGATAAAGACTTGTGAAGTAGAAGTGCTGGGTCTTAGTCCAGGAAATTCTGGAAAATCAATTACATTAGCAAGTCTGAATGATTATTGTAAATATGGCTTAAAAGCACAGAAATGTTTTTCAAAATTCAACTTTTCACCCATTTTGTTTCTCTAAAAATACTTTAATAGAAATAATTTGGTTCAATTCGCAATGATTGGCATTGGGGGAAATCTGAATCAGAACTGCATATATATCACTATTGTATTTTCTAAATTAGAGAATTGCTCTGAATTGCATTGTTCTGAGAAACTACGTTGGTGTCCCTGGGTAAAGGGAAACATAACAGCGGGGAAGGAGGGAGAGGAAGAGAGCCAAGGAGGGAGACGGGGGCAGGGCGCGGGGGAGAGGGGACTGGGAGGGGAACGCAGTCAAGCATTGGTGAAGTCGCATAAATGACGTATGGGAGTGCTTTGTACTCTTCTGTACCTTTGAGATCATTTCAAAGGAAAATGTTTAAAAGCAGTTTTTTAAAAATGTAGGATCAGGATGGACTAATATTCTTCTGAGAGCCATTTCCATGTGGTGGCTGGGGCAGAATCCAGTTTGAGTGGGTTTGTAGAGTCAGAGATGAAGTAGAGAAGAAGGGTAGGTAACTCTTTTTTTTTCTTTTTAAGATTTTATTTATTTACTTGAGAGAGAGTAAGAGAGCACCAGTGTGGGGAGGGCCGGCCCCCCCCACCGCCAGCAAGGAGCCCGATGCGGGACTCGATCCCAGGTCCTGAGCTGAAGGCACAGACACCTAACTGACTGAGCCACCCAGGTGCCCTGGTAGGTAACTCCTGATCCTGAAAGACAAATATCTTACCCGCTTGAGTGCTGGGTTTTCATAGTTTGAGTTTTCTTAGGCAAATCACATGTGTAAACTCCGGGATTAATGTGCCCACTTCCATCCCATACCATAATGTAACAAAATGTAAATTCTTCAGGGATGTTCCTGTTTTATTATTTTTTAGGACTTTATTTTTGAGTGACCTTTATACCTAACATGGGGCTCTAACTCATGACGCCGAGATCCAGAGCCGGGTGCTCTACCAACTGAGCCAGCCGGGCACCCTGGGGCTGTTGCTGTTTTAAATAGGAAAGTCCAGGGGCACCTGAGTGGCTTGTACTTGTTAAGCGTCTGCCTTTGGCTCAGGTCATGATCCCAGGGTCCTGGGATGGAGCCCCACATCAGGCTTTCTGCTCAGTGGGAAGACTGCTTCTCCCTCTCCCACTCGCTCTGCTTGTCTTCCTCTCTTTCTGTGTCTCTCTCTGTCAAATAAATAAATAAAATCTTTTTTAAAAAAATAGAAAAAAATAAACAAGAAAGTCCAGTTAAGCTATACTGAAATTGGGATTCCAGCAGAGCCATAGGCCCTGAGGACAGAGAAGTACCAGCATCCCTGAGATGCTGAGGTTTGTACCCCATGACGAAGAGCTGAATTCTTACCAGCCCGTTTCCTCCCTCAAGAAGATTTAGTTACTGCAAGCCTAGGCAGGGTTCTTGGGTAGAGATGAGAGTGATTGCTTTATTGGCTCTGCCCCTTGATGGCTGCATAATTATACCCTTTACTCATGAAGGAAGTGATCGTGTAAACACATTATAGGTCATTACCGAAAATCGCAATGTGCCTACTTCCTGGCTGCCCAGCTTGATATCTACATTACCTACTCCACCAAGAGGGTAGAAGGCTGGACCCAAGAAAGAGAATTGGCTGTCACAAATAGGAATGTTTGCAGAATCTTTTGAGATTAAAGTGCTTTTAAAATATATGAGGGACATTTAAAATACGTACATAATTCCAATATGCCCACAGCATACTGATCTTCATTTATTTGGAGCTCTTTCAAACTTTTATCCATATGGCCATATTATTTCTAATGTCCATCAAGCTGTATAGATTTTATATATCCTTTGAATTTTTATACATTATATAACATTATTTTAGAAACATTTTCTCTTGGTTTTACATTTTTATCATAAATTTTTAATAACCATATACCATCCCATTTTATTTATACACAATATGTCTACTTTATTTAACCATTTCTTTATTATTGGCTGCAAATGCTGGTTTTTTCAAATTATGAATAACTCTGCTGTAAATATCTTCATACATATGGATTTTTCTCCTTTTGAATTTTCATATTGCCTCAATTAAACTGATGCTGCATCTTAAAATTGATACTGCCTTAGAAATGGAGAAATACAATAATTCTATAAAATAAAAATCGGAGTAGAGGGTTTACTGAGTTAAAACAGATTTATGATACTTGATATGTATATCAAAATGTCCTCTAAAAAGATTTTGCCAATAACATCTGCAGTATATGTGTGTTACTATTTTCCTACAGCTTTGCCAGCATATGAGATTTGACTTTTCTGTTGACTTTTTATAGTCTAAATAGATGCAAATTGTTTCCTCATTATTATTTTAATTTTAATATACTTAGCTATTTTAGTAGTAAGAGGTGCCATCTTTCTTCTTGGCTCTTCCCTTTCCCTGTTTCTTTGCAGTTTTGCCACCATATGCAAAATTGGGAGAAGACAGTGATTTCTTTGTAGAATCATAGTTTTTAAGCTAGAATGCTTATGGATCATCTGGTTAAAACCCTCAGTTTACCATATGATTAGATAAAAACCCAGTGAGATTCAAATTGCTCAAGATTTTGCAACTAGGAAGTGGCAGGGCTAAAATTTGAGACCAAAATTCTGGACCTTTCTATCAGGCACACTGCTTCTCTGGTGCGAATTCTATTTGAATGCTAATGACAGTTCTATCAGTCCTTGACGTTTAGGCTGGGCAGTATAAAACTTAGGCTTAAAATATTACTCATTCTTACTAAATAAATTAGTCAATAAAGTGAACCCTCCGGATCTTAGATTTAAGATTATAGATCCGAACACGAAAGAAAATGGACTCTACCTGAATACGCTTCACCAAACTATAAGCACCAGTTATGCACTCCCTGGAATTGGCTTACGTAGTAAAGTCTGAGGGAGATGTCTTAAGTCTAGTAATTCACATTTGTCGGTGATTAAGCCCTCTGAGGAATTGAATCACCATGCTCTCGAATTCTTCTCACTGTAAATCCGGTCTCATTGCTATTAAATATTGATGCTATGCGTCCTTTTCCCAACCAAATCCGAGCTCAAACTTAACATCCGAAGAATGGCATATTTTTAGCCCATCGGCTTTGTTATTTTCGATCTTTCCTGATTTTATAAGATGGCCAACAATTGTTAACCCAAGTCTCGGGCTTTATCAGTCTGTAACAACAATATTAAGTCACATTTCTGTCTCATACCCAAAGTATGTCTGGAGCTCAAGTCAGCAAAACTGCTGGAAACTGGCCCTCCTCAAATTGTTTTTTTCAGCATTTCTGAGGGCCCCAGCAAAAACGCCTCGTCAGTACCCAGGAGCGGTCACCATAGCTTATCCCTGCCCCTTGGTCTTCCCTCTGGACAATAACGCCACTGGCCACCACTCTCCTCCCTTGGTGACCACAGCTGACCCACCTTTACTGTGGTCTCAAAGCGAGGTTAGTCCTTCTCTAAATTCCTCATATCGAAGCTGTGATGAAACTGTACTTTTAAAAAGCCATGTCAGGGGCCCCTGGGTGGCTCCGTCTCACTTAAGCATCCTACTCTTGATTCCAGCTCCTGGCATGATCTCAGGGTGGTGAGATCGAGCCCCGCGTGAGTCTGCTTCTCTCCCCCCTCCCTGTGGCTTGCTCTCTCTCTCTCTCTCTCTCTCTCTTTCTCAATAAATAAATAAATGAATAAATCTTTAAAAATAAATGTTAAAATTAAAAAATAAAAAGCTACATCTTGAAGGCTCCAGGGGAAGAAAACTCAAAACAGAGAGTAACTTAAAACATCCAGGAGAAGTAGCTATCTTTAGAGATGACTAGTCCAAACTCAAACCCTGAAGACTTGCCTAATTCTCAGCAGTCCGTCACGTGGCAAGGAGATGGCTCAAAAAGAAATCAGCAACTCCGGGTGTTGCCCTAGCTTGGAGTTCAGGTCTGATTGCCTGCCAACTTAGAGAAAGAAGAAATCCTCCAGACTTTCTCAAGCCCTAGTCTAGCTTTATTTTCCTGCCCCAGAATTGTCTTCACTCAGAATGACTGACAAGGAGAATACCCATTCCCTTTGGCAGGGGGCAGGGGGCAGGGACGTGGTAGAAAGCCTATACCCACTCTCGGGTTGGAGCTGGGCTTTGTAGCTTAAGCAAGATAATTGTAATAGTACACAGTGAATTTTCCGAAGACTGGCTTATGCAGTCTTAAAATTACCACATTTGGGGGGGAAAATTTGTACTTTGGTGGGAAACTGGATTTTTCTAGAGTATAGGGCACCTCTCTGGGTTATCCAGTTCATGGGAGCTATGTTACGACTCTGCAAATTGTTGGTAACTGACAGCAATGCAAAATACTTGTTGTTTATAGACAACAAATTATGTCCTGTCTGGTAGAGGGGTAGAGTTTCAATTGACTTCTCTCTTCTGCTGTGGAAGAAAGCAGTTGTGTCTCAATGGACATATTCATTTCATTCTTGCTCATCTATAACTAATATTCTGCACTCATTTCACCTCTGATCACCAACTAATGAGTTTGATTCCAGTTCTGATGTGTGTAAACTGTGTGTGTGGGGAGGGGTTCTTTACATCCCTAAGCAATTCTTTCACACCAGTTGGTATCCTACAATTCGATGTAATTTGACCCTATCTACCAAGAGATAATGTCAGATCCCACAGGTTAAGGGCTCCGTCGGGCCGGACTCCCCCCCTTCCCAACCTCAGACACCAATGGCAAAGGCCAGGTTTTTGCCTATGCTTCTGACCAAGCGTAGATTGGTGGTTCCAAAGGCCACGTCCTTAGATTTGATTAATTTGCTGGAGCAGGTTATGGAAATCAGCTCACAGAAATATTTTACTTACATGATCACTGGTCAATAGCCAGGTGCAAGAGATGCAGAGGGCAAGGCATGGGGAAAGGGGGTAGAGATTCTATGCCCTCTCTAGGTGCCACTCTACCCAATCTTCATGTAGTCAACAATTCAGAAGCTCTGAATCCCAGAGCTGAATCCCAGCCTTTTTTGTTCTTTTACGGAGGCTTCTTTACATACAGAGGCATGATTGATTAGATCGTTAACCATTGGGGATTGAGTCAACCTCCAGCCCCTCTGCCAGCTGGGAGGTCAGGCAGGTGGGACCAAAAGTTCCAACACTCCGATCACTTGGTTGGTTCCCCTGGGAACCACCCCTCTCCCCTTGTAGATGCTGTCCAAGAGTCATCTCATTAACATAAACTTAGGTGTGCTTGAAAGGGGTTGTTAAAGAATATCAAGACACCTTTATAACTTTGATCACTTAGAGCATTCCCAGGGTTTTGGGAGCTCTGTGCCACAAACAGACAAAGGCCAAATATATATCCATTATAAATCACAACATCACAATGACTGTATCTGCCCTTAAATCCTTCCTTGAACTGGCTGTAAACCCTTAGCATTTTCCTCATTAATGAGTTGAATAAGATCTTTAATGCATGTTCATTTTTATATCTATGGGAATCATGATTTTTAAAAAGTTATTTTTTAACACCATGAATAGGACCTTAAAGCACGGTTATTTTTTGCTAACTCATATCTAGTTTAGTTCCTTGTTATATTTTTCTATCAAAATGAAGAATAGGGGCGCCTGGGTGGCTCAGTGGGTTAAGTATCTGCCTTCAGCTCAGGTCATGATCCCAGGGTCCTGGGATGGAGCCCCGTTGTCAGACTCTCTGCTCAGCAGGGAGCCTGCTTCTCCCTCTCCCTCTGTGATCTCTCTCACTGTCTCTCAAATAAATAAATACAATCTTTTTTTTTTTTTAAAGTGAGGACTAGAGGGGCGCCTGGGTGGCTCAGTCAGTTGAGCGGCTGCCTTCAGCTCAGGTCATGATCCCAGGGTCCTGGGTCCCGCATCGGGCTCCCTGCTCAGCGGGGAGCCTGCTCCTCCCTCTCCCTCTGCCTGCCGCTCTGCCTACTTGTGCTCTCTGTATCTCTGTCAAATAAATAAATAAAATCTTAAAAAAAAAAAAAAAATAAAAAGTGAGGACTAGAGATCGAGTCTGTGGCTCCCCTTCCCCCACCCTTGGCACAATATTCACACATCGGCAATACACATACACATACACACAACTCCCCCCAAATAAGCAATAATTTTTAGCCTTTAGAAAAGAGTCCAAAATCCACATCCGAGAAGAAAATACTTTTTAACATAATACACTTTCTAATGTGATCCACCAAGCAGAACATGTGAGACATGTCTCAGCTTAAAAGGCCCTTCTTTGGGCTTATTTCCCTGTATCTAGAAATTCTTCGAGAATGTTGAGTCTTTAGCTTTTGTCTATATCAGGGCTTGTCAACCTCAGCACTGTTGACATTTTGGACTAGATAATTCTATCCTGCCTATTGAAAGTTTAGCCACACCCCTGCCTACTACTCGCTAGAGACCAGCAGCACCCCACCTCTAACTGTGACTACCCAATACATCTCCAAACATGGCCAAATTTCACTTGGAGGCACACAGTCACCCCAGTTGAGAACCACTGGTTTATTGTATTAAAAGCCTTTTACATGGTTCCTTCCAGGATAAAGGGAGGATCACCCCAAAGACAAGTGCGTGAACCCAGCTGATAGTAGCAACACGAATTGGTCTCAGTAATGGTGCTGAGCGAACACAGAAAGTTGCGGAATGCTTTGCACGGCGTGATACTATCTATGCAAGTCTTAAAATCACGAAGCCTTATAAAGTGTATCGCTTAAAGAAACATGCACACGGAGTAAAAGGACAAAACCATGAATACGAAGAATATACACAAGTTTAACAAGTATGGTCGCCCCTGGGAAAAGAGGGAGGGAATTTGGACAGACGAGTACAAAAGAAAAGCCAACTGTAGCTGCAACGCTTTGCTTATTTTTAAAAAGAGATCTAAAACAAATAACTGCGAAACATTACCACTTTTTCATTCCAGCTAGTGCGTACGCGGATATTATGTTACTCTCCAAACTACTGTATTTTTATAAATTTATAAGAAAATATTAAAAAATGCTGTTTAAATTGCACATAATATTCTCCGAAGCTGTGTGTTATTAGGTTTTCAATCATTCACTGTTTTACATTATTCATGCTGCTGCTTGCCTCCGTCGTTACAGGTGGCTGTGAGCTGGCAGGGTTTAGAGAGCAATTTTCCAGCTCTGATGCTCACGACACCCATAATACTAATGCTTTCCCCTTATATCTGTGGAGTGCTTTATCTTTCCCCAGCCTGCCTCCATCCATCTTTTCATTTTATATTCACACCTTCTATCACCATCCATCTTAGTCTGGATCCCGGTCACCATGGTCGTGTGGCTTCGATGAAAGCTTTCTCTTCCACGACTAGTTTGGCTTTGTCCCAGGAGAGCCAGCTCTGAGCCAGGGGTCCTTCCTGTTTGAGAGGTGAGCCCAGCAAGCACACCTAAGGGGAGCAAGGCAGGGCAGGGAAGGACGCTGACCAGTGGCACACCGGAGAGCAGGTCACCGTTGAGGACAACTGAGGCTGGATCTGTAGGCGAGCTTTGGGGAACACTGTAGAACAGGTCTCAGAGCGCTCCCAACTGAGAAGCAAGTTATACGGGTGACTTTTCCTCCAGCTCCCATCTCTTGTTGACTGAGGGCTGCTCCCAGAGATGCTAGCTTTCCCTCACTTCCCATGGACCCACTCTGGGCTCATGTGGAAGTTCTCAGATGTAGAAGCACAGACACTGGCCAGTAGATACCACTGGAATGTCCTAGAACTCGGAGTGCCAGGAGGATATGAGCAGAGCCCTCAACACCTCGGCTACAACACCTTTCTGCAAATTCTATGAGGAAGGGTGGATTCTGATTTGCAATTAGAAAGCTCAGCTGAATCACCTTCCTTGCCAGAGGCTTGAAAGTATGTCTTTTGACTCCAAATCCAATACTCTATTTTTTTTTATTTTTTTAAGATTTTATTTATTATTTTTGTGTGAGAGAGAATATGAGTGGGGGCAAGGGGCAGAGGGAGAAGCAGATTCCCCGCTGAGCAGAGAGCCCGACATGGGACTCTATCCCAGGACCCTAGGATCATGACCTGAGCTAAAGGCAGACGCTTAAACGACTGAGCCACCAAGACGCCCTCCAGTATTTTTTAAATTGCATGGCTGGCATCTCCTGATGCCAGGGATTAGCAAAACTTGGTATCCTGTCACCTGTTTTTTCAATAAAGTTTTATTTGAACACCAACACACCCATCAGGAAGGCTGATAAAAGAGAGATATACACCAAGTGGGGAAAATGGAGCGGGTGGCTTTGACTCCTGTGACTAGTGGTAGGCTTGAAAGGAGTCTGAAATTAGCAGGCTTTTTCTTTCCTTTGTTTTCTTTTTATTTATAGACTTTTTTTTTAGAATTTAGTTTTAGGTTTACAAGAAAATTGAGCCTATAGTACAGAGAGTTCCCATGTATCGCTCCCTTTCTCCCTCACCCATGCCCAGTTCCCCTCTTATTAACATCTTGGGTCGGTGTGGTACATTTGTTAACAATAAGTGAACCAATATTGATACATTATTATTAACTAAAGTCCCTAATTTACATTAGCCTTCATTCTTTGTGTTCTACATTCAATGGGTTTTGACGAGTGCATAATATGTATCCGCTGTCACCGTGTCATATAAAGTAGTTTCATTGCCCTGCAATTTCCGTGTTTTGCCTGCTTACACTTCCCCTTTCACCCACATGCCCCCCGCTCCCCCGGCCATGTGAATCCCCTGACAATCACGGATCTTTCGACTGACTCTAGGGTTGCCTTTTCTGGAATGTCATAGTTGGAATCATTCAGTATGTAGCATTTTCAAACTGGATCTTTTCCCGTAGCAATATGCATTTAAGGCTCCTCCATGTCTTTTCATGGCTTGACAGGTCACTTTGCAATCAGTGACTAATAATTCCATTGTCTGGATGTGCTAAATCTTATTTACCTATTCACCTCTCGAAAAATATCTTGGTTACTTCCAGTTTTTGGCAATTCAATGACCTATTTCTTCTTGGGCAAATTTTGGTAGATTGTGTCTTCCAAGGAATTGGTCCATTTCATCTAAGTTATCAAATTCATGGGCATAGCATTGTTTCTAATATTCCTTCATTATCTTTTTTTTTAGTGTCCACACGGTCAGTAGGGATGGCTCCTCTTTCATTTCTTTTATTAATAATTTGTTTCTTCTCTCTCTTTCTGTTTCGATTAGCCTGACCAAGTGTTATCAATTTTATTGATTTTTTTCCAAAGAAACAACTTATGTTTTTGTGGGTATTTTTAAATTGTTCTCCTGTTTTCAAGTTCATTGATTTCTGCTGCATTTTTTACTATTTCTTTTCTTGTGCTTGCTTTAGGTTTCTATTATTGCTCTTCTTTCTCGAGTTTCCTAAAGTGGAAACTTAGAATATAGATTTTAGATCTTTTTTTTTTTTTGTAATATATGCATTCAATGCTATACATTTCTCTCTAAGTACTACTTTTGTTGTATCTTCCATACTTTGATAAGTTGTATTTTCATTTTCATTTTGTTCAAAATGTTTTAAAATTTTGGAGTATCGGTTAAGCGTCAGACTCTTGGTTTTGGTTCAAGTCGTGATTTTGGGGTCCTGGGATTGAGCTCTGTATTTTACTTCCTGCTCAATGAGGAGTCCCCTTGTCCCTCTCCCTCTCTTTCTGCCCCCTAACTCATGTGCACTCTCTCTCTAAAATAAATAAATCTTTAAAAAAAATTTTTAAATATCTCTTGATAATTCTTTAACACTTGTATTCTTTAGAATTGTGTTTTTAAATCTCGAAACATTTGGGGATTTTCCAGCTGCCTTTCTGTTGTTGATTTCTAGTTAAAGTCCACTGTGATCTGAGAACACACATTGTATAGTTTCTGTTCTTTTAAATTAAGGTGTGTTTTATGGCCCATATTGTAATCTAACTTGGTGAATGTTTCATGTGAGCTTGAGAAGAATTTGTATTCTGCTTTGTTGGAAGAAATATTCTATAAATATGACTTTGACCCAGTTGATTCTTGGTGCCTAAAGAAAAGGGGATTTTTCTCCCCCACGGTATTTATTCCTGGTAGTACTCCTGGAGATAAAACCCACAAGAGGGGCCCCTAAGACTGGGGCAGTAGCAGTTTTAGCTCTCAAATTAACCTACACCTTAGCCTTCAGCAATCCACCAACTACCACTTTTTTCTAAAGATTATTTATTTATTTGAAATAATGCCAAGGCACTTACTAAATTTCCCATTGAGGGGGGCCTGGGTGGCTCCGTTGGTTAAGCATCTGCCTTCAGATCGGGTCATGATCTCAGGGCCCTGGGATGGAGTTCTGCACTGGGCTCCCTGCTCTCTCCTTACTTGTGTGCTTTCTCTCTCTCTCTGTCAAATAAATAAATAAAACTTTAAAAATAAATAAATTTCCCATTGAATTAAGTAAAAAGATTATTTATTTATTTGAAAGAGAGAGGGAGAGCATAAGTGGGGGGGAAGGGACAGAAAGAGAGGAAGAAGCAGACTCCCCACTGAGCAGGGAGCCTGATGTGGGGCTCGATCCCGGGACTCTGAGATTATGACCTGAGCCAAAGGCAGATGCTTAACGGACTGAACCACCCAGGGGCCCCACCAACTACCATTTTAATGTTCCAACTAGTCTGGCTCTGTATTTACATATCTCTCTAGTTTTCTGGATGGCCATTTTCCCTGTGATCTCAATTCTCTTCTGGATCCAAGAGAAGCTATCAATTTTCAGTTTGTTCAGCTTTTTTCTTGTTGTGACGACAGGAGTGATGACTTCCCAGCTCTTTTCATGTCAGAGCTAACAGGAAGACATGATCAGCATACAAACAGAGGCAGGTCTGTTGAAATGCAGGTGTGATGAGCCTCTGGCCACCAGGGCACCAGGCATGTTGATGACTACCAGCAGCCACTGACCCCTTCACAAAACCACATTTTCAGTTGAAATCACGCTCTGCAAATACAGCGTTGAAATCAAACTAAATGTACTTTTCCAAAGAAGGGTCCCAAGAGGTAAGCAGTGGAGAAATTACAGTCTGTTTGGCATGCAGATTATACCAGTAAAAATTAGTAATAACACCAGATAACTCCAGATCAGAGGTGTTGTCAAAAACCGACCTCCATGTTTCAGAGCCAAGGTACAACGCAAAGACAGAGTTTGGGATTAGGGTGATAGCTTTATGCTATGGCCTTAAAAAACTGCAAGCTGCGGGGTCAGCTGAGCTGGGAGGGTGCTATTATAGGGAAATACAGGATCTAGCCAGTTTTGACAGGAATCCTTGCTATTTATGTCTTTAGGATCCTACCAAGTTCCTCAAACAGAACGTTAGGAAGGGAGGAGGGGAAGTTTGCGGAAGTGAGGGGAAAGGTTTACTTTAAAATTGCACTTCACTGAAGCATTCGGGCAGCCATTTTGATTTTTGTTCAACTTCAGACTTTTAAGTGGTTTCAGAAGTACAAATAAAATTGCAGTAATAGCCTTGGCGGAGAGACAAGAACCAGCTTCTTTAGAGGTACTGAGCCCCAGATGTGGTTTACAGATGTTCTAGTTAATCCTCATAGAAGTCCCATCAGACAACCTTGCTCTCCTCAAATAAAGCAGTCAAGAGGAAAAGAGATACCTTGAAGTTGGTTTGTTTCCTTCCTGGTATTAACTCAAATAGATGCCTCATAGAAATTTACAAGCTACAAAGTGTCTACAAGCGAACGTAAAACTCACTCATTATTCCATTCTCAGAGATAACTGTTCAGTGTATGAATTTGCAACTTATTTTTTGCATGAATAATGTATTTTAAATATAATTGAGTTTATTTTACATATATGTATGTGTGTGTGTGTGTGTATGATATCTTTTCCTCTCCCTACAATATTATTCATGGGTATTTTTGTAGGTTAGTTGATACTTTCTAAAATGTAGAGACCACTTTTATTTATTTATTTTTTACGATTTATTTTGTTGAGAGAGAACGAGAGCGTGTGTGTGCATTCTTGGGAGCACTGGGGGAGGGGCAGAGATTGAGGGAGAGAATGAGAATCCCAAGCAGACCTCACGCTGAGTGCGGGGTGGGGGTGGGGGGGGGCGATCTCATGACCCTGAGATCATAACCTGAGCTGAAACTGAATTGGTTGCTTAACCGACTGAGCCACCAGTTGCCCCATAAAGGTCACTTTGAGGCAGCAGGCTTGAGTACTGGAAACCCGAACGAGGCAAAAGGGCTATAGTGACCACTGAGCGCATACAGACGGGATCATTAAGCTGCCTACCTCGAAAGAGCCACAGGCCCTAACTGACTGGTGGGCTACTTACAAGCAGGCAACAGTTCCTAAGGTTACCAAAAAAGGGAAAATTCCCTGTAGCCCAACATTCCCTCCCTCTGCCCTATAACTGTGGCCCCTCCCCACCACCTCCTAGCAGACAGTCTGTCATCTGCTGTTCTGCCAGCTGTCCCCTTACAGTTTATTCAATAAGCTTCTATCTCCTTTGTTCTGCCCCGGGGTGAATTATTTCACTGCCCACACCACTGGCCTCTACCGGATCCAGGATGTCCCACTGTTCCTTTTTTTTTTTTTTAAGATTTTGTTTATTTATTTATTTATTTATTTGAGAGAGAGAGAGCAAGATTGGGGGGGGGGCGGTAGGAGCAGAGGGAGAGGGACAAGCAGACTCAGAGCATAGAACCTGACACGGAGCTCAATCCCACAACCCCGAGATCACTGCCTGAGCTGAAATCAAGAGTCTAACAGTTAACCGACTGAGCCACCTGAGTGTCCCACATAAAGCAGGTTCATGGTTGTGTAAGAATTCACCATCTGACTACCTCATAGAGTTAACTCTTTGATGTGTAGCCCCATTTTTCTGTACTAGAAGCAAAACAAAAAAAGAGGACCGAGAACCCAGGGGGCTGAACGGCACCAAACACTGGACTCCAAAGGATAAACAGATCTTTGACTTTCCATCGTATCTAATGATAACGTTAATCCCTAACTCAAGGCCCACAGACTGGAGGCCACCCCAGTGGCCCGGCCCAGTGCTCCAAAGCTAAACCTAAGGTAGCCGGCACCTGTGGGAACAGTTGTGAGGGGAACCCAACACGGACCCGTCACAGTCCTCCCACTCAGCTTTAGCTAGCTTCCCTTGTCCTGGAAGTAGGACCTGTTAGCCCGCAAGAAAATCCTTGAGCCCCTAGCCAGTCATGCCTCGTCTCTGCGTTGGCTCTCCTCTTTACACAACTCTCTGCTGCCCCAGATCCCCCAGGAAGGGGGGGTCTGCTGCTGGTGAGGGACCGTACTGCCCCCAACTCATGGATTGCTTTCCCTTGAACAAAGGACACCAAACTCATCACTAAATTGTTTGCTTTTTTTTTTTAAGATTTTATTTAGTTATTTGACAGAGAGAGATCACAAGTAGACAGAGAAGCAGGCAGAGAGAGAGAGAAGGAAGCAGGCTCCCTGCTGAGCAGAGAGCCTGATGCGGGACTCGATCCCAGGACCCTGAGATCATGACCTGAGCCGAAGACAGTGACTTAACCCACTGAGCCACCCAGGCGCCCCTAAATTGTTTGCTTTTTCATCCAACACTAACACTGCTGGGTTTTAAACAGACCTGTTTGATGATGTACAAATCCGTGTACAAGGATGTTGGAATTTTTCACGGTGCCCAGAAGATCTGATTCTTTGGTGTCTACTTAGAGAAAAGGGAGAAGAGAGTAAGTTAAATAATCAGAATTCATAAGTAAGGTTTCACTTTTAATATAAGTAACATGCTTAGAAGTGGCAGCCTGTGTGTGCGTATGTGTGGTTTTTCTTGATTTTTTTTAAAGGACCGCAATCTTGTGACCTTTAAGAATTATATATTTGGTGATTCAGATGATCAAAATGTATTTCTCATATATTTTTGGTTTTCACCCATGCTTAGTGGTTTACAGTTCCTAAAACCCTTGGCATTTCCTGCGTAATAAAACCAAAGGGAGCACCTTTTGTCAAAATATTTGGTCTCTTGTCCTTAGTTCTGGAATCCCCACAGAGCCATAAAGGTGTTATGTGTATGTGTTTATTCCTAACAAACTCCTTTCCACCACAATGGGGTTGATATTAATGTGGTGAATTTTGCAAAATGTCTAAGGGTGGGAGCTGGTCGCCAGGGAACCCAGCCAGGCTGAAACCTTGCAACCTTTCAGCCTTGTTGAATTTCGGTGCCACCCCCTGATCTCTGGGAGGAGCAGAGGGCCAGAGGCTGAATCAATCAGCAGTGGTCAGTGATAGAATTAATCATGCCTGCGTGATGAAGCCTCCATAAAAACCCAGAGGAGGGTTGTTGGAGAGCTTCCGGAGATTTGGGGAGAGTGGCACGCCCGGGGCGGGGCCAGAAGTCCCTCACCCTTTCCCCATACCCTGTCCTCTGCCTCTCTTCCATCTGGCTGTGGCTGAGTTATATCCTTTTAAAATGAATGGGTAATCTAGTAAGTAAAACGTTTCTCAATTCTAGGAGCTGCTGAGCAAACCCAAGGAGGGAGTCGTGGGGACATCCGATTTTCAAGCAGGTTTCAAAAGGCTTTAGGGGCCGCGTTTGGGCAGCAGGCTTGCGCGATGGAGGCGAGGAAGGTAAAAGGGCCCACAGCGACCAGGAGGCTGAATGCAAAGAGGTTCATTAAAGCTGCCCACCTAGAAATAACCACAGGCCCTCGTTGACCTATGGACTACTTACAACCAGGCATAAGTACCAAAAAGGGGAAAATTCCATACGTTCCCATACTCCCTTACTCTGCCCTTAACTGTGGCCCCGCCCCACTGCTCCCTTGCAGTGTATCCCATAAACTGCCTCTTCTGTCCTGCCCTGGGGTGAATCTTTCCCCGCCCAGGCTGCCAGGCGCCCCCATCCGATCATCCGATGGGGTCCCCCGACCCCAAAGCACAGCTAAGGACCTGGGGTTGCAGCTGACATCTGAAGGAGGGGCCGGTCTTGTGGGACTGACCCCTTAACCTGCAGGATCTGACCTGAGTTAGATTTGTGGAACACCCAGCTGGTGTCTGAGAATTGGTGGTGCGGGGAAAACCTCCCCTCCACACGTTGTAACAGGTAGGGGCGCCTGGGTGGCTCAGTGGTTTAAGCCGCTGCCTTCGGCTCGGGTCATGATCTCAGGGTCCTCGGATCGAGTCCCGCGTCGGGCTCTCTGCTCAGCAGGGAGCCTGCTTCCCTCTCACTCTCTCTGCATGCCTCTCTGCCTACTTGTGATCTCTCTCTGTCAAATAAATAAATAAAAAATCTTTATTAAAAAAAAAAAAAAGAACTCTTATGTGCCTAAGGAGTCATTTTAGTTCTCAATCCCAGGATTTCCAAGCTCGTTACATAAAAGTATTGGTTGTAGCAATCCTAACCTACACGTTTTCTCTAGATCCTAAACATCACAGCTATATAGTACTGAGACTGTATTCAGACATAATAGTCAAGACCGGAGATATGTAAATTACAGAATTAAAAAAAATTAAATAGGAGTGGTGTTGACGCGCACGGTGACATTAGTTTCAGGCGTAGGACATCGTGATTCAACAACTCGAGGGAGTGCCGTGCTTGCCACAAGTGTAGCTACAATCTCAGAACTAATTTCAGAAGGCATCTCTCAGTCGTGTCCGGGATGGGCGCGGGGAGGGCAAGGCTGCTAACGACAAGGGACCTTGCTGATTCCGCGGGTGCCATAGCTAGAAGCCCAAATGCCTGACTCTGCCCTCTGCTCGGCCAAAAGTAGGCCGCTCAACAGTGAATTGCAAAGAGGTGTCAGTAATCAGCACCCAGTGAGTGATAAGGGCTGGCTTGAATCTTCTACCCCCAGTAACCAGGAGAGAGCATAAAGCCTAGCTGTCCCTTGCTTGTTGCCAGAGAGCGGTTGATAAACACAGAGGCAAGCTTGTCAGTTACTCTAACCAAATGTCTAATAGATAAGACTGTAAAAACACTTTCTCCATTGAAGTCAAAATATAAAGGGAAAGCCCCACATGAATCTGACCCCCGGGGGACTTTGGAACCTTAAAGACCCAGTTGGTAGCCTATTATAATTGCGATGTAAGTTTAATTCCCTCCAAGGCGGGAAATGATTCCACCTGAGTTCAACCAGCGCATGTACAAGATCAGTACTAGCCAAGATCATCTTTTTCACCTAGAAAATGTCAGGGGCGGGGTGGGTGAGAAGTGGGTTCTGGAGATGGAATAGTGTTCTCCGGGTTGGGTCACGCCCCTGGGGGCGCACTTGCTCCGCCGACGTTGTTTCTTGTGGTTGATGGCTGACCTTGGTGAGTACAAGTGGATAGTAGCTAACAAGAAGCATTAAGAAATAGAACAGTATGGGGCGCCTGGGTGGCTCAATGGGTTAAAGCCTCTGCCTTCAGCTCAGGTCATGATCCCAGGGCCCTGGGATCGAGTTCTGCATTGGGCTCTCTGCTCAGCAGGGAGCCTGCTTCCCTTCCTCTCTCTCTGCCTGCCTCTCTGCCCACTTGTGATCTCTGTCTGTTAAATAAATAAAATCTTAAAAAAAAAAAAGAAATAGAACAGTATCTTTTTTTAAAAAAAAAAAAAAGGTGGGGGGAGATTGCCCAGTGGTATTTTTGTTTTTTATATTTATAATCTCCATGTTTCACTTAATTTAGGGGGATTCTATGATCGGAAAGGGTTCCAGAAAGTGAAGGAGCATGGAGAAATGAAGTTAGAAGCTGAAAGCAATCCCGCCATGAGAGAAAAAACTTTATTTATTGCATTCCATTTCTGCTGGTCTCTGGGCATGCTGAAGGACACAGCCATCAGAACGGCCACCGAGGAGAGTTTCTTTTTCTTTTCTTCCTCCCCTCCCCCACAATCACCATAAAATTGGCTTCCACACTGCAGACCCAAAAAGCAGGGATGTAGGGTGGTGCTTCTCTCACTTGTCATTTTACTTGTTTTTCAGAAGAATAACGACTAAGAACCTTGTGAAATCTAAATATGGTTACTGATAGAAATTTAGATTATCACCAAAAGCACAATAACAAATTTATATGGTAAGGAAAAGAAAAGATTTGTTCTAGTAAATGGGTAAGACATATATGTTATATAATACATAAAAAATAGAGAGGTTTTTTGGTTGTTTTTTGTTTTTGTTTTTGTTTTGGCTAGGTCTAGTTAGTGTTTAATTATTAGGTTCTTTTGTTTTTAGCGAATTTAAGAACTTTGGACACACTGAAATTAGGTAAGTCCTGGTCAGCATTAATATTGTATGCATTGATGATAAAAGCATTTACCCATTTTGTTCATTAACTACAAACACTTGGAAAAACATTATTTTAAGGCATCTGTAGAACAAACTGACATATTTCTTCATTCACAGAAGTCCCATCAAATTCATGAGTGAGCAAGGTGGCATTGTCGTTATTCAGGAGTACCTCTCCCCGTTCGTTTATTTTATTCACCAGCACATGCTGGTAAATGCCTAAAACAAAAGCCCTCATGTGTAGCATCTGCCGATTTCCGTGGCATAAATACCTCCACCGTGGCCGATTTCCAGGCCACTCAACAGTGAGTTGCAAAGAGAGAAGGTTGAATCTTCTATCACCTGTAACCAGGAGAGAAAGGAATTTTCAGGGTTGTTCAACTACTTAGAATGTTCACATTACAAAGGATGAGAAGGGGCGGCTGGCGCTGAAGCGGATGAGACAGGCAAAAGTCAGAGCATGAAGCGCTTTAAACGTCTATTCAAGACATTCTATGACCATGAGATTGACAGATACTCAGGTAAGAGATGACAGAGATGACAGCGGCTTTCCCGTTTTGGTAACTATGGTTTTTAATCTACAGTTGTTGTTTTTTTTTTTAATATTTATTTGACAGAGAGAAATCACAACTAGGCAGAGAGGCAGGCAGAGAGAGAGGAAAGGAAGCAGGCTCCCTGCGGAGCAGAGAACCCGATGTGGGGCTCGATCCCAGGACCCTGAGATCATGACCTGAGCCGAAGGCAGAGGCTTTAACCCACTGAGCCACACAGGCGCCCCGGTAACTATGGTTTTTAAAGGAATCCGGAGAAGAGATAATAGTGTCCCTAACCATGGTCATATCCATGGGATTTTGTAGATCTAGACTGAACAAATGACTGAGACCTAACCATTGTAATGTCTGTGGGAGTTAGTACATATCCAGGCAGGAAATGAGGTGGTAAATGTAGAGTCTTGGAAGTTCTAGAGGTAAGAAATGATCCATTTAACCAGGGGAGTGACCATGGTATTTTGTAGATACCCAGTTCAGAGATGGCAGCCTTAACTACAGCACCGAAATTGGGATTTCTCAAGTAGGCAGGTAGAAGCTGATGGTATCCCTTATTACATTAGCGAACATGACATTTTGTGGTATTCCAGGTATGATGGGAATTATTTTTTTTTAAGATTTGATTTATTTGTTTATCTGACAGAGAGGGAGATCACAAGTAGGCAGAGAGGCAGGCAGAGAGATAGGGGGAAGCAGGCTTCCTGCTGAGCAGAGAGCCCGTTGCGGGGCTCGATCTCAGGACCCCGAGATCATGACCTGAGCTGAAGGCAGAGGCTTAACCCACTGAGCCACCCAAGCGCCCCTATGATGGGAATTCTAACCACAGAAGAAACCACGGAATTCTTCAGAGGTCTAGTAAAGTGATGATGGGGCTTTGCAGAGCATGCAGTCAAGAGTTGACGGCACTCCTAACCACAATAGTGAACAAGAAATTTTTGAAGTATCCAGGTAAGAGATGTTGATGTCCCTGGAAATATGGTGACGATAACATTTGAAGGTATCCAGGTAAGAAATGACGTGTAACTAATAATGGGAGTACCAAGCTATTTTATAGTTTTTCTGGTTGGAGATGAAGTGTCCCTAATGATGGCATTTATCTGGATAATTTGTCAATCTCCATGAAAGCTATGCTTTTCTAAACTTCGCAGAGACCATAGGCTTCTGTAGATAACCAACTAAGATGATATGTCGTAGATCACTGTGGTGACCAAGGTATTTTACAAGTAAACCTGAAGTAAATACAGGGCTTGGAAAGTATTGTAGGGGAGAAAAAATAATTTTCCCTTTGCCCTTCTAGGTTCTTGTTTGAAACCCTCCAGTAACAAAAGACCCATTAACAAGAAGAAAACAACTGTAGATATTTATGCACATATGGACATATGGGAACCGCACAAAGAAATGAAACTCAAAAGGCAGCCAGGCAGTTGAGACATATTCTCTCCTGAGCCAAGGCAAGGGCCAGGGACCTGGGGCTTCCAAGGGGAGAAGGGCAATTCACAGGAAGGTGTGAAGAGGAAATGTATCCAGTTTGCTTAGCCATGCAGATGACTTACTCACCTGACAGACTTCTCCGGTAATGGCTCTCTTCTTGGGATAGGCCCCTTTCTGATACATATTTCGCTTACAAAAGCATAACTTCCACTGAGCTTCCAGAGCTTTTCCGGTGTCTCCAGTTGCTCAAAATAATCAGTTCAAAATAATTCTCAGGCCAAAGAGGCATATTCTGCTACCTTTCAGTATCCATTAAATAATGATGGTGACCTAAACCATGGTAACGACCGTGGGATTTTCAGGTGTCCTGGTAGGAGACGATGTGTCTCTAATTAGACTTGTCATCATGGTTTGTTTTGTGTTTTTTTGGCAGGTTCCAGTAAAGAAATGAAGGTGAAATTAACCACAGTAGTAACCATGGGATTTGCTAGATAACAGGGCAAAAAATAATGTAGGCTTTAACCAGGTAGACATTGTGGTATTTTGGAATTTTTCAGATAAGTTATCATCGTTTCACTCCACTACAAACCATGGCATTTTGCAGGTTTCAATCCATAAATGATGGCGAACTAATAAGGGGAGTAAATGTGGGACTTTGCTAATATCCAGGTAGGAGATGAGGTGGGCCTTAAACACGGTAGGGACCATATGAATTCCAAATATCTAGAAAAGTCATGATGCTGCCCCAAACTCTATTACCATGTGTTTTTGCAGGTATTCAAGTAAAAAACCAATGTCCCTAACAGAAGTCGTAACCATCAGATTTTACACTTTTTTGGTTTTTTTAATTCAGAGATGATTTGTCTTAACACTTAGTAGTGACAAAGATATTTGCAGACACCCCGACAAGACATCAAAGTCCTCACTACATTAGTAACCATGGGATATTTGCAGGTGTCTAGTGAATCCGTGGTGGTGTCTGAAACTACAGCGTTGACCTTAGGGTTCTTCCAACATTCAGGCAGAGTTAGTGGCTGCCCTAATGCAACAGAGAGATGGAATTAGCAGGGGTCCAGATGGATGAACATGTATCCGTAACCAGGGTTTCCACCATGTGCTTTTTCAGTTCCCATTCAAGACGTGATGATCTCTGTAACTACAGTGTGGACCTTCGAACTAAAGAATTCAGGTAGAGTTCATGGTCCCCCTAAAATAGCAGTGATCATGGAATTTTTTGAGGCCCATGCAGAAGCTGTATGCTTAATTATAGTCACCACCATGCATTTTTACAGGTTCTAATCAAGGGATACTGGTAAAGAACATGGAATCAGGTAAGTGATGATGTGGGCCTTAAACAGAGCACAGACCGTCTGGTCTTCTGAAGTTTCCAGGGAAATTATCATGGTGTTTTTCATCTCACTATTGACAGTGGGATTTTTATAGCTACCCAGTTGAGAGGTGATGGTATCTCAATGACTTCTGCCTTGATATTTTGCAACTATGCAGATAAGGTTGATGGTTCCTCTAATGCTGGTAGTTCCCATGAGATGTGGTGTGGTGTAGGTTGAAAAAGATGTGTCCCTAACCATGGTTGCCACCCTGGGTTTTAAAGGTTCAGATGACCATGAAATTGACAATGACCGCAAATAAGGGATTTTGCTGGTAGGCAGGAAAGAGATGTTGTGAGCATTTACATGTTAGACATCTTCAAAGTTCCCAATATCTAGGTAAGAGATGATGGCTCCTATAATACTATAACCTTATAAACAAGAGTGTGCTTTGTTTTGGTTTCAATAGGTTTTCAGCTCACAACTCCCATTTTTGTGAGCTGCTGGGGCAAACTCAGTTGAGGACTTTGCTAATATGCAGGCAAGAAATGTTATGACATTTTCACATTGGAGACCTTCTAAATTTTGGGTATCTAGGTAATTATTGATGGTGAGCATAACTCTGATAACCTGGTTTTTGGCAGGGATACAGGGAAGAAGTTAATCTGCCCCACTGTATCAGTAAGCATGAAATGCTATATATTCTTGTTCAGAGATGATGTGTTGTTTTGTTAATACTCACAGTGATGTATCATAAGCAGGAATCGTATCGTCCATCACTCTGTTATCGACCATGGGATTTTTGCAGGTGCCTTTCAAGAGAGGAAGGTATCTTTTATTAGGGTTAAGCTTCACAGCTCCACAAATAATCAGGTAGCACTGATGTACAGCAAACATAGATGTGATCAAGGAAATAGGCAAGTGGCCAGTTAGTGTATGACTAGTACTAAAGACAACTTTCACCATGTGCTCTTCCTGTTCCTTTCAAGAGACCACGATGAGCCCAGGAATAGTCGTGGTTAATGTAGGACAGTGCTGGTATCCAGGTAAGTGATGATGTAGGGTTAAACCGGAGTAGAAACCCATTTGATCTTCACTGAAGAAAGCAAGTGAGCATGCTGCCTTGGAATCCCAGCCACGCCGGCGCCTGGGTCAGGGGTCAGGATGGGACGCCATAGTACGCGCTTGCGCATTACTGAACTCCGCCCCCTCTGCCATTTTGAATTTAAATACCGGTGACCCAGCTACACTACGCGCTGTTGCTGTTCCGGATGAAAAGTGTTCAGGGGTTTTGAGACTCGTCCTTCAGCCCTTAAAGCCAAGGTTGAAGTACCCTAGGGAGACATCAGCTACTTAGTACGCGGCACATTCCTGTGCCTTTCCTTTAAGTCTCAACTGCCCTCTCGGCGGTCATCAGTGACGTGCAAGTTCAGAGTAGCCTTGAGCCGCTGAGGTACACTTAGAGGAACTGACTTCAGTCTTGAACTGCTTGAATTTAACTCACCTGGCTAAGGGGTAGCTGCGACCTACTTAGAGAAACTCCCAGGGAGGGTCACCTTCTTGTATGGATACTGTGTGTGCAACACACGCTAAAAGCTTTGGGCACTTGAATGTGTCCCAGTTCGCCCCAGCAGCTCACAAAAATGGGAGTTGTGAAAAGGAAATTTGATTTTCTGTGTTGCTGGCCCAGCATAGGCCCCTAAATAAAGGCGCACACCCTGATCTGGATTAGGTGATGAATGATCTCTCAGCTGGGTTTATAAAGGGGAAAATGTTCTCACCCGGAGGATGCACAGGGGCGGTGACTAATAGGCTCCGACACTTTGTGACCGGAGGGGCCCGAGTTAACAGGATTACTGGGCACTCCAGGGTGTAAATTTCCAGCTCAGAAGGGACTGTTTTTCTCGGGTTTTTAAACGCGGGTTGAGGATAATAGCGCCTGTCTCCTCTCTTGTCAAGGTGTGGTGAGGACCTGACGATCTTGTGAGAGGACCTGTGCCGTGATCACCCGGGAAGTGAAAGCTGCTCTTGGCGCTGAGTGCCCTAGTGCCCTGTACCCACTGTTTCTTCTGTCCCTAGCTAAACAAGATTCAGTAGAAATAACCCAGATGCTTATCAGGTATTTGCCATGAGGTATTTACTTTGTAAAATAGCGCAGGCAATTATAAATCCCCACATGCTGTTTGATGAAGTGTAACGGGGTAGCCACGTGTGATCTCTTTACACAGCCGTGCACTTAGTCCCTCGCCTTTACTTGCACAAAAATTACAAAGCCCAGTGAACAAGACCAATGGACTGACCGACAAATCAGCCCATATGATGAGGAATTAGTACGCTGACGGGAGTGGTCAAATAACGTAAGTCAAATGTTTTAATGTTGCAGTTAGAGTAATCAAGGGTTAAGTTATATTTTTTCAAAATACCCATTCCTTTTAAAGGCAAGGAGCTGTTTTAAAAAACCGCTATTCACTTTGTCCACAGATACAATATCAAAGGTTTCCCAAGGTAATTTTGATGAGAATGCAGCTTTAAACAATAAAAAAATTGTGTTTTAAGTGCACTTCTCAAAGCAAATCCTATAACCAGAAGCCTCGCCCCCCCAAACTTGTAAACCAAACATCTGAGGCAAATGTACACAACAAAATTGGCAGCAATCAAGGGATGGGGGAAAAAGGCCCTTGATGAAGTAACCTACCCATTGTTGTTATTATGTTTGTTTTGCAGGCATTGAGGTAAGAAATAATAGAATCCTTATCACTGTTAGAAATCATGAATTTTTTCTATGTTTTTGAGAAAATGTATGTTTGACACCGTGGGTGTTAATTGTTGTTTAATTACCATATCTAGGTAATTATTATGGTGTTCCTCACCACATCTGATCATCTGATCTTCACAAATCTGGGTCAATGATGGTGTCTCTAACACTTGTGTTTCCATGTTTTATTTTGGTTTTTTCCAGGTATCAGGTAAGAACTTTTCTAGTAGACTGGTAAGAGATGACATGACCTTCTTATTTTCAGATACCTAGGTAAGTAATAACGGCATCAAGAACTCTTATACGGACTTTTTTTTTGACAAGCATATAGGGAAGAAACCAACCTGTCCCTCATAGTAAGTGTGAGATTTTGCTGTATTCATTTTCAGAGAGGCATATCAGAGTGTTGAGGGATTGTTGTATCCATGGACTTGTGATGTGTTCCCCACCATAGTAGTAATAATGGGATTTTTGCAAGTGTCCAGAGGACAAAGACATGACTGCTACCAGAGGTATAGATGATGGAATACAGAACAAGTCACCAGGTAGAATTGATGGATCCTGCAATTAAGGAAGTCACCAGCTTTATTTATTTACATGTATCCCAGAGGCAAAAGATGTGTAGGCAGAAATATCTGTAACAATGTATTTTTCAGGTTTCAATCAAGATGGCATGGTGAACTTCACCAAGGTTGTTTACAGAGATCTTGCTGGTGTCTGGTGACCATACATGCCTTAAGCACACTACAGACCAGACCTTTGGTTATCTAGGTAAGCAAGGATAGAGTCCCTAAAGTTTGCTTTGATGTTTTTTTCACATGCATTCAGGTAGGAAATCTAATGTCCCAACCAATGCTGGAAAGCATTACTCTTCGTTGTTTAAAAATTTCAATATCATATGTGTTTAACCTTAGGTACCCCAAGGATATCACATAAATCCAAGTAAGATATTCGCTGTTTCCCACCACAGTAATGACCGGGAGATTTTTAGAGGTTTTCAGTCAAGAGATGATGGTGCCTTTATAAGAATGTCGTTGACCTTGGAGATAGGCCAAGAACCAAGTAGTGCTGATAGTTCCCTAATGATGGAAGTGACCAAGAATATTTATTTGTCATGATCCTGTAGAACAAGTTGCATCCTTAAACACACTTG
The DNA here is from genome assembly GCF_922984935.1 of Meles meles. Lineage (NCBI taxonomy): Eukaryota > Metazoa > Chordata > Mammalia > Carnivora > Mustelidae > Meles > Meles meles. The sequence continues at coordinate 9,637,623 of NC_060087.1, forward strand.
CCACATGTTTTTGGTTTTGTTTGTTTGTTTGTTTCTTAGGTTCCAGGGTAGAGATCATGGGGCATGTGAAAGCATTCATTAATGGAGCTTTCCAGGTATCCAGGTAAGTGATAATATATGTTGTGCAATATATATGTTAATTAATATATTGTGCAACTAATAATCAGAAATTAGGAAATTAGGATGGCAGTCCTAACACTTGTGTCCCATGTTTTTTGGTTTTTGTTTCTTTGCAGGTTTCCCATTAAGGTCTTGTCTAGTGTACAGGTATGGGATGGTACAATATTTACTCATTAAAGACATCCCCCCCTTTTTTAAAAAGATATATTTACTTATTTTCGAGGGGAGGGGTGGGGGAAAGGGAATCTTTTTTTTTTTAATTTTTTTTATTTGACAGAGATCACAAGTAGGCGGAGAGGCAGGCAGAGAGAGAGAGGAAGAAGCAGCCTCCCTGCTGAGCAAAGAGCCTGATGTGGGGCTCGATCCCAGGACCCTGAGATCATGCCCTGAGCCAAAAGCAGAGGCTTTGACTCGCTGAGCCACCCAGGCGCCCCGTGGGAAAGGGAATCTTAAGCAGATCCCCCGCTGAGCACAGAGCCCAACATGGGACTTGATCTCGAGACCCTGAGATCATGAGCTGAGCTGAAACCAAATCAGCTGCTTAACCAACTGAACGATCCAAGTGCCCATCATTGAAGACATTTTTATTTCCAGAATCTAAATTAATGATGTTGTCTAGACTCTTACGTTAAAATCGTTATGGGCATGTATGCAGTTAAAAATGGATTTGTCCTGGCACCTGGGTGGCTCAGTCGGTTAAGCATCTGCCTTCAGCTTGGGTTGTGGTCCCCGGGTCCTGGGATGGAGCCCCGAGTCAGGCCCCCTGCTCAGCAGGGGAGTTTCCTTCTCTCTGCCCCTCTGCCCCTCCTCCTGCTCGTGCTCTCTCTCTCTCTCACTCTTCCTCTCAAATAAAATCTTAAAAAAAAAAAGAATTTGTCCCTAACAGTACTAGTAAGCATGAAATCTTACTAAATTCTTAATGTTTAAGGGTAACGTGTATTTGACTTGCCTAGTGATAGATAAGCAAGTATCCAATTAATTTATCATATTCTTCAACATTTTGTTATTATCCATGGGATTTCTGCATGTTTGCCTCCATGAGAGGAAGTTGTCTTTTACTAGGATTTGACCTAGAAATTCTGCAGAATCCAGGGCCATTGATGGGTCCCTAAACAAGGGACCAAGTGTCAAGAGATTGCAGGTATACAGACAATTATGGTGTTCCTCACCACAGCAGGAACCATGGGATCTTTACAAGTGTGCAATTAGGAAATAATGGTCTTACCTAAAAATGTTGACCTTGGAATACTGCTAGGATCCAGGCAGAGTTAATATGTCCCATAATGATGGAAATAAACAAGGTTATTTACAGGTATCCTTTTACACCTACTTCATAATATGCCTTCCAGCTTCCTGTCAAGACGTCACAGTGACCCTAACAAGGATCATTAGTGGGAACACTGCTGATGTCCAGGGAAGTGAGGAATATGGGCCTAAACCACAGCATAGGCCAGCTGACCTTCAGAAGGGTAGGTAAGTTGGGATGGCTGGGTGGCTCAGTCGGTTAAGCCTCTGCCTTCAGCTCAGGTCATGATCCCAAGGTCCTGGAACTGAGTACCACATCGGGTTCTTTGCTCACCAGAGAGCCTACTTCTCCCTTTGCCTGCTGCTCCCCCTGCTTGTTCTGTTGTGAGCTTGCTCTCTCTCTCTGATCGATAAATAAATAAATAAATAAAATCTTAAAAGAAATGTAGGTAAGTGACGATTCATTAATATTTATGGTATTTTGATTGCAAGCAGTTCCGGTATGAAAATGTAGAGTCCTTATATTCTAGAAACTATGAGTTTTCACTTTTTAAAAAAAAAAGATTTTTGTCTCTCTCAAAATGAATAAATAGAGAGAGAGAGAGAACACAAGCAGCAGGCGAGGCAGTGGGAGAGGAAGAAGCAGACTCCCTGCTGAGCTGGAAGCCCAACACAGGGCTCCATCCCAGGACCTGGAGATTATGACCTGAGCCAAAAGCAGATGCTTAACCATCTGAGCCACCCCGTGCCCCAAGTTTTCACTTTTGATATTTGAGAGAAAATGTATATTTAACCCTGAGAGTGAGGTAATAATCATAGTGTTCCGCAACACAGGTAACCGTGGGAATTCTGCAGGTATAAAGTCACCAGATGATGGTCCTAATCTGACAATGGTTATTAATCTGGGAGGACTATAAGTGTCTAGAGATAGTTGATAGGCCCCATCATGGCAGAAGTGGTCAAGGTTTTTTGCAGGTATCCTGGTAGAAGTAGTTGTGTCGTTAAACATATTAACAGAACATTGCTCTTAACCAGGTGAGTGATGATGTGGGTCTGAGCGTGATACAGACCACCTGACCTTCGAATATCGCGGTAAGCGGGGATCATGTTCATAACCCTTGTGTTACCATGTTTTTTGCAAGTATCTCTTTAAGGTCTTTGCTAGTGTACAACTATTGTGTGACATTAACTCAGGAGAGACCTTTTTTTCAGGCATCTAGACAATTAGTGATGTTGTAGAAACATTTATATTAAGTTCTCTTTCAGCATGTACACTATTAAGAAATTTGTTCATAACAATACTAGCAAGCATGAGATTTTACAGTATTCTCTTTGGAACTAATGTGTACTTAACATTTGTAAGGAGATAGGCAGGCCTTCCAAAATTTATCATATTCTCCATCAAACCTTAATAACCAGGGACTTTTGCAGGTATCTCTCCACAAGTGGAGGATTTTTTTTTCTAAAGTTTAACCTTGGACTTCTGCAGGTATCCAGGTAACCTTGATGGGTCCCAAAATCATACAAATGACCAAGGGAATTTGTAGGCATAGAGGTAGAATGATTCATGCACCAAACACGGTTTTCACAATGTGTTTTTCAGATTCATGTCAAGAACCCCTGGTGAACTTATCAGTGATCAGTTCACAGGGGATATTGCTGTTATCAAGGCGAGTGATGATGTGGGCCTAAACCACAGCATAGATGATCTGCTTTTCGCACGTGTATGTAAGAAGTGATGTAGGTACCTCTAATACTTCTTGTTAACATAATTCTTACAAGTATTCAATTAATAAAGGATAGGTTCCAAACCAATACTTGTAATTACAGGTTTTTACATTTTATATTTCAGAGAAAATTATATTCAACTCTGTGAGCATTGAGGGATTTTGTGGATCCAGGTAAATGTCATGGGGTCTGCCTCCAATTAGTAAATATGGGATTTTTACAATTTTTATGTTATGAAATGATGGTGTTATCGGACAGTGGTATTGACCCTGAATTAATTTGAGTATCCAGGTAGACTTGATGCTCTCTGAAGACCATCCGTCGTTATTTGCAGATGTTCTGGTTAAAAAAGAAAACTTGTATCCCTTAATAAATACTTTATAAAGTGTTTTTCAGGTTCTTATCAAGACACCATGATGAAGTCTTAAGTCAGTAACAGTAGGACATCTCTGGTATGCGGGTAAGTGATGATATACACATCACAGACCATCTGATCTTTGTATATCTGGCTGAACGATGTTGGATTGCCCAGACCTGCTTTATCATGTGAGCTCTTAGCAGGGATTCAGGTTAAGTGAGCAATGATAATATTTTGCCAATGCTAAAAACCATGTTATCCTGCTGTCATATTGTATAGAAAATGTATGTGTAATCATGTGAGTAATGAGTAATTTGCATTTTTCCAGGTCACTTCCCTGAAATTCTGCCTCACAACCATGGTATTTTATAGATAAGTAATCAGGAGATGATGGTGTCTCAGTATAGCTAGACCTTGAATATTGCAAAAATCCAGTTAGGCTGATGAATCCTGGCATGATGGGAATGAAGGTGGTTATTTACAGATGTCCGTATGGAAGGTGTGTGTCCTCAGGTAAACATCTGTCACAATGTATTTTCCAGGTTCCAGTCAAGAATTCATAGTGAACCTGATCCTCGTCATTAACAGAGACTTTGCATGTATCTCAGTAAGTACTGATATGGGCCTTTAGCCCCTTGAAGATCAGGTGATCTTCAGATATTGAGGTCAGTGAGGATGATGTCCCTAACATTTGTGCTACCCTTTCTTTTTTGGGGGGGCAGATATTCAGATAAGAAATGATATTGTACCAGCTGATGCTAGTAAGCGTTAGCCTTTAGTATTTTAGAGTTTAGATGTAATATATGTTTATATATAGAAGGGACTGAGGGATAAAGAGGTATTCAGGTTATCCTACTAGACAATGCCCAACACTACTGACCAGGAGATTTCTACAAGCACTTGGTAAAAAAATGATAGCATTTTTAGCAGTGTCAGCTTTGAAATTCTGCCAAGATCGAGGCAGTGTTGAGACTTCCCTGATAATGAAGGTAGCCAAGATTATTTGTAGGAGTCATGGTAGAACAAGTTGTATTCTTTTTCTTGGCGGGAGGCAGCGTGAAGCCCAACACGGGGCTCAAACTCACCACCCTGAGATCAAGTCGTAAGCTGGGATCAAGAGTTAATGTTTAACTGGCTGACCCACCCAGGCACCCCAAACAAGTGTGTGTGTGTGTGTGTGTGTGTGTGTTTAAGATATATTTATCTTGAGAGAGAGAGAGAGAGAAGGGGTGGAAGGGCAAAGGGAGAGAGAGAATCTCCAGAAGATTCCGCACCGAGTGTGGAGCCTGATGTGGGGCCTGATCCCACAACCCTGAGATCATGACCTGAGCGAAATCAAGAGTCAGACACCCAACCGACTGAGCCACCCAGGCACCCCACTAGTTGTGTTCTTAAACATAACCACTGCATGCATTTTTCAGGTTCGAGTCAAAAAATCACAGTGAATCTAGCAACGGTCATTATTCAACAGCGCTAGTAACCAGGTAAGTGATAAAGTGGTTCTTACTACAGTGCAGACTGTCCGATCTTCAGTGTCTAGATAAGGAATGTGTCCCCAACACATGTGTTGTGTTTTCTGCAGGTATCCTGTTATGGTCTTTGCTAATAGAGGTAGGATGTGATGGGACATACACTCATTAGAGAGTTTTGGTTATTTTCAGACATCTAGGTAATTAACATTTCCAAGACTCTTCTAAAACCTTGTTTGGGGGCATCTTTACAGTTAGGAATTTGATTTGTCCTGAACAATACTAGCAAGCGTGAGTCTTAACTATCTTCTTATTTAGAGATAATGTGTTTTTTATACTCATAGTGGTGACAGGCAAGTAACCACGGAATTTTTGCAGGTATCGCTTCAAGAAAGGAAGGTATCTCATATGAGGGTTTAACCTCAGAGTTCTTCAGTAATTCAGGTGACCTTGATGAGTTATAAAATGATACAACGGGCCAAGGGAATTCTTTGGGTGTCTAGGTAGAATTAGATGTGTACTGAACACTTTCCACAGCTTGTTTTTCAGGTTCCTATTAATACTATGACTGAGTAGTGAAGGAGACACATAGCACATAGTGAGGTAAGAGATGTGGGACAAAACCACAAACAGACCATCTGATCTTCACACGCTTAGGTAAGTGGGGTCCTTAACACTTCTCATTACCATAATTTTGTTGCAGGTATTCAGGTAAGAAATGATAGAGTCCTTACCAGTTCTAATAACCATGAGTTTATACTTTGCACATTTTAGAGAAAATAAGTGTTTAATCTTGTACATATTGAGGAGTTGATCTCATCTGGACCCACAGAGTTTTCCAGGTATCCAGTCAAGTCATGTTAGTCTCTGCTGACAATGCTGTTGACCTTGAATTGGTGCGAATATGCTGGTGGAGCTGATGTGTTCCATAATAATGGACATGAAGAAGGATGGGTGCAGGTGTCTTGGTAGAACAAATTGTATCTTAAACTCATTTGTATGTGTTTTTTCACGTTTCTGTTAAGAAAACAAGGTGAGCTTCAAATGGTTTTTAACACAGCCTTACTGGCAACCAGGTGTTAAAGTGAATCCTACCACAATAAAGACCATCTGAACTTGAGTATCTAGGTAAGTGAGGATGATGTCCTTAACATTTGTGTTAATGTGTATTTTTTTTAATTTTTATGGGTATCAGGTTAAGATTTTTACTAGTATGTAGGTATGAGATGATGTGATATTGACTAATTAAAGACCTTTTGTTTCTTTAGATTTATTTGTTTTAGAAAGAGATTATGAATGGGGGGGGAGGGGTAGAGGGAAAGGGAGAATCTCAAACACAGAGCCTAAGGGGTTCAGAGCCAGACTCGGGGCTCAGTCCCATGACCCCAAGATCATGACCTGAGCCGAAATCAACTGACGCTTAACCAACTGAGCCACCCAGGTGACCCAGACCTTCCATCCTTCCTTTCTTTCTTTCTTTCTTAGAAGATTTTTTTTTTAATATTTATTTGAGAGAGAGAGGACGTGTGCATAAGCAGGGGGGAGGGGCAGAGGGAAGGGGAGAAACAGACTCCCTGCTGAGCAGGGAGCCTGACATGGAACTTGATCCCAGGACCCCAGGATCATGACCCAAGCCAAAGGCAGCTGCTTAAAACTGAGCTACCCAGGTGCCCCCTTTTTTAAAGATTTTATTTTTAAGTAATCTCTGCAACCAACATGGGGCTCGAACTTACAACCCCGATATCGAGAGTCATGCTCCACCAGCTGAGTCAGCTAAGCGCCCCTAAAGACTTTTCCATATTCAGATATCTACAAATTTATCATTTCAAGTCTCTTGAATTTACTTTGCTTTTGGTATGTATTTCTTTAAGAGTTTAATTTGTCCCTTATAATATTGATAGGAATAAGTTTTTTTTTTTGGTATTCTTGTTTAGAGGTAATGTGTACTTAACATAGTGGTGATAGACGATTTTGCAGATATCCAGGTAATTAATCATGTTGTCCTTCACTACTTCATTGACTATGAAATTATCACAGGTATACCGTGAAAAGAGGAAGGTGTCTCTTCAAGGATTGACCTTAGAGATCTTTAAGTATCTAGGTAGTGCTGATGGTTCCTGAAATGATACAGTGACCAAGGGAATTTACAGGTATAGAGGTAGAATAAGATAGGCACCAAAAGTATTTTCTATAGTGTTTTTTTTTTTTTAGACTCCTATCAATACATCACAGTGAGCCCATCAATGGCAGTTACCATGGGTGACATTGCTGATGTCACAGTAAGTGATGATGTGGGCCCAAGTCACAGTACAGACCATCTGATCTTCAGAGAGCTTGGTAAGTCATGATGGTATCCCTAACACTTGCTATTACCATGACTTCTTTGCCGGTATTCAGGTAAGAAGTGATAGATTCCTAACTAATTCTTGAAACCATGAGTTTTTAGCTTTTAGAGAAAACTCTTGTTTAACTCTGAGGGATGAGGGATTACACATATCAGGTTTGGGTCATTATATCTCAACCACAGTACTTATCATGGAAATTTTGTAGGTGTCCTGTAAAAACTGTATTACCTGACAATGGTCTTGACCTTGGAGAGCTACAGATATTCAGGCAGGGTTGATGCTTTCGTAATGATGGAAATGACCAAGCTTATTCATAAGTGTTGTGTTAGAGTGAGCTGTGTCCTTTTTACATATATATCATAATGTGTTTTTTAGGTTCCTGTCAAGAGATGATGATGAACCTAACACTAGTCACTCTCTGTGGACATTTCTGTTGCCCAAGTAAGTGATGATGTTCACCTTCACCATTTCAAATCATCTGATCTTCACGTACCTAGGTAGGTGTTATTGATCGACTAAACTTGTTTGCCATGTTGCTTTTCAGATGATCAGGTAAGAAACGATAGCAATTTTACCAGTTGTAATAACCATGCTATTGTGTTTCTATTTCAGAGAAAATGTATGTTTAGTCATGTGAGTATTGGGCGACTTATGTCATGAATACCCATAATCACGGAGTGGAGTGAAACGGTCGTAATGTTGGTGTTTTCACAGGTGCGCAGGGAAGAGATGATGGCGTATCTGTTTGGCATGGACCTTGAAGTGCTGCAACAATCCAGAAAGATCTGATGGGTCCTTCAGTAATGGCAATGAACACTGCAAATAGTATTTCTAGTCGCAAAGGAGGGTCTCTAGACACATTTTTCACAGTGTTGTTTAAATTATGATCGAGAGATCATGGTAAATTTTAAAGTGATCATTGCTGGGACTTTGCTTATATTCCGGTAAGTGATGATACGGGCCTTCTGCTCCCTACAAATTGATTTTCAGATATTTAGGTAAGTGTAGGTGGTGTTCCTAACTGTTCTGTCACAATGTTTCCATTGCAGGTTTCAGTTAAGAAATGATACTGTCCCAACCAATGCTAGTAAGTATATGCCCTTTTTATTTTTTTAAATTTAGATACAGTGTGTATTTAATGTTAGTAGTGATAAAGGGCTGTGCAGGTCTAGGTAACTTGTACCGCTGTCCCACATCAAGCACGGACCATGAGATTTCTACAGGTTAGTGCGTCTGACAATGCTGTTGACCTTAAAGTTCTGCCAGAATCCATGTCCTGTTCTGCTTCCCCTAATGATGGAAGTGACCAAGATTACTTGCAAATGTACTGTTTCTTTCTGTGGCTAGACAAGTTGTATCCTGCAACAACACATTTGCCGAGCATGTTTCTCAAGGTTCTGTGCAGTCATGACGTCACAGTGAAGCAGACAGTGGTTGTCAGGGGGAGCTTGCTGGTAACCAGACAGGTGATGAAGTGGGTCTTATCTCAGTATGGAAATCTGAGCTTCAGCTCTCCAGGTGGGTGAGGATGGTGTCCCTAACACGGTGTACCATACTTTTTTGGTAAGTTTCCTGTTAAGCTCTTCGCTAGTTTACAGATACAAGATGATGTGACATTAACTCATTAGGTACATTCACTTTTCATCTTAGAAAAAGTTTGGCCCTCTGAGTGTCGAAGGATAGCACATATCCAGCTGTTTATCACGCTGTTTTCCCTCAAAGTACTACCCATGGGTTTTCTGTTGGTGTCCAGTGAAGTAAGGCTGATTTTATCTGACATCAGTGTTGATCTTTGAGTACTGAAAATACCCAGGTAGAGCTGGTATGTCCCATTATGATGGAGTGACCCCCTTATTTGCAGATACCTTGCTAGAAAAAAAGTTGTTTCCTTTAACATAGGTCTCATCATGTCTGGACAGCAACCTGAAAAAGACATCACTGTGCGCCTAGCATTGATGGTAATGGCAGACATTGCTGGTATGTTTCCGGTTAAGTGAGGCTGTGGCCCTAAATCACAGCACAGGCCATCTGATCTCCAGATAGTTAGGTAAGTGATGATGGTGTCCTTAAGAGTTGTTACCATGATTTCTTTGCAGGTGTTCAGGTAGGAATTGATAGGCCTTGCTAATCATAGAAACCATGAATTCTACTTTCTACATTTTAGGAAAGATTTTTGTTTAACTGTGTGAGTGATGAGGGATTGCCATATCAAGGTAATTAACATTGTGTCCTCAACCGCAGCAATAAACAACAATTTTGGAGGTGTCCCATGGAGAAATATTGTCTTATCTGGTGATGATTTTGGCCTTGGAGAGTACTACAAGTGTTTAGGTAGAGTTGATATGTCTCAGAATGCTAAAGTGACCAAGGTTCTTTACAGGTGTCCTGATAGAACAAGTCGTGTCACTTTACACGTAGATCATGTGTTTTTCAGGTTCCTGTCAAAAGACTTCAGTGAATCTGCTGATGATCAGTAAAGGGGGGATGTTTCTGGTATCCAGATATCTGACGAGGTGTACTTTCACTACATCAGACCCTCTGATCTTCATGAGTCTTTTTCCATTAAATTTTGTTGATTACTTGAATTTGTTTTATCATGTGGGTTTTTTTTTTTTAAGGCATTCAGGCAGAAATGATAGCGTTGTTACCAATTCTAGCAAACCTATTCTCCAAGTTTTTTGTGTTTTAGAGGAAATTTACATAAAACCATGTGAGTATTCAGCAGTCCGTGGGTACTCATGGCATAAACGGTTGCGGATCCCACAAGTTACCGTGGTGTTTTCGTAGGTAAGCAAAACATGGCGGCAATGGCATGGACCATGGCGCACTGGAAGATCCCACGTAGAGTTGATGGATCCTGTAATGTAAGTGCACAAGGTTATTTCCATGACCTGGTAGAGAGGGTACCCTATAGGCCCATTTGTCACTGTATGTTATTCAAGTTCCTGTCAAGAAATCCTGGTGAACCCCATAATGATCAATAATAGGACTTTGCTTTCATCCAGGTAAGTGATGATGTGGGCCTCAAGCCCCCTAGAAACAATCTAACCATCTGATAGGTGGGTGAGTGTGGATGGATTTCCCAACTTCTTTGTGACTATGTTTTTGTTTTTGTTTTTACAGGTATTCAGGTAAGAAATGATACAGTAGGCAAGTAATTATTTGAAGTTTAGATATAATGTGTATTTAACCCTAGTGGTGACTGAGGGATATGCAGGTGTCCAGGTAAGTTATCCTCCTGTTCCACACCACAGTGTTGAGAGTGAAATTTTTTACAGGTACTCGGGAGATGATGCCTTCTCTAACAATGGAGTTGACCTTGAAGTTCTAGTTATGCCAAGAACCAAGTAGTGTTGATAGGTTTTCTAATGATGGAAATAACCAGTGTTAATTATATGTATTCTTTTTTCCCACAGGTGAAAAAACTTTTTCTTTTTTTTTAGGTGTATAAACTATTAACAGACAAGGCCTACAGATTTATTTCTTCTTGGACACCCCCACAGTGTGGCCGTGGCGGCCTGTGGTCTTGGTGCATTGGCCTTGGACGCGAAGTCCCCAGAAGTGGCACAGTCCTCTGGGGGCCTGAATCTTCTTCAGTCACTCCAGGTCTTCACAAAGTTTGTTGTCCAGACCATTGGCCAGGACCTGGTTATATTTTCCATCCTTCATGTCCTTTTGTTTGTTTAAAGCCAGTCTGGGGTCTTACATTGGCATAGATGCTGCATAATGGTGATCGCACATTCCCCCTCATCCTCAGGGAGCTCTCCTGTCCTCTTGGGGAGATTGATGTCTGCTTTCCTCAACACCATGTGAGCATATCTTCACCCCACACCCTTAATTTCAGTGATGGCAAAGGCTCTTTTCTGTCACCCATCGCTATCGATGTTGAATACTCAGAACGTGCCAGAACTTCTCAGGGGTCACTAGAGATGTAGCAGCAGCCCCGGTGTGGGCATGTAGGCCTCCTGTGGAAGATCAAAACAACTTTTGCCTTAAACATATTTGTCAAGTTTGTTTTTTCAGGTTATGGTAGTTAGTCCTGTTATGGGACCCTGCTTGTAACCTGGTATGTGATATTGTGGATGTTACACCATACTTGAGATCACCTGTTCTTCAGATGTCTTAGGTAAGTGAGGATGGTGTCCCGGACACAGAGTTAGCATGTTGTTTCTGTAGGTATCATGCTAACGTTTCTGCTGTTGTACAGGTATGAGACAACAGTGCATTAATTCATTAGACCTTCGTATTTTCAGATACGTATGTAATTAATGATGACTAAGTAGTCTTATATTACCTATATTTTTGGCTTGTATGCAGTAAGATTAATTCGTCCCTAACAATATGAGTAAGCACAATATTTTACTGTATTCCTGTTCAGGGGTTGTGTTTTGTACACACCTACTGATAAAAGGATAGGCAGGTATCCAGATATTCTATCATATTGTCTGTCTTCACAACATTAAACATGGAATTTTTATAGGTATCTCTTTAAGAGGGGAAGGTCTCTCTTAACCAGGGTTTAGTCTTGGACTGCTAAAAGTAACCAGATGGTGGTGATGAGTCTCAATGGGATGCTCTTGACCAATGGAAACTGCAGTAGACCAGACCAAGTAGAACAAAGCATGTACTGAACACATTTTCCACACTGTGTTTTTCAGGTTTACGTGAAGACCTCATGATTAATAGGCTCCCCTATCATATTTAATGAGGCATATAGAGGTATTGAGGTAAGTGATAATGTGGGCCTAAACCACAGCGCACTCTTTCTGATCCTACTCTGTAGGTAAGTGATTGTGTCCCTGACACTTCTTGTTACTATGATTTTGTTGCTGGTATTCGGGTAAGAAATGGTAGAGTCCTTACCAACTCTAGTGGCCATGACTTTACACTTTTTATATTTTAGAGATAACATGTTTAACTCTGTGAGTGCTGGCATTCGATTGTATCTGTGATTGTCAAGGAGTTCCTGCGCCAGCAGTAACCACAGGATTTTTGCAGGAGTCCAGTTAAAACATGGTAGTCTCTTCTGACAAAGGTGTTGACCTGAATTAATGCAAGTATCAAAGTAGAGTTGATGTGCTCCATGATAATGGAAATGAAAAGGATTATTAGCAGGAGTTCTGGTAGAACAAGTTGTGTAAACACATTTTCCTGTGTGTTTCTTCAGGCTCTTGTCAAGAAAACCCAGTGAACCTAACAATATTCATTAATGGAACCTTGCTCTTAACCTGGTAAGTGATGGCGTGGGTTCTACCACTATCCAGACCCTCTGCTCTCCAATAGGAAAGTAGGTGAGTGGCGTCGCTAACATTGGTGTTACCGAGTTTGTTTGCAGGTATCCTGTTACGGTCTCTGTTACTATATGGGTATGAGCTATGACATCTTATTAGAGACTTTCTGATTTCCAGGCATCTATATAAATAATGTTTGAGACTCTTGTATTTATGTTATTTTGGGATGTATTCTGTTAAATTAATGTGCTCCTAATAACACTAGTAAGAATGTGATTTTCTGTATACTTGTTTAGAGATACTATGTATTTAACAGTTGGAGTGACAGAGGGATCCGGATATTCTGTCCTGTAATCTATCATAGCATTATTGACCCTGGAATTTTTGCCGGTATCCATCAAGAGAGAAAGGTATGTCCTCAGCTTTGACCTGAGAGTTCCTTCCACAAGTAACCAAGAGAAATCGCAGGTGTAGCGGAAGAAGGATTTATTCTCCACAATATGGTTTTTAGGCTCATGTCAGAACATTATGATAAGCCCATTAATGGTAGATAACATGGGACATTGCTGGTGTCAAGGTCAGTGATGAAGTGGGCCTAAACCACAGCACAGGCCATCTGACTTTCATTTACAGAGAAGTAAGTAATATTCACTTGCCTAAACTTTTGGTTGCCATGTTTTTCTCACTTGTCGTTCATTTGTTTAGGTATTTAAGTTTAGAGACGATAGTATCCTTGTCAATACCAGTAACCATGTACCTTTCTTTATTTCGGAGAAAATGTGTTTAACCCTGGAAGTTTTGAGTGGTTTATGGGTATCCACATAACGATTACAGACTTCCGTGTCACGGTCGCAACGGTGTGTTACTTGACAGCAGTTAGGAGGTGACGGTATTTTTAACACTGGTGCAGAACTTGGAGTACTGCGGGTATCCAGGCAGAGAGGAGGGTATTTGCAGGTGTCCTGGTGGGAAATATGTGTTTGTAGGCACACTTGTCACAGTGTGGTTTTCAGGTTCCTGTCAAGAGATCATGATGACCTTCATCATGATTTTTATCAGCGACATTGCTCGTGTTGCGGTAAGTGATGATATGCCCCAAGCATCCCCACAGACCTTCTGATCTGGAGATTTCCAGGTAAGTTTGATAGCATCACTAACATTAGTGTACCCGTGGTTTTGTTTTGGGTTTTTTTGAGTAGGTATTCAGTTTAAAAATCGTATCTCAAACAATGCTAGTAAGCCTTAGCTCTTACAGGATTAAAGTTCAGTCAGTGGAGCACATGACTCTTGGTCTCAGGTTGTGAGTTCAAGCCCCGCACTGGGCTTAGAACTTCCTTAAAAAAAAGATTACTTAACACCCTCACTGAGTTTATATACATAATGTGTGTCCAACATCAGTAGTGACTGAGACCGGGTGCAGGTTAGTCATCTAGGTTCCACACCACAGTTATTACCATAAGATTTTTCCAGGTGGCCAGTCAAGAGGTGATGATGTCTCCCATATCCATGTTGACCTTGAAGTTCTGCCATGATCCAGGTGACGTTGATGGATCCCATAGTGAGAGAATGGACCAAAATTACCTATAGATACCCTGCCAGGATGAGTTGTTGCCTTATTCGCTGTCCCTCTTTTTTAGGATCCTGTCGAGCAGTCACTCCAAACAGAATAATGGTTATTAGCAAAATCTTGTCAGGAACCAGTTAAGCGCTAAAGAGAGTTTTACCTACAGGTAAGAGCATCTCATCCTCAGATGATCAAGGCAAGTGAGAATGATGTCTCTCACATTTGTATTACCATCTTTCTGCAGATAAACTATTAAGGTTCTCCTAGTAACCAGGTCTCAGATGCTGTGACCTTAACTCCAGGAGACATTACTTTCAGAAATCTGTGTGATGAATGATATTGTTCAGGCTCTAACAGTAACCTGGTGACAGGCCTGTATACAGTTAAGCAATTAAGTTGTCCCTAACAATTAGTATGCCTGAGAATTTATGACTGTTTCAGAGATGGTTTCGGACTGATCAGGGAACTTTCACATTCCCAGTCCTTTACCGGATTGTCTATCACTGTGTTACCAACCACAGGATTTCTGCAGGCACTCCTTCAGGAGAGGAAGATTGCTCTTACGTGGGGCTGACCTCGGAGTTTCGCCAGTATGTTCAGGCCTCGTTGATGGGTCCTGAGATAACACAAAGGACCAGGGGAGTTCACAGCTGTCAGAATGAACTTCTTGCCACAGTGTGTTTTTCAGCTTCCTGTCAAGACATCACGATGAACCCAGCCATGGGCATTAGCGGGGAGCTTTATGGCAGGACGCAGATAGGAGAGGCTGGGATCCTAAAGCACAGGACAGGTCATCTCATCTCCACATAGCTAGGTAAGTGATGACACAATTTCTCGTCGCCATTATGTTTTTGCAGGTGTTCAGGTTTTACTACCAGTAATAAAAGCAGTGAATTTTCACTTTTGTATTTAGAGAAAATGTAGAACCCTGTTAGCATGAAGGGATTACACTTGTACAGGTGATCGTCATGGAGCTCACACCCAGGTAGTAACCACAGAATCTGGCAGGTGTCCAGTCAAGAATGATGGCGTCTCCTGACAACGGTGTTGCCCCGAGTAACGGAAGTCGCTAGGTAGAGTCGACGTGTGTTCCATGGTAATGGGAGTGAAAAGGTTATGTTTAGGTGGCCCTGTGGAATAATTTGCATTTCAAACACACTGTTGCTTGTGCTTTTTCAGGTTCTTGTCAGGAGAACACAGTGAACCTCACCGTGGTTGGTAACAGATCCTTACTTGTAACCAGGTAAGTGCTAACGTGGGTCTTACCATACAGATTGATTTAATCGTCAACATCTAGGTAAATGAGAATGGCGTCCGTGTTACTGTGTTTATCCGCAGATATCCTCTTAAGATCTTTCCTAGTATACAAGTAGACGATAATGCGACATTAGCTTACTAGAGACATTCTAATTTTTAGATACCTATGCATTAATATGTTGATGATTCTAATATTTACATTGTTTGGGCATGTATTCTGTTAAGAAATTAACGTGTTCCTCTAATACTAGTAAGAATGAGAGTTGTATCCTTGTTTGGAGCTACTGTATTTTCAAAACCAGTGGTGATGGAAGGATATGCTGATATCCCAGTAGTGTGTTCTGTTGTCCATCACGGCATTATTGACCCTGGCTTTTTTGTAGGGATCCCTTCCAAGAGGTACCAGTCTCTTCCTAGCTTCAAGCTTGGAGCTCTGCAAGTACCCAGGTAGTGTTGATGGATCCCAAAACAATACAAGTGGCCAGGGACTTTGCGGGTGTATGGTTTAAATGAGATGTAAACAGGAAAATTTTCCACAGTGTGTTTTCTCGATACATTTCAGGATGTCATGGTGAGTCTCTCCATGGTGGTTGATGGAGGACATTGGTGGTGTGAGGTAAGTGGTGATGTGGGCCTGCGCCCCAGCACGGATCATCAGATTTTCACACACGTGGGTCAATGATTGTGTGTCCTCACACTTCCTGTTACCATGATTTTTTTGGCAAGTGTTCAGGAAAGAAATGATGGTTTGCCCAACTCTAGAAAACATGAGTTTTCACCTTTATATTTCAGGGAAGTCTATGTTGAACACTGTGAGTGTTGAGGGATTACATATATGTAAGTATTTCTGTTAGATTTCCCTCCATAGTACTATCTATATGATATTGAGAAGTGTCCAAACACTGACAGTTTTCTGACATTGGCGCTAATTTTTAATGACAAGTACCCAGCTCGAGTTACTTTGTTCCATCATGATGAAGTGAACAATGTTATTTGCAGGTATCATGGCAGAAGAAGTTGCTTCCATTAACACAAATTTCATGATGTGTTTTCCAGGTTCCGGTCAAGACCTCACGGTGAACTTAGCATCAGTCATTCATGGGGGCAGAGACTTTGCTGGTGTGCAGGTAAGGGAGGCCGTGGCCCTACACCACGGCACAAGCCATCCGATCTCCAAGTAGGTGAGTGATGATGGTGTCTCTAAGAGTCGTTACCATGATTTCTTTGCAAATATTCAGGTTGGAATTGATAGTCCTTGCCAATTCTGGAAATGTTGAGTTTTTACTTTTTGTATTTTAGAAAAGGTGTTTGTTTAACCCTGTGAATGTTGGGGGATTGCCATTTCTAGATACTTATCATGACGTTCCCAACCTTGGTAGTAACCCTGGGAATTTTGCAGGTGTCCTCTAAAGAAATATTGTCTTACCTAACCACAATGGCCTTGACCTTGGAGTACTGCAAGCATTCAGGTAGAGTTGACGTTCTCCTAATAGTGGAAGTGACCAAAGTTATTTGCAGATGTTCTGGTTACAGCAAGTCGTATCCCTTTACACATACATTATCATGTTATTTTGTCAGGTTTCTTCAAGACTGTGAAGCACTTAACAGTGGTCACTAAGGGGGACATTTCTTATATCCAGGTAAAGTGGTGGTGTGTATCTTTACCACATCCGACCCTCTGATCTATGTGTGTGTGTGTGTGTGTGTGTGTGTGTGTGTGTGTGTATAAGTAATGTGTAAGATGTTGATCACCTTAGCTTTTTTTACCATGTGATTCTTTTAAGGTGTGCTGGTGAGAAATGATCATGTTTTACCCACTCTAACAAACATGTCGTCCTACTGGTAGCTATTTCAGAGAAAATGTCTGTTTAACCATGTGCGTGTTGATCAATTTGCGGGTGTCCCTGTAATGATCATGGAGCTGTCCATCACACTAGAAACTATGGTGTTTTTGCTGGTAACCATTCAAGAGACGGTGGTGTTTCTGACAGTGGTGTAGGCGGCGGAGTACTGCAAAAATCCAGGTAGAGTTGATGGCTCTGCAATGACGGAACCGAACAAGGTTATTTGCAGGGTCCTGAGAGCAAAAGTGTGTCCGTAATCACCTTTGTCGCAATGTGATTTTCAGGTTGCTGTCAAGAAATCACGGTAAGCCTCACGATGACTGTTACCAGAACTTTGGTTGCATCCAGGTAAGTGATGATATGAGCCTAAAGCACCTTACAAACAATCTGATCTTCGAATACTAGATTAGTGTGGACGGTCCTAACATTTGTGATAGCATGTTTTTCGGCATGTGTCCAATTAAGAAATGATACTGTCCCAACCGATATTAGTCATAACCATTAGCCCTTAGTACTATAAATTTTCTATTCAGTGGGCGTTTAGTAGTGATGGAGGCAGTTCAGGTGTCTCCGTAAGTTACCCTCCAGTTCCACCCCACAATATTGTCCATGAGATTCCTACAGATACTCAAGAAGGCGATGTCTCTCATAATGGTGTTAATCTTGAAGTTCTGCCCAATATCCAGGTAGTGATGATGGTTTCCAGTAATGGCAGTAACCAAAATTATTTGTATCTTTTTTTCCCCCCAGGTAAAGTAAGTTGTGTCCTTCAACACATTTGTATTTTTTAAGGTTCCAGCCATTATGACATCACAGTGAAACAAATGATGGTCCTTGACGGGACCTTGCCAGTAACCAGGTATGTGATAGACTGGTTTGACCAAAACATAAATCCAGCTGACCTTTGGATATTTAGGTGAGTGAGGATGGTATCCCTGACACAGTGTTACTGTGCTTTTTGCTGGTATCCCATTAAGTTCTTTGCTGGTATAAAAATATGAGATGATGTGGGGCGCCTGGGTGGCTCAGTGGATTAAGCCGCTGCCTTCGGCTCAGGTCACGATCTCAGGGTCCTGAGATCAAGCCCCGAGTCGGGCTCTCTGCTCCGCAGGGAGCCTGCTTCCTCCTCTCTCTCTGCCTGCCTCTCTGCCTACTTGTGATCTCTCTCTCTGTCAAATAAATGAAAATAAAAAATCTAAAAAAAAAATGAGATGATGTGACAATAAATCACTAGAGATTCCTTATCTTCAGATATTTAAGCAATTAATGTTTCCTAGACCTTTATATTAATCTTCTTGGCATACAAACTGTTCAGAAATCAATTTGTCCCTAACAATACTAGCCTGAGCTTTTACTGTGTCCTTGTTCAGAGATAATGTGTGTTTATACGCCCGTACCAATGGACCTATATAGTCCGTTATCCAGGTAATTGATCCTATGTTCCATATTTGTGAAAATGACTGTGGTATCTTTGCAGGTATCCCCTCAAGAGATGAAGGTAAATTTAACTACAATTTAACCTTTTGAGTTCTACATATTGCCCAGTAATGTGGAAAGGGGCCACAAAATAATGTGCTGACCAAGAGAACTTGCAGTTACCCAGGTAGAATAAAATGTGTGTGGAACAAGTTTTCTATGCTGTGTTCTCAAGTTCATGTTAAGACATCAGTCACAGGGGCGCCTGGGTGGCTCAGTGGATTAAGCCGCTGCCTTCGGCTCAGGTCATGATCTCAGGGTCCTGGGATCGAGCCCCGCATCGAGCTCTCTGCTCTGCAGGGAGCCTGCTTCCTCCTCTCTCTCTGCCTGCCTCTCTACCTACTTGTGATCTCTCTCTCTCTGTCAAATAAATAAATAAAATCTTAAAAAAAAAAAAAGACATCAGTCACAGTACAGGAAGCGTGCAGCAGGTACTGAGGTAAGTGAGGATGACCCACAGCACAGACCATCTGATCCTGTATGTAATGTAGGTAAGGGATGGTGTCTAATACCTCGCGTTACTGTGATTTCGTTGCAGGTATCCAGGTAAGAAATGATAGTCCTTACCAAATCTAGTGACCATGACTTTACACTTTTTACATTTTAGAGATAACGTGTTTAACCCTGTGAGTGTTAAGAGTTGACCGTATCCGTAATAGTCAAGTTCCCACCCCAGTCGTGACTACAGTGTTTTTGCAGGAATCCAGTTAAGACACGATGGCTTTCTTCTGACCAAGGTGTTGACCTGATTTAATGCAAGCATCAGGGTAGAGTCGGTGTGTTATGTGTTCCGTAATAATGGAAGTGAAAAGGATTATTAGCAGGTGTTCTGGTAGAAGTAGTGTCCTTAAACGCATTTCTCCTGTGTTTCTTCAGTCTCCTTTCAAGAAAACATAGTCAGCCTAACAATGGTTGTTAACAGAACCTTGCCCTTGACCGGGTACATGATAAAGTGAATCTGGTCCCATTGCAAACCGTCTGATCTTCAGCATGAAGGCAGGTGAGGATGATGTCTGTAATACTTGTGTTACTGTTTGTTTGCATGTATCTTGTTCTGCTCTCTGCTGGAATATCTACGTGACATTAACCTACTAGCGACATTTTTACTTTCAGATAGCTATGCAGTTAATGTTCAAGACTCATATTTAGCTTGTTTTGGCATGTCTACAAAGACATTAATTCGACCCTAATAATACTAATAAAAATTAGATTTTTCATAATCTTCTTTAGAGATAGTATTTAATCTAAATAATTTGTCTTATACCATCATCGTGTTCTTGACCTTGGGAATTTTTTCAGGTATCCTTTCAAGAGAAGTAGACGTCCCTTCCCAGGGTTTGACCTTGGAGTTCTGCGAGTCCAAGTATCCAGGTAGTGCCTATGGGTCCTAAAATGATACACGTGACCAGGGGAATTTGCAAGAGTGGAAGTAGAATCATTCCTGTACCAAAAACATGTTCCACGGTGTGTGTTTTCAGGTTAAGGTCAAGACCTCACAGTGAGTTTATCAGGGATAGTGGGGGACACTGCTGGTATGGGGGGACGCGATCCCGTGGGTCGAATCCACAGCATGTGCCATCCGGCCTTCGGGTACCGAGGTGAGTGATGAGTGTCCTTACATTCCTTGTTACCATGAATTTTTTTTTTTGAAGGTGTGAGGTAAGGAATGATGGAGTCCTCACCAGCTCCAGAGACCGTATTTCTCCACTTTTCTATATTTCTGGAAACGTTCATTTTTAACCCTACGAGTGCTGAGGGACTGCATGTGCACAGGTCTTTATCATGATGCTCCCTGTGATAGTATTCTTCTCCATAGGATACTTACAGGTGACCAATCGTAGAATGACCGTTTTGTCTCTTAACTTGGGTGATTTTAAGTATCCTGTAGAGCTGATGTGTCTCGTAATGATGAAGTGAATGTTATTTGGAGGCTTCCTGATAGGAAGAAGTTATGTCCTTTAAACACACATTCACAACGTCTTTCCAGTTAAGAAGTCACGTTGAACCTAGCAGTGCTCATCACCGGGAATGTTCCTGGTGTGCAGGGAAGTGACGATGTGGGCCTCGCCCAGGCCTTCCGCGCTCCATCTAGCTGGCTAGGTGAGTACATTTCTAATCAGTTGTTAGCATTTTTCTTTGCAGGTATTCAGGTAGGAAATGATAGTCCCTATCAGTTCTAGAAACCATGTGTTTTTTTTTTTCTTTTTACATTTTAGAGAAACTTTTATGTTATCCCTGTGAGTAATGAGAGATTGCCACATTCAGGTAATTACCATAATCTTCCTAGACCTAGCAGTAACCATGGAAATTCTGCAGGTGTTTCATAATGAAATGTCATATCTGATAACAGTCTTGACCTTGGAGTACTGTAGCTATTCAGATGGAGTTGATGTTCTCATAATGAAAGAAGCGTCCAAGGTAATTGATTTGAGGTGTCATGCTACAGGTTCTGTTTTTTTAAACATATATCGTGTGCTTTTCAGATTCCTGTCAAGAGATCGAGATGAAATTAATGGTTAACGGGGGACATTGCTAGTATCCGGATGAGCGATGTTGTTTATCTTCACCACATGAGACCAACTGACATTCACATACCTAGTTAAGTGATCATGAAGGACGAAACTTGTTCTACCATGTGATTTAGTCAGCTTTTCAGGTAAGTAATGATAGTGTTTTTGTCAATTCTAGCAGTCATGCTATCCCCCTGTTTTGTATTTTTGAGAAAATTTATTTTTAACCAGGAGACACTTGTGGGTCTGCACATAATGACGATGGAATTGTGTAGCACAACAGTAACCAGGTGTCTCTGCAGGTGAGCAGGGAAGAGACGATGGCGTTTCTGGCAATGGCATAGACTTTGGAGCACTGCGGGAATCCAGGTGGGGTTAGATGTCGGGTCCTGCAGCGACGGTAGTGAACAAAGCTACTCGCAGGCACCTAGCAGCAAAGGTGGCCCGGTAGATACCTTTTTTATAAGGGTTTGTCAAGTTCTTATCAGAAGTCATGATAAATATCCTAATGATCAATAATAAGACTTTGCTTGTGTCTCGGTAAGTAATGACATGGGCCTCTGGCACCCTAAACGCAGTCTGGTCTTCAGTCATGTAGGGAAGGATTGGCAGTGTGCCTAACTTTTCTGTTTGTTTTTACGCAGGGATTCAGTGAAGAAATGCTATTGTCCCAAGGATAGCCCTAACGTTTTCGGGAGTTCACCTATCATGTGTGCTTAACCTGAGCGATGACCGAAGGATATGAAGGTGTGCACTAAGTCGTCCTCCTGTTCCACACCGTGCTTTTGACCAGGAGACGTCTCCAGGTGCTTGGAGATGGTCTGTCTCTAACACTGATGTTGACGTTGAAGTTCTGAAAGAACCAGGTAGTGTTGGTGGTTCCCTTAACGATGTGACTATAACATGGTTGACTGGTACTTTTTTTTGTTTCTTTTTTTATTCTTTCAAGTCGAACAAACTGTCATTTAGCCCCTAAACACTCGTTTTTGAAAGGTTCCAGAAGCCCTGATGTCATAGTGAACCTCACCACAGTTGTGCGTTGGACCTCGATAGTAAGCAGGTATGTAAGTCCAGATCATTTGATCTTCACCTATCTAGGGAAGTGAGGATGGGGTCTCTCGACACAGTGTTACCACGATTTTTGCAGGCATCCTGTTAAGGCCTTTGCCTACCCAGTGTATGGGTCGGAGATGTGACAGTCCCTCATTAGAGACACTCTCAATCTTAGGATCTACAAAATGAATGTTTCTGAGACACTTATATTCACCTAGTTTTTGTCATCATATAGTTAAGAAATTAACTTGTCCCTAGTAATACTAGTAAGAGTGAGATTTGTCTATTCTTCATTAAATAACACGTATTAATACTAATGAAAGATGGGTACGCAGGTATTCATGTAACTTATTATATTGTCCTTTACAGTGTTACTGACAAAGGGGTTGTTGCAGGCACCCTTCCAAGAGAGGAAGGTGTCTCTTCTTAGGGTTTGACCTTGGCGTTCTGCAAGCAAGTATCCAGGTACTGTGGATGGATCCCAAAATGATACAAGTGACAAGGGACTTTGAAGGTGTGGAAGTGAAATAAGACATTTACTACGGTATGTTTTTCAAATTCATGTCAACATATTAACGGTAAACCTATCAATGGTAGTTAACATTGGACATTGTTGTATGGAGGTGGGTGATGCTTGGACCTACAGATATTTAATATCTGTATTTAATAATCAGATATTAATTGATATTAATTAATATTTAATAATCAGATATTTACATGGGTGATGTGTTTCTCACATTTCTTATTATCATGACTCTTTTGCAGGTAGTCAGGTAAGAAATTATAGAAACCTTATAAATTCTAGCGACCATATTATCCTACTGTTTTACACGGTAGAGAAAGTTATGTTTGACCATGTGATTGTTGAACAATTTACAGATATCCACATAATTATGACCGAGCTGTGAGTTACAGGAATAACCTTGGTATTTTTCAGGAGAGCGCTCAAGAGATGATGACATCTGGCACAGATCTTAGGGTACTTCACGGTTCCAGGGAGAGCTGATGAGTTCTGCAGTGACGGCAGTGAACAAGGTTTTTGGGGGGTCCAGCTGTAGAAAGTGTGACCATAGTTGTATTTGCCACAAAGTGTTTTCCAGGTTCCTGTCAAGAGATCACGGTGAACCTCCTAATCATTAAAGGGATATTGCTTGAATCAGGTAAGTGATGCTCTGTGCCCCAAGCACCCTACAGACCACCTGATCTTCAGATCTTAGAGTCAGTGGGGTTCTTAACATTTGTGTTACCATTGGTGGGATTTTTTTTTTCTTTTGCAGTTACTCAGTTACGTCTCCCCAACCACTGCTAGTGAGCAGTAGTCTTTATTATTTTAGAGTTTAGATATACTGTATATTTAACCTTAGTAGCAGCTGAGGGATAGGTGGGTGTCCACAGAACTTACTCCTCTGTTCCACACCATGGTACTTACAATGAGATTTCTCCAGGTAGTCAGGAAAGAGACAACCGTTTCTCTAACACTGGTGTTTACCTTTAAACTCTGCGAGGATCGCAGGGGTCTTGGTGGTTCCTGCAGCGACCGAGGTGATCTAGATTCTTTGCAGGATTTTAAAAAAAATTTTTGTAGATAAAACACGTTTTGTCCTTCAACACACTTGTCTGTCATGTCCTCAGGTTCCAGCGGTCATGAGATCACAGTGAACCTGACAATGGTCCTTAACAGGACCTTACTGGGAACCAAGTAAGTGAAAAAGTGGGTCTTAGCTCAATACAGACCATCTGATCTTCAGATATCTGAGTGATTGAGTGTGGTTTCCCAGACACCGTGTCACCTAGTGGTTTCGCAAGTGTCCCCGTGAAGGCCTTTCCTGGTACACAGGTATGAGAATATGCGGCATTACCGCCTTAGAGAGCTGCTTGATTTTCATCTGTGAATGTGGCTTTCAACACTATGTTAACTGTGTTTTTGACATCTTTGCAGCTCAGAAATGGACCCAACTAGTGCTAGTAAGTATGAGACTTTACTGTTTTCTTATTCCGAGATTGTATGTTTCCTACACCCCGGGTGGTGGATAGGCAGAGACCCGCTCATTCCTCATACTGTCCCTCACCACGTTACTGCCCAGGGCATTTCTGCAGGTAGCCCTTCAGGAGAGGAAGGTATCTCTCATTAGGATAAAACGTCAGTGTCCTGCAGGTCTCCAGGTAATGTCGATGAATCTGCAGATTATATAGTTGACCGAGGAATTTGTTGGTGTCCCGCTAGAATGAGCTGTGGACCAAGCACATTTTCTGCTATTTTTTTCCAGGTTCATGTGAAGACCTCACTGCGAGCCTGTCGCTGGTAGTTAATGTCGTGCTCATATCAGATGCTGGAGTAAGTGATGATGTGGGTCTACACCATGGCACAGGTCACATGATCTTCATACACAGAGGTAAGTGATTACAGTGGCCCTAACACCTGGGTTAGCATACATTTTTGCAGATATCCCTCTCGGGCCTTGACAGTGCACCGTATATGCGTGGTGTAATATGAACTCATTATGGACGTCCTTGCTCCAGACTCCTACTTCCCTCGTTTTTGGCAAGTACAAGTTTCATTAATTGGACCCTCCTAATACTAGCCAAGTAGGAGTTTTTATTGTTCTCTTGTACGGTGATAAAGTGTATTTCTCTCTCACAGTGGCAGACAGATGGTAAACATCCAGGTTCTTTATTATATTGTTGTAACTGCATTATTACTGTGGGATATTTGCAGGTGTGCCTCCCAGAGAGGAAGGTAAGCCTTACTGGAGTTTAACTTCAGTGTTCTGAGAGTGTCCAGGTAATGTTCATGGGTCCCCAAATGGTACAAGTGACAAGGGGATTTGCAGGTACACAGGGAGAATGAGACGTGTACCAAACACATAAACCACAACACGTTTTCCAGCACATGCGGAGAGATCCCCTGAGCCTAGCCATAGCCATGAGTGGGGCTGGGGGACATTGCTCGTATCGAGGTAAGTGATACGCTAGGCTGAAACCACAAATGTTTAGGTAAGTTTAGGTAGGCTGAAACCACAAATGGCTGACACTTCTTGTTATGATTTTGTTGCAGGGATTCAGGGAAGAAACAAAAATCCTTACCAATTCTAGAGACTATACATTTTTACTTTTTACATTTTAGATAAAATTTATGTTTAACACCATACCTGTTATGAGATCATAGGTAGGTAGGGATTTGTCATGGTTTTCCCCACCACAGTACTACCCATATGATTTTTTACAGGTGTGCAGTCAAGAAATGATGGTTTTTGGGTTTTTTTTTATTTTTATTTATTTGACAGAGAGAAATCACAACTAGGCAGAGAGGCAGGCAGAGAGAGAGGAGGAAGCAGGCTCCCTGCGGAGCAGAGAGCCCGATGCGGGGCTTGATCCCAGGACCCTGCGATCATGACCTGAGCCGAAGGCAGAGGCTTTAACCCACTGAGCCACCCAGGCGCCCCAAGAAATGATGGTTTTCTGACATCAGTGTTGACCTGGGGGTACTATAAGTATCCAGAGTTGATTTGTGTCATAATGATGAAGTGACCAAGGTTATTTGCAGGTGTCCTGGTAGACAAAGTTGTGTCCTTAAACTTATGTTTTATAACCTTTTTTTTCAGATTCCTGTCAAGAGATCACAGTGAACCTAATATGGGGCATTAATAGGGGCAGGGACGTTGCTGGTATGCAGGTAAGGGAGGCTGTGGGTCTAAACCACGGGACAGGCCATCCGATCTCCAGAGAATCTGGTAAGTGTTGGCGGCGGCCCGAACATTGATACCATGATTTCTTCAGGGGCATTCAGGTAAGAAATGATAGAGATCCCTTGCCCATATAGAAACCATGTGTTTTCACTTTCTATGTTTTAGAGAAAATTTTTGTTTATCTCTGAGTGTTGAGTAATATCATAGCTAGGCACTTAGGATGATGTTTCCTGCCACAGTAGTGACCATGGGAATTCTGCCGGTGTCCTGTTAGGAAATGTTGCCTTACCTGACTGTGATCCTGACCTTGGAGTACACAAAGATTCTGGTACAGTTAGTGTTTTTCAGTGAAGAAAATGATAAAAGATTTCGAGCAGATGTCCTGGCAGAACAAGTTGTATTCTTTTACGCATATACCATCATGCGTTTTTCAGGTTCAGGAGCTAAGCTCATGATGAACCTAATGGTTATTAACAGGTGCCATTTCTGGTATCCAGGTGTCACGTACTGACCTAAGTGACGTTCGTTCTCGTTTGACCATGGAGTTTTCTTTTTCTCTTTGCTAGGTTTCCATGGAAGAAATGATCATGTTTTACCAGTTGTGGAAACCGTGTTAGCCTACTGCTTTCTATTTTAGAAAACAATCGGTCTAACCATGTGAGTATTGAGCAATTTGCAAATATCTATGTAATCACTGTTAGTACTGTGGTTTGGGTTTATTTTTGCTGGTTGTTTTTGTGTTTGTGTGGGTGTGTTTGCTTTCTTGCAGGTGAACATTCAAGAGGTGATGGCATGTCGGACGGCGGGGTGGGCCCGTCCGCGATTCTGTGCGCATTTAACGAGTTGTGGGACGCCTGGGTGGTTGAGTCAGTTAAGCGTCTGCTTTTGCCTCCGGTCATGATCCCAGGGTCCTGGGATCGAGCCCCGCATCGGCTCCTTGCTCAAGGGGGACTCCCTCTGCTTGTGCGCACTCTCTCTCTCTCTCTCTCTGACAAAATCTTTAGAATAAAAGAAAAAAGATTCAGAGAGTCCTGCAGTGATGCTGGTGACAAGGTTATTATCAAGGTCCGGGTAACAAAGGTGTGTCATAACACATCTGCCAAAATGTGTTCTTCAGGTTACTGGTAAGATACCATGGTAATCCTCATAATGATCGTGA
This sequence comes from Meles meles, assembly GCF_922984935.1. Taxonomy (NCBI): domain Eukaryota; kingdom Metazoa; phylum Chordata; class Mammalia; order Carnivora; family Mustelidae; genus Meles; species Meles meles. The sequence continues at coordinate 9,664,668 of NC_060087.1, forward strand.
AAGGGATTTTGTTTGAATCCAGGTAAGTGACAATGATAGCCTTTTCCATGCTCTAGACCATCTAATATTTGGATAGCTGGGTAAGTATGGACGGTATTCCTAACCTTGTGTTGCTGGGTTTTTTGCAGGTATTCAGGTAAGAAATGATATTGTCAATCGATGCTAGTAAGCATTAGCCCTTATTATTTTAAAGTTTAGATATAAGGTTTGTATAACATCAGTGATAATCAGAGATTACATAAGTGTCCACGTAAGTGAGTATTTTGCTCATCTCCTCTTTCTTGAGCATGGCTTCTTACAGTTATCTTGTCAAGAGAGTGTTGTGTCTCTAACTGGGGGATTGACCTTGAACTTCTGCAAGTTTCTAGGTAGATTTGATAGACCTCATGAATTTGATGGGATTTTTCAGATGTTTAGATAATACATGTATTCCTAACGCAGATTTTACCATGAATTTTTATAGAATACACTCAAAAGATGATGGAAGGCCTTCAGGAAAATCCCAGATTAAATACTATAGTCATGATGAGCACCAGGTGATGTATGAAATTCTCGAATTGCCGTATTGTACACCTGAAACTAGTATAACACTGTATGTTTACTGGAATCAAAATTTAAAAATATTATAAGGGGATTCAGAAACAATCCCAGGGGAAAGTGACCTACTCAAGTCATATAATAATATTTTTAGTTTCTTTTTTTTTTTTTTAAGATTTTTTATTTATTTATTTGACAGACAGAGATCACAGGTAGGCAGAAAGGCAGGCAGAGAGAGAGGAGGAAGCAGGCTGCCCGCTGAGCAGAGAGCCCGATGCAGGGCTCGATCCCAGGACCCTGAGATCATGACCTGAGCCGAACGCAGCGGCTTAATCCACTGAGCCACCCAGGTGCCCCATATTTTTAGTTTCTAATAGCTGCCTGTGAAAAGAAAGTCTTGCTCGAAATTCATAAAATGAGAAAAATGTCCTCCATATGAATGAATAAATTGAACTTGTGCTAATAAGGAAATAAAATGGAATGAATGAATGAATGAATACTATTGTTATTTGAACCATCGTCTCTTGATTTGTGTTTTTGCAGATACCCACTCAGGAGGAGAGAAGTGTCTCTATTCAAGGTCTTCTCCCTGGATTTTTGCAGGTATCTGGATACATTTTACCGTTCCTTTTAGGTCTGTAGTGCTCATTAGATTTTCAGGTGTCCAGCTTTGGGCATTATCATTAAAAACCGTTCTCCAGTTAAGAGATTGTTGAGAACCTCTGTGTGGTCTTGAAGGCAAAATTTTGTTTGCACTAAGTACAAGATAATGGTGTTTATACCAGAGTTAGAGCTCATGAGACTTTGCAGGTATCCAGGTAGACTGTGTTGGTCTTCTGAAGCCAACCTAGTGACCATGTTTATTTGCAAGTATTTGTAAGTTGTAGGCAGTGATCAGGGAAATTTTGCAGATATCCTGTCACACTATGATGGTATCTCTAACTAAGGTATTTTTCTTGGAAATCTGTAGATGTCCAGGTAAGAGTTGTTGGTGTCCCTAATCAGGAGAATGACCGTGGGATTTTGCAGTTATCTAAGCAAGGGATGACGTGTCCCTACCATGATCTTGATCCTGCACCTTGCTAGATACTCAGATCGGATATGGTATTTGTCTGAATATATTCGTGACCATGGGGCTTTTACCCATACACAGGCAGATGATGATTATGTCTGTATCTATAGGGCTGACTTTGGAGTTTTACATGTATCTAGGTAAGAGCTAATCTATCCCTTACCATGCTAGTGGCCTTGGAGTATTTTAGCCTAGACAAGGAGTGGTGTGTCCTTAACCATATTAATTACCATGAGATTCTGCAGGTATCCAGGTAAAATGTCATATATCTACAACAAAATATTTCTCTTCAGGTGTTTTAGATATTCTGAGAAGAGATGATGGTGTTCCTAACAACACTAATGACCGTAGGATTCTGCACATAGGCAGCGAAGACACGATGGCATCTTCATCAACATTGCTGTCTATGGAAATGAAAGAAATAGAATGTTTCTTTTTGATTACCTATATAATTTGTTAAAAGAATTTTAATGTTCAATGACTATTAAATATTATTCATGATCATGTTTTCTTATATCCATTTAATTTCTCCCTAATGACATTTGCACCAGGAATCTTAGGCCCATGTTTATGAAATGTGTTAATATCTTGGAGCCATCAATACAGACAGACTTCATATGAAATGTGGTTATTCCTAAAGAAAACTGGCCTAAAAACCCAATTCTTTTTCTTTTTTTAAAGATTTTATTTATTTATTTGACAGACAGAGATCACAAGTAGGCAGAGAGGCAGGCAGAGAGAGAGAGGAAGGGAAGCAGGCTCCCTGCTGAGCAGAGAGCCCGATGCATGGCTCGATCCCAGGACCCCGGGATCATGACCTGAGCCAAAGGCAGAAGCTTTAACCCACTGAGCCACCCAGGTGCCCCTAAAAACCCAATTCTTAATTAAAGGGTTGGGGGAACCAAGGAAGAAGAATACGGGTGTACATACTGTGGACAAAAAACATCGTACTCTCCCCCTCCTGATATGAATAGGCAGCAGATAATATGTTAGGAAAATACATGAAACATGATAGAGATTAATGGGGAACTTGAATATCTCTTATCTAAATATTCAATTATTAATTTATTTAGCTTATGTCATTGACACATAGGAAAAGAAAGCTGAATAAGAATTTGATGATCATTTAGCCCAACACCACCATGAGTGAGAGAGCCCTGAGTACAGAGAGGTTCATCAAGGTCACACAGCTGTCTAGTTGTGATGTGCCCTTCCCAGTATCCTGTTTTCTCAATTTGAAAACCTGAGATCAATTAAAAATCAGTAAGGCATGGGGCGCCTGGGTGGCTCAGTGGGTTAAGCCTCTGCCTTTGGCTTGGGTCATGATCTCGGGGTCCTGGGATTGAGCCCTGCATCGGGCTCTCTGTTCAGCAGGGAGCCTGCTTCCTCTCTGCCTACTTGTGATCTTTGTCAAATAAATAAATAAAAATCTTTTTTAAAAAATCAGTAAGGCGGGGTGCCTGTGTGGCTCAGTGGGTTAAAGCCTCTGCCTTTGGCTCAGGTCATGATCTCAGGGTCCTGGAATCGAGCCCCGCATCTGTCTCTCTGCTCAGCAGGGAGACTGCTTCCTCCCCTCTCTCTCTGCCTGCCTCTCTGCCTACTTGTGATCTCTTTGCCTACTTGTGATCTCTCTCTCTGTGTCAAATAAATAAATAAAATCTTAAAAAAATCAGTAAGGCAAGTGCTTGTTCGAATCAGTATAGCTCAGGAAATGCACTTCCAATTGGCTAGATTATTCATCATGCACTTTGATTTTTTTGTTCATATATTCAGTATAAAACTCTCTTTGGCCCCGGGTCTCTGTCCCAAACCCCTAGCCACTAATGCCTCCTATGAAGGGAAGCAACCAAGTCTGAATTTCAGTTCAGCCAAGCACGATCCCCGTGAACTTCTGTCCTCCTCTGATATAATCGTTCTGGGGCCCATTTACAGCCATTGTTCTCTGCATTTCAACACCTTCGGACACAACGTCAGAACAAGACCCAGTAGGTATAATTCCGTGGGAAAAGAGAAGAAAAGGGTTTAATCTGCAACAGTATATGATGAAAGTGATGGAGAAAGAAAATTAAATGAGAATGAACAAACTTGACAAGATGCCTTCACCCCAGGCCATGTCTATAGCAATATTTTTTTAAGTAAATGAATGCTTCTGGAGAGTTTGGAGGATTGTAGATCGGCCCATCCAACCAACATTTTTTCTTCTAGTGTCTGAAGGCAAGAATGCTAAAAACCCATTTTCCCAGACTTCCTGCCACACGGCTGTGAGTGTGACTCAGGTTCTGCCATCCAACGTAGCAGTCCACTTAACTGTGACTGGAAGTAAGCAAGCATGTAGACGGGCAAGGAGGGGACCACCAATTTACTGGCCTGGATTGCGGCAGGCCCCCATGGTTCGGGACAGATGTGTTTGAGGAGCTTGGAATTCATAAAACAGGTAAGCCAAAAAAGCTGGAGATCCAGCTCAGGATCCAATGTGTTGTTTAAGGAAACATTCTTCTGTCTTCCCATTTTTTTCCTTTTAGTTTGAAAATTTTGCAGACCGTATTGTCACAGAGATAAGAGGTTGAAGGAGGAAAAACTCAACCATTATACCGCCATTGAAACACATACAGAACCAAGGAAAATTATGTGTTTATCAGTCAACATCCATATTACTACATCTTACATAGTTACCATACGGTTGATATAATTTGGAGAAGATTTCTTTCCCTTAAAATTGTAAATATATATGCACATATTTTAATATCTAGAAAATTATAAAAATGACCAGGCAAAATTAAGCACGTAAATCCATGCACATAGAAGTCCTTCATTCAACACCACCGGTAGGGGCACTTCCCCCGCCCCGGGATCAACAGTGAAGAAGCCAGACAACATCCATGCCCTAGGGAAGATTCCATTCCCTGGGACGCAACAATTCCAGTGATTCATTCATCTGGGGGCCCTGTTATTTCAGCATTTCGTTGTCCCAGCATAATTATTAACGGCTCTCGTGCTCAAGGGTGGCTCAGTTTGGACAATACATTAAATGGACACCCTGCATATAGTAATATACAAGTGAACCCGAACTTTAATCGTAGTAGTAGGTGCTATAAAAACAAGGTAAGGTGATAGTATTTGGGGAACGGGACTTTTTGAGTGGTCCTCTCTGAAGAGAGCTAAAACAATGACAAGAAAGAACCAGTTGGGAAGATGGGAGGGGTGTGAGCATTCTAGGAGTAGCAAATGCAAGCAGACGTGTGGAGAGGACGGAAAGAGGCAATGTGGACGGGGAGCTGTGCGTGAGAGGGGAGAGCAGCCCAAGGGTGTGCAAGGGCTAGACTGTGCAAGGCCTTGTACAGCGTGGGGAGGGGCTTGGCTTGCATTTGAAATGCAGTGGGTACTCTTTGAAAGAAAGCAAAGTGATCTAATTTGTGTGTCTTTGCCCAATGTATGCAATTCCACAGGACAGCGAAATGGTATCTGGTGAAGGACTCTCGAATTTACAGTCCAGTGGCTCCCACTTATTACCAGCACCGGAATGAAAGATCAATGATCGGACTGCCCGGAATGTGTCCACAACTCTCTCCCCCCAAAGTATTAAAGGATAAAATACATCCAAGTGTTTACTTTTAGCACGTGAGAACAGAATTGCAAACAAATACCAATTTTTACAAGTTTACTCAACCCTCTTATCGCGCATGCCATCTGTTAAGGATCTCACAGTTTGAAAGTAGCCGGACATGTCTCCAGCCCCCAGGGAGTGGCCACCTGGGGCACACTTCCTCCTGTGGTTGGAACTGGTTTGGACAGGGAGAGCGGGGCAAGATGCCACAATCTGGTAGAGGTCCTTGTTAGGTGTTCCAGCAGCTTCCACATTCCTCCTGCGGCATTTTAGCACGATCCAACTCAGAGGCGTACCTCCATCCTGCTGTGCTCAGTGTCCCAAGGCCCAGTACTTGGCCACCCAGATGGCATGCAACACGAGAGTGCCAGGCTGCAGAAGCTGAAGCAGGGGCCATGCTCTAGGTCATTCTGCCACCCAAACCAGGTTAGCTTAGAGGAAGGGACACATCTTCAGCTTTGCTTTGCCTTTGGGTTCTATGAATCCCAAGCCCCTCAGATACTTGGAATCTCTGCCACCATCCATGGCGGTAAAACGGATGCCCACTCCCTCCTGCCTTTCCACCTCCCACTGGGAAAAGGGCCATGCCCTGAGGGGATGTCACCAAGACTGCTGAGCCTTGTAGCCCCCATGTTTGGGACATCCCTGGGTCCCTTATGGCCTCCGACCATGCCCCTTACTGTTTGAATCTCTTAGCAGACTCACTGTCACCAGCTGGCTGGTTCTGCCTCCTGATTCGCACCCTGGGTTGGAAACTGTTGATTTGTTTCAGCAACATCCGAGGTATGAAACAAAGAGAAGCATTCCATTATTCACTCACATAAATAATTAGTTGCTCAGGACTGCTCCGGAGAGCAGGACTATAGTCAGCGTGCCAGCGAGGAATGTATCATTATCTCAAGCACCTCCTTGCCTGGCGCCAGGAGTCCTGTTAGGACCCCCGTCTCTGTCACCCCTTGGTACTTCTAGCCTTTATGGTCTCCCTCAGGACTAGTTAAGACAGATGCTAGTGTGTGGGTGAGGTCTTGAAAATAACACTTTTCGTAGCAGTGGTTTGACTTAATAGTGTTTTCCATCTCAAAAATGTTTTACAAACATTAATTACACTTTAGCTCCCTGGTGGGCTTGGGCCAAGACAATGCTTATGGAGAGAGTTACTGCTTTTCCCTCAAGCCACAGAGAGTCCTCAAGGACACAAAGGGCCTGGGGGCTTCCACTAAGAACCTTTTGCCTGAAAGAGGATTCAATACCCCTTTAGAACTTTTGTGAAACTCTGAAAAGGAAGTGTTTCTTGTGATGCTTCCTCAAACGAAACCCCTTGAAGTGCTCTTTTAAATGATGTCCAGCTAGTATAAACCACCTGTCAAAAAGGATCTTTTGTTACTTGTTATGGAAAAGTATCTATTTATTGAGTTAGTGCAGTAGGAAAATAGAGTAAACCGCCAAGCCTCCATCAATTCGGTAAAACAATAGCTATTTCTCGGTAAGAAGAGGAAGGAAAGAAAGAAAAAAAGCCCAAGCAGGTGTGAGTAAGAAGGACGGATATGATAGAATAAGAGATCCTCAAAAGCATGCCTTCCGTTTCCTCATTCTGGCACAGAAATCCAAACAGAAAAGCTTTAAGAGAAACACCTGGAAAAACAGTATGTCTGCATTCATAATACAGAAACACAGGCAGAATGCACTGGTAAGATTGATTCATGGCCATTTTTATCTAAGTTATGCTCTGCCAGGTGTGGTTTTGTCCCATCGCCCACCCCCCTGGGACCTTTGACAGTGTCTGGAGGACACTTGTGGTTGTCCTCACGTGAGGGGCAAATGGAGGGACACTGGCAGCTAAACAGTGGCGGTCCGGGCTGCTGACTGAAACGTCCTACAAGGCACCTGACAGCTCCCATCACCAACAAAGGCCCAGCCCCAAATACCAATAGTGCTCAGGTTGAGGAACTCTGCTCTAAATCGTTACCTTGTCAGAAAGGTAACTCCAGATCCCCCCCAGCCAGTTGGAGATAGTGATTGACCTCAATGCCCCCGACTCCAGGCTGGCTCTCCATGGCGGTCCTTCCCACTGCTTGCTCCCCGATCCCTTCATCAGGCCTGGGAACCCATCTGTGCAGAGTCTAAACTTGAATGTGTTCTAGCTGCTGCACTGTTGGTTTTCTCAGAAGGTAACCGTTGTGCTTTTACTCTGAAGTGATCCAGGGTCCTTTTAGTTAGGAGAACCTATGCACATTTCTACTCAAAGGTATCAGCCAGTTTATTTCATTTGAGCAGAAGCAAGGTAAATGCCAGGTCAAGGAAAGACCCTTCTGAAAGAAACCTCTACGGCATATCGTGCTATCTTTTCCATGCTGACGGGAAGAGGAAGCTCTGTCTTCTTCTACGTCTCTGTCCCAGAATTATCTGTTGAGCTACTTTGACTATTTGACAATTTGCTTGACTATTTTGACTATTCTGCTTAAACAGCTGGGTGTCAGAGTTTCTAGAAAATGCAGTTGAGGGGAGGAGGAGGACGCAAGGGGGAAAGATGAGACCTAGAACTTCCAACTGTAATGAGCATCCCATCCTCCCTTTCCTGTTTCCAAGTTTTACTATGAAGCAAAGACGTTGAGAGCTGGTAACTTCAGCCAAAATTACGCGCAAGTGGAGAGAGCTGTGGGGGCGCCTGGGTGGCTCAGTGGGTTAAAGCCTCTGCCTTCGGCTCAGGGCATGATCTCAGGGTCCTGGGATCGAGCCCCACATCGGGCTCTCTGCACCGCGGGGAGCCTGCTTCCTCCTCTCTCTCTGCCTGCCTCTCTGCCTACTTGTGATCTCTCTCTGTCAAATAAATAAAATATTAAAAAAAAGAGAGAGAGAGAGAGCTGTGGGAACCATGCCTGTTTATATTTCTCATTCCACTGCAGTGAAGATTCAGTATGCCACATACAATGCAAACACTTGTTGTAGGCTTAAATTCCTCTCTCCAAGCTCAGTGCAGTGGGGGGATAGGTCATAAAAGCAGCTCTCTGAGACTCGAAGTAGAGGAGAGGTTTCCAGGGACTGGGGGAGGGGATGTGGGGAGTTAGTGCTTCACGGTTGGCGTCTCTGGGGTGATGGAAAAGTTTTAGAAACTGCTGAGAGTGATGGTTGTGCAACTTCATGAAGGCAATTGGTGTTCCTGAATTTACACTGAAAAATGGTTAAAATTGCAGATTTTCCGTCCCACGTGTTTTCCCACAGTTAAAACACAACTATCTGAAGTAGGTGAGTGTGGCTGTAGATGAAATCCATGCCAGAGATCCTGACAGTAAGCGGAAGAAACAGTCACTGAGAAACAAAACGTCTTGACTTCCTACTTGTCCTTGGGCGCTGGATAGCATCTCAGTCTGGAGCCACCAAGAAGCAAAGGGTAAGATGAAATGAGGAGTGAATGTGCTTGTGCAGGAGCCATCCTGGGGAGAGTCCCTGTGCAGGACAAAGGGGAGGACAAAGAGAAGCAAGCAGGGGGCCTCCCCACAGCAATGTGGGTCTGGTGCACAGAAGGGGAGGAGGGGGATCGAGGAGGAAGAGCCTCAGGGGGCATTGCGGTGCCGGCAGGAAAGTTTCCAGATTGATAGGCCATCTGCAAGTCCAAGTGTCCTCTCACAGGCATCCCCCATCCTCCAGCCATGGGCCCAGAAGAGTTTCTTGGCTGTGCCTCATTGCTGGCGGCCTGCAGCCTAAGAGGAGCATGGCCTCAGTGCACGCGGATGGCGGACCCAGAGGGCAGCAGCCAGTGTTGTGAAACAGGTTCCTCGCAATGAGTTATCCGGAAAGAGCTCTGGCGAGTGCACCTCTGTGGCCACCCCCACTCACCACACTGAAAGCTCACCACCGCTCTCTTCCAGGCAAGTTTATTAGCCCCAGTTCACAAAAGGGGTGAAGCACATGGCGCTTAAGTAGTCAAGTCCACTTCCAAAGCCAGGTTCAAAAGACCCCGAAAGCGGTGTTTCGTCCCCTATTACGTGGCAGATGAAATCACTGTTCAGCAAGTTCTTAGTCTCCCATCCCTTCTCATCTTCACGGGAAGGATTACTTTCAGCCCCACTGACGTGAACTTGGCGGTGTGTCTCATTTTGGCCATGGAATGTCAACGGGAAGGACACCGGGCCAGTTCTGAAGCTCAGCTCTGAGAGGCATCATGTGTTTGCACTCACTTCTTCCAGGACAAGGCCATGTCATGAGAAGGTCCTAGGACAAGGCCATGCCATGAGAAGGTCATAGACCAAGAATAAGAGCAGCCCAGTCAACCCTAGCCTGAAGCTGACCCACAGACCCAGGAGTAAGAAGATCTTACAGGCTGTTGAGATTTGTTGCCTTTACAGAAGAAATAATTGATACTGCCCGGGAGAGATGGCAAAGGCTTCATGGAGGAAGGAACATTTAAGTGAGTTATTCTTTATAATTATACTTTTGAAAATAGAAACATTTCATCTCTTTGTTGTAAAAAATCTGGAAAATAAGGAAAGCATTCAATGTAAAGTCAAAGACATCTTCATCATTTCTTACTGGAATCCTTCTCCATGTACACTCTGCTTTTATGCACTCTGAGGCTTTGCCCTTTTTGCCTCCTATTTTATCAGCAATCTGCGTTCTTACATTTGATCAAATATTCTTTGAAACCATAGCGTATCATGGTTGCATAATATTCATTTTGATTATAACTTGAGCTTCAAGGGCAAGCTGAAGCACACCAGAAGGACATTCTTTTGTTCATTTGTTTTAAATTATTTATTGAGTACTTACTCTATGTCAGACCCTGCTCAAGGCACTAGAAAAGCAATTGTTAAAAGTAGACAAAATCCCAGCGTCCGTCAACAGGTAATTGATAAGTTGTGGTATATCCATACAATGGAATAGTGCTTAGCAATTAAGAAGAATGCACTGCTGATACCTAGTAGAACATAGCTGAAGCGCAAAAACATTTCGCTAAGTGAAAGAAGCCAGGCACCAAAGGCTCTATGTTACGATCACATTTTTTATAAAACTAGATAATTCAACTGAGACAGAAAGCAGACTAGCAGTTGCAGGGGAAGGAAGTGCAGGCGGGAAGAAAGGAATTATAAGGGGCATGAGAAACCTTTAGGGGGTGATGGATCTGTTCATTACCTTGATTACAGTGATGTGTTCATGAATGCACACATATGTCGAGACTTCCAATATGTGCATGTCGATTATGCCTCAATCTGCTTTTCTAAAAAAGCCATAGGAGTGGGGTGGGGGCTGACAGAGTGGAGGATGAGCATCTAAGCAGAAAGAAAGGCCCATACCAAGACAGGCATTTTATGTAATAAGCACGAAAGACTTATCCACTGGGCAATGTTCCAAAAGTTTATCGTATTAACTCATTTTATCTTCACAGCCTCCTTGTGAGGTGAGTCCTATTAATGCCATCTCCATCTTGCAGATCAAGAAATTAAGCCACAAAGATATTAAGTGACTTGCTCAGAGTAACTGTCATAGCTGGGCTTTGAACCCGCAAGCCTAGCTTCAGAGTTCATGATTTTAAATACGATGACATGCTGTCTCCTACATATCAGGAACACGTTTGGTGGCATTTGTAGGTATATCTGAAAAGCCAAATGGCTAGCCAGAAGTGAAGAGGGGAGAGAGGAAGGAGATGACTGCGGAGTGTAGGTTGGGGTAAGTATTTAAGTATGAACAGTCCAGTCATACAATGGGAAAATATGTTAGAAGCCTCTTGAATGCTATCTTTATTTTGCATGGACGGATAGTCATTCATTATCAAATTCTAACTGTATCCTCAGTGGAACTCATCTGATAACAACTCTTCCGCCGCCCTCCCAAGGACTTAGCCCCAAAAGCACAAACTGATCAGCTAGTGTATTATGCTCTCCAAGTCGCTTAAGAATCAGGTGACATTTCTCACAAAAAGAGACATAGTCCCCGTCAGAGGGTCCAAGGGCTTTCCTTTATACCCACTTGGGGAGATCCAAATAGAAGGAGGGAGGCTGAAGCCCTAAGCCTTCCCATCAGCAATTACAGAACTACTGCTGCTTTTCTCTCTGGCAGATCTCTCTCTCAGATCACACCTTTCACAGATCACTTATGGAATCTCCGTTGCTGGCTTGAAACCATGTGAAGGACATGCCTGAAAACTGGGCTCTTTAAAGGCTATTATTATCCAAAAACTAAGGTTCTTAAAGTTTATGCCAACCGCAGACTACACCTTCAGCAGCAGATGTGTTAGGGACATGAGCCTTAACTTAATGCTTTGTGTCTTCTAGAATCCAGGAGCTCATTGCCGCTCATCTTGACCAGCCCTGGTTCACTTCATCCAGGATCCCAGCCTTCAAACTGAAGACTCTTCCTAAGCCTTTTCCTCTCTTCATTTCCTGCCAAAACCTATCTGGAGAAGACTGAAGAGGTAAACATGTCCTTAGTGTGGCTGTCCTGAGGTCAGCAGCCCATCCATGACAGGGATCAGGAAATTTGAACTCCCCGCGTTAGTGGTCTCTGGCTGCCATAACAGAGTGCCTTAGATTGGCTGGCTTGAACAATCAAAATACATGTTCTCACTGTTCTGGAAGCTGGAAGTCCTAGATCAGGGTGCCAGCGTGGTCGGATTCTGGTAATCATGTTGTTCCTGGTTTGTTGACAGCCTCCTCCCCTTTGTGTCCTCAAATGGCCTTTCTTTGACGCCTACACATGGATGGCGACCTTCCTCTTCTTAAAAGGTCACCGATCCCATGACCTCGTTTAACCTGAATTACCTCCTGAAAGCCCATTCTCCAAAAACAGGCATCCTGGGGATCAGGGCTTCACATGGGAATTTGAGGGGGACACAGCCCATAGCACACCCATTCCCCAGATTCTGCACTGTGTCCCTTTTACAGTGACCCCAGCCTCCTCGCCTCTCCTTGAATGAAAGCCACCCTCCCGCAGCGAACGCATTTGAGATTGCAAACTTGAGAGCCGTAAGCTAGACTCAGCTTTCACAAATATCTTGTTTGGCCTGCAGTTGGGGAACAAATTTAAATGCGCTGTCAACAGTTAAAACTCGGAATACGGCAAATCATCACTCACTTTCTAGCTTTTCTCGAAGGACATCTGTAGTGGAGTGTGTTTAGTCTTTGTATTGGCCTTGAGAGCTCAACATCAGGCTAGTGTCCTCAAGGCTGAAAGAGCAGGGCATGGCCTCATGGAATCTATATTTGGCACGGAATAGCTTCTGGACTGTTTCATCTCTTCCGTCCCTAATTAAGGTTTTTCCCCCTGTTCACCCACTTATTTATCTTGTATTGCACCTTGTGGGTATTTATAACCCATTTCAGATTTAGAGGGAGATAAAACCAGGTATATAAAATAGATACATAGAGATCGCCCTATGCTTGCTGTGAGAATAAATGAATGAATGAGAATGTTCCTGTGCTTGAGTCCATGTGAAGTTCCAGGACCTGAAAATAAATGTAGCATTTGAAAGGCATCTTACTGTTTAACAAAATCTTAAAAAGGACTAATATAAGGGGGAATGTATCACTCATAAATTGATGAATCTGTATGGCACTTCATCGTTTATAAAGTGCTTTCCTATATGTTATTTCACGGCTGACTCACATCTGTTAACCCTTGCCCGGAGGGGAACTCCATGCTTATAGCCCGGCTGTGAAGCCCAACGGCAGCTCAGATCAAGCACCTGTAGCTGTTTATCCCTATTTTGACATGGGCCCAAAGCCATGGGCTCATGAGCAGTGCAGAAAGAAGTCGGGACTCGGATAAAGACAGATCTTGAAGTGTTTGTCCAAGGCTAGGTCCTTGCATTCATAACACACTATATATTCAGGATTCAACACACATCATTCAGGATGTTTTCACATTAACGATCTTACTAGAGGCTTATAGGTTAATATTATTGCTGTGTAACAAATGTGGAAATTAAAAGAGAATGATGAATGATGTACCAAGTTCTCATTGCTACTTGGGGAAAGAAGTGGACCTAAGAGCCTGGAGACCTGACCCCAAACCCAGGTTCACTAGAGCAACCTGGCCCGAGGGATAGTAAGGGCACAATAGTGCTGTGGGATGCCAATAGGAATTATGCAGAACAAAGTTGTGAAAAGAAAGAAAATGAAAAGCCCTATGATGAAATAGATTTGGGAAGCTTTTTGCAGGACTTCTCAGAGACTTGAACATACTACCACCTACTGCCAAGTTACAAGGGAGAAGCTGGATGCATTTTCCCAAATCAGGAGACCATGCATGCCATTCTTTAGGGGTGTTTCGCACAACTAGTGTTCTTGCGAGAAACATTTTCCTACATCAGTCATGGGTTATGTCGAATTCCTGAGTGACATCACAGCCCTGTGAATTGTTCATTCTCAAGGCCAAGTGTTGTGGGATCTAGGGACATAGAATTAGAAGGGAAGTTCGTTTGAAATATGGGAAGTTTCCTGTGTTCGTAGTCATTAGCACTCTCTAGGACAGGGTCATATGTCCCCACCCCATTAACAGCAGGTTTGGCCATAGAATTTGCTTTGGCCAGTGGAACACAAGTGGACCCAACTCGTGTGACTTCCAGGCAGATGTTTTAGAGTCAGCATGTGGTTTTCCATGCCCATTTCCCTCCACCATGATGACCGGCCGTCAGTCTGGGGATTGGAATGAGGACAACCAGAGGGGTTGGTTGCCCACCCCGCTGTTCCCGTTGAGGAGAAAGCATCCTTTGCTGTTACAAGCTTCTGAGATTTGAAGGAATTTGCTACTTTAGCATAACCTATCCTATCCTGTCCATTACATTTTCCAAAACATTTATCATCACATGATTAAGGGCTGGTGTGGTAGTTCTTCTGCAAACAATAATTCATACATAATATTTGAACAGTTGTTAGGAGTTAGCAGAAAGTTCAATGGTCCTAAATTTAGGAGATCAGTTTCTTACTTGTTTGCCCTCGATAATATTACTAACTCCCCTGAAGTTCTACTTTTTAAAAATGCCTATGCAGGATGCCTGGGTGGCTCAGCTGCTTAAGTGTCTGACTTCAGCTCTGGTCCCAATCTCAGGGTCATGGGAGCAAGCCCCGCGTTGCTGGGCTCCCCGCTCAAAGGGCAGTTTGTTTCTCCCACTCCCTGCGCCCCTCTACTCACTTGTGCTCACTTGCTCTTTCTCAGATAAATAAAATCTTTTAAAAAGATTATTAAAATGCCTAAACAGCTTACTTTACGTAGTTGATGAAACAATCATATATGGAAGTATTTTAGTACTAAACAAATGTAAGACCTACAAATCAGTGTGCTGCCCTCAGCTGGATTTCAGATCTCCTGCCTCCTCAATGAAATGACGGTGGAGGGACCTCCAAGTGGGGAAGCAGGAGCTCAAATGCTCTTGACTCATGTCTGTGGTTCCTTTTCACTGTATTTCATACATTTTATAGCAAGAGACTTCTAAATTAATGAACGTGAGAGCTTCTCCGTGTCCTATTAGGATGCTTTGGGCTCTAAGTAAAAGAAAGTCAACCTCACACAAAATTGAACAATAAGGGAATATTTCATCTGACAAAACACCATGTCCAGAAATTGGGCCGTTGACAAGTACTCAACGGCTCAATAATGTTGAGGCTCTGACTCTCTCTGATTTCTCTTTCCACTGTCCTCAGCATCCACATCATCCTCAAGCTGACATTTCCTTGTGGTCACCAGATGTCTGCTGGAATAAATCACATCTAACATCTTCTTTGGTCAGATCACGCCAGAGAGAGAGAAGAGATACAAATACTTGGCTCACACAACCGTTGTGAAGTCCTCCTTCGGTTTACTGAAAACCAGTGCCAAGTGCTCGTTGGACTCATGGTGGGGGAATCAGCCCAGGAGCTCAAATGAGGACGTCGGAACAAAATCAAGGTCTATTAGAAAGGAGGAAAAGAGAAGCAGACAAGAGCTAATACACTGTAAGGCAGCTCGACAGGAGAAAATCCAGCAGCTCGTGCAGTTCCCCAGACCTGTGAACTGTTTCACGTTCAGATTTGCAAACCTGATAATTGGGCATAAGCAAAATCTCTTAACACTTAGCTCCGCCATCTGTTGCTGACATAACAATTTTACATAATATGAAAAATGCCAGATGGAAGCTATGCATTAACCATGTCCAAGATGTTTTATGTGCACAACATACACAGAATAGAAGAAGTAGCTTTGTTCCATGCACTGTTGAACTGGTAGGCTCTCCAGTTAGAATTACAGCCATTGATGGAGGGCAACCTCAGAGCTTCCTTATTACCTGTGTTCCCGTGGTGTCTGGAAAGCCACATGCGCTGGCGGCCCCAGAATATCAATCCAGGACAGACTTAGAAGCTCCAGTTTGTTTGGAGCTCGGCACCGGGAAGGGGAAGGCACACGTATTTGAAATTGTGTTTCCAGAGCAAATAGTTTTTAGCTCAGAATTCATATTATGATAAATAAAACTAGTGAAGTCTTCTAAAGATGTTTTTATTTTTACTCTATATCGTATCCCAAATCAATCTTCTACACTTTGTGTGCCGCCGCCGTATGTGCGTGCAGCCATGTTAAGACTATAGTTCGGAAAATGGCGTCCGCCATATGCCATGTCATCCAGCAGCTTGCCTTTTCATTCATTGCTTTATGAGTCTTACCCTTGTTGCTCTAGCTCCCTCTTTTGAACTTCTCTATAATATTCCAAATATAGTACCGTCTACTTACCTATTCTGTCGATGAGTGTTTACCCTTCCCATTTGTCACTGTCACAAATGACGCCATAAAGGCCAATCTGCTGTGTGACTCCCTGTGCACAGGTCAGAGCTGTCCAGGTTGCAGAGCCACAAGGATAGAGTGAGGGATCCCATTCCATCATGGTTTATCAAGTCACGTCTCTCCCAGCAATGTAGGAAAGAAGTTCCTTTTTCTTTATTTTCCCAATCTGTTGTCCATTGAAATGGCCTTTTCCCAATAACTAGAGAAATAGAGCCACTTTTTACTTATTCGACATTCAGGTTGCCTCTTTTCTGAATTTACTTCTTGATATATTTTGCCCACTTGGGGGTCTTTGTCTTTTTCTTGCTGCATTGTAAAAATGTCTCCACATATTTTAGATACTAACATTTATTGGTTATATGCACTGAGATATCTTCTAAGACTTGTCTTTTAAATTTTAAGGTGTTTTTGTTGCATTTAGGTTTATAAATTTAGTGTAGCTATATTCGTCTACCTTTTCCTTAATTAAGGGGTTTTGTTTTCTTGAGCTTGTCTATGGACTCTTCCAAAGATTCCAGATTATAAAGAGATTTCCTTTAGTTTTTTCCTAAAATTTTTCATGGTTTCTTTTGACATTTCGATAGTCTGTCTGGAATTTATTTTTGTGAGGTGTAAGATAGTGACTTAATTTTCTTTCCAGGAGGATAACTAATTTTTCCAGACTCATTTGATAACAAGTTCATACTTTCCACACTAATTTGTCAGGTCTTCTCTGTCCTGCGTTGAGTCTCTATATATGCCTGGGTCTATTTTGTTCAACTTAAATAGTGTACTGTCTACATTACTGTATTTCTTTAATAAAGCTTAATATATGGCAGAGCAAGCTCTCTGGCTGCATTCTAGCTATTGTGATGGTTAATTTTGGGGGTCAACTTGATGGAGCCATGGGGTGCCCAGATCAAATATTTCTGGGTGGGCGTCATCTAATCCACTGAGAGCCTAAATGGAACAAAAGGCAGAAGAAGGGAGGATTTGTTCCCTTCCTGCCTGCATGTTTGAGCTGGAACAGCCATCCATCTTTTCCAGGCTTTGCACTGGGATTTAGGCCATCAGCTCCCTGGCTCTCAGCACTGGAATGACACCACCAGCTGTCCCAGGTTTCCAGCTTGTAGACAGCAGACTGTAGGACTTCTCAGCCTCCACAGTCATGTGAGCCAATTTTCAATTCCTCATAATAAATCTGCTTTTGTAGCTCATTGATCCCGCTTCTCTGGAGAATTCTGACTAGCGAAGTGGTCTCTTTTCTCTCCTATACAAAGGTTAGGGTCAGCTTGTCAAAATACATGGAAAACCCTGTTGAAACTTCTTTTAACTCCATTGCATTTATAGATTAATTTGGAGACAAGTGCCATGTTCTTTCTTTTTAAAAAACATTTTATTTATTTATTAGAGAGAGCACGAGAAGGGGTAGGGTGAGAGGGTGAAGCAGACTCCCCACTGAGCGGGGAGCTCACCTTGAGGCTCAGTCCCAGGACCCTGGGATCATGACCTGAGCCAAAAGCAGACACGTAACCCAATGAGCCACACAGGCGCCCACCAGTGCTATGTTCTTCTTGGTCTTTACTTCTGGGAACCTGTGATCTCTACATGTATCTGGATCATCTTTCACATCCTACAGTGCTGTTTTGTAATTTTCTCCATATAAGATTTTTACATCTTCTGAAAATTTATTCTTAGGTATTTTGTACTTTTGGTTGCTATGATAAACAAGAACTTGATTCTAAAACTTTTACCATCAGTCATCAGTGTAAGTAGAAATGCTACAAACGTTAGTGTGTTGATACTGTATTCAACAAAACATTGAGGAACATCATTGAAAAGATGTGACTATGGATGGATCCAGGAGCTGGACCCAGACATTTTAGGCTCCTTGTCCCCGCCCCTGTCCTGGGAATGTGGGTTCCATTTGCCTTTCATGCTCCCACAGTCTGCTCCGAGGAAATGGACGTGAGACCGTGACGTGATAGTGAGAACACCTGCACAGTATAAGTGACTAAACCCAGTTAAGGCCTCTTTATAAACTTTTAAGAGTTGGTGGGTGGGGAGTGCCTGCGTGGCTCAGTGGGTCAAACCTCTGCCTTTGGCTCAGGTCATGATCTCAGGGTCCTGGGATCGAGTCCCTCAGCAGGGAGCCTGCTTTCCCCTCTCTCTCTGCCCGCTTCTCTGTCTACTTTTGATCTCTCTGTCAAATAAATAAATAAGAGTTGGTGGGTGGATGCGGGGATCCATTTGTCTCACTGCCACCTGAGACACACCTCATATATAAGTCCCTTCTGCTTATTAAAACTGCCACCTACCAACAGAGTCGCCTGCCTCATCTGTTTCTCCCTGCCCTACACGGGGGGAGGCTGGGTTCAGTTCACAACCAGGAAGCTCTGGAGAGGGTTATGGACCGACACATTCACCAGTCTTATCAGTCTAAAAGTTTGTTATAGATTCTCTTGAATTTTTTATGGTGTTGATCATACTGTTTATAAATAAAGACTGTTTTATCTTCTTTTTAAAAAATTCTTAAACCTCTACTTGTTTTGAATTATTTAGAAACTCCAATACAAAATTGGCCCAGGAGCTAATTCTTTCGATCCTCATGGGAATGATTCCAGAGTTTGCAGTGAAGTCTGATTATCTGCTACAGTTGTTGGTAAGCAATATCCTTGTCAGTGAAAGAAATTCCTTTCCACTACTGGTCTGCTAGAAGCTTTTGTCCCAGTGACTTCTGCTGAATTCTTTTATTAATTGGAAAAATGCTTCTTATACTCTAATCTTTAAATATGGTATATAACAATAAAATTCTAAAAGTTAAAATATTTATTCAGTGTTAAGGGAAACCCCACTTGAAATATTATATGGTTGTGTATATAATCTTTTTGACATGAGTAAATTTTGTATTTTTATGTAATTAAATGTAATTATTTTAGTCCTTTTTAGATTTTTTTTATTAAGTTCTTTATTTTAATTCTAGCATCCTTCCTTTTCTTCTTAAGGAACTAATCTTGTTTCCTTAGTCTATAATAATCTGATCCCTTTTAGCTTCCCTCTCTGGCATGCTTACAAGGTCCTTCCCCACTCCAATATTCAACTATCCACACTTCTCCACTATTTTTTGCAATTCTTAGAAGTATTTGCATTTTGTTCTTCGTATGGTGTGAAAGCAAAATTTAACACTTGCCCTACAGATAGCCAATTCTTGTTAACTCTTGGGCGAATAGTATCTTGACCACTAGCTCACGATGCTTTCTTTATTACATATTATCTTCTCACATAGATTAGAATTGTTTCTCTATAATCACGTTGTTTCCATTGATGAATATATGCATTTTCATGCTAGGGTCACCATGTTTCCATTTCTGTCATTTTTTAAGTGTGTCTTTGTGTTTGTCTCTGGGTGGGTGTGTACACACACAGAAA
Organism: Meles meles; assembly: GCF_922984935.1. NCBI lineage: Eukaryota > Metazoa > Chordata > Mammalia > Carnivora > Mustelidae > Meles > Meles meles. Next base: position 9,684,032 of record NC_060087.1, read on the forward strand.
AGTAGAACAATGCAATAATGCATCTCTTTCTAAAGGAAGTATTGAACCAGGGTCCACTGACATAATTTTAAAAAATTTACAGTATGGTTTTGTATCTAGCAAAGAAGCTCATTTAATTACTCTTGCAGTTGTGTTAAATCAGTGTGATAATTTGGGGTGCCTGAGTGGCTGAATTAGTTAAGTATGCCCTGATCCCAGCATCCTAGGATCAAACCCCACATCAGGCTCCGTGCTCAGCAGGGAGTCTGCTTCTCCCTCTCCTTCTGCCCCTCCCCCTGCTTGTGCACTCTCTTGCTCTCTCTCTCTCCCTCCCCATGAATAAATAAAATCTAATGCTAATTTGGAAAACACATACTTCTATACTATTTGGTCTTCTCATCCTGTTACATGGGTTATATATTAACTTATTCAAATTTTCTTTGAACCTCTCAGTATATTTTGTTACTCTCCTTACACAGATTCACTTTTTTTTTAATTGACAACTAGTAGTTGTTTTTTTTTAAGATTCTATTTTTTTATTTATTTGACAGAGAGAGAGAGATCACAAGTAGGCAGAGAGGCAGGCAGAGAGAGAGGGGGAAGCAGGCTCCCCACTGAGCAGAGAGCCCGATGCGGGGCTCGATCCCAGGACCCTGAGATCATGACCTGAGCTGAAGGCAGCAGCTTAACCCACTGAGCCACCCAGGCACCCCACATAGATTCACTTTTTAAATTAAGGTTATATCTGGGTATTTTGAGGTAGAGTGTTGTTCCCCAAATATAACATATATTTTTGACTAGTTACTTTGGGGAGAGTAGGAAAACTGGTTACATTTTTACACTTCTCCTTAACCAGGCATTTCACTAAACTTCCATAAAGATAACCACTTTTTTTTTTAAAGATTTTATTTATTTATTTGACAGAGAGAGATCACAAGTAGACAGAGAGGCAGGCAGAGAGAGAGAGAGAGAGGGAAGCAGGCTTGCTGCTGAGCAGAGAGCCTGATGCGGGACTCGATCCCAGGACCCTGAGATCATGACCTGAGCCGAAGGCAGCGGCTTAACCCACAGAGCCACCCAGGCGCCCCAAGATAACCACTTTTTAATTATTTTTGGGTTTCTCAACAGGCAATTAACTCCAAATAATACATTTTGTTTTCTCATTTTCTTTTCTTTCTATTAATTTTTTTTAAGGAATCTCTACACCCAATGTGGGGCTCTAACTCACAGCCCCTAGATCAAGAGTTGCACAGTCCACTGACAGAGCCAGCCAGGCGCCCTTTGTTCTCTCATTTTTAATAACGATGTTCCTGTAGCTGTTCTAGAATTGTATTAACTAACAATGGGGTAGAGATCCTTGTTTTCTTATTCTTTTTTTTTATTTTTAAAAAGATTTTCATTTATTTATTTGATTGAGAGAAAGCACAAGCAGGAGAGGGAGAAGCAGGCTCCCGACCAAACAAGGAGCCCGACATAGGGCTTGATCCCAGGACCCTGGGATCATGACCTGAGCTAAAGGCAGTTGCTTAACTGACTAAGCCACCCAGGCACTCCAAGATCCTTGTCTTCTTTCTGATTTTAATGGCATCTTGCTTCCTGTTTTGGTTCTTTGTCAAAAAATGCATGGTCCTGATGAAATGACTTCATTTGTGTTTGGTCTGGATTCTCTAGGCTGCTGGTAAGCAACTTGTGAAGAGAGCATTCTGTGCAAACATGTCTGATCCTCTGGCTCTGGTCTCCACAGCCCCTGGCACGGAGCAGGGAACTTGGTCAGGGCCAGAGAGAATCTGTCTTGTACTGGATCCTGCGGAGGCCTGAACAGACCGGGGCTGCTTGTCTCTGGATCTGGCAATTCTGCTCCCCCTGAAGCCTGGGGTTTCTACTACAGCCCCGAGCAGACAGCTGGGTTTCCTCACATGCTTCTATCCATCCTTGATGACATACTCAGGAATAAATGGAAACTCCAGCAATCGTGTCAGCTGGGTTCCACTTGACAGACTGAGAAATAATCTAAGCAGAACAATTCACTTGTCGTAAAATAACGTATTAGAGATCCGAGTTTCCCACCGATCCTGTCACAAGAGGTAAATGCCATTAGCCATTTGTTGCGGGGCTGGGGCGGGGAGGGAAGCTATGTTGTCTGTGCACGCACATACATATAAATACACACATTTTTATGCTCACATTCTATGTCTTTCAGATCGAAACACATCTTTGAACAATGTCAGCCCATTTTCGTAACTGCTTTCTAACTCAGTACATACACATATCGCCTGTTCTTTTCAGTAGCTATATAATCCTCCACCCTACGGCCATTCTATAAACACCCTTCCCCCTGTTAATATAGACTCCAATTTGTTTCCTTATATCTTTTTTTTTTAAGATTTTATTTATTTATTTGACAGAGAGAGATCACCAGTAGGCAGAGAGGCAGGCAGAGAGAGAGGGGGAAGCAGACTCCCTGCTGAGCAGAGAGCCCGATGCGGGGCTCGATCCCAGGACTCTGGGATCATGACCTGAGCTGAAGGCAGAGGCTTTTTTTTTTTTTTTTTAAGATTTTATTTATTTATTTGACAGACAGAGATCACAAGTAGGCAGAGGCAGGCAGAGAGAGAGAGGGGGAAAGCAGGCTCCCTGCTGAGCAGAGAACCCCATGTGGGGCTCGATCCCAGGACCCTGGGATCATGACCTGAGCCGAAGGCAGAAGCTTTAACCCACTGAGCCACCCAAGCGGTCCTGTTTCCTTATATCTTTAACTAACATACGTTTAGTATAGATTTCTAGAAATAGGATGTTGAAGTATAAAATAAGCACAAATTTTTTAAAATTCAGCTTTATTTTAAGAGATACTTTTGGGGCGCCTGGGTGGCTCAGTGGGTTAAGCCTCTGTCTTCAGCTCATGTCATGATCTCAGGGTCCTGGGATCGAGCCCCACATGGGGCTCTCTGCTCAGCAGGGAGCCTACTTCCTCCTGTCTCTCTGCCTGCCTCTCTGCCTACTTGTGATCTCTCTCTCTGTCAAATAAATAAATAAAATCTTTAAAAAAAAAAAAAAGAGAGATACTTTCAACCACTCCTTTGCCTATGAATTCATAGTCTGGTTCATGAACTATTACTTACTGGTCCGTGATAAGATAAAAACAGAACTTGAGAGTAAGTGTTTAGAAACATTTATCATAATTTGATATTTCCATTAGATCTAAGCATGTGATTTTATATTTTATAAAAGGGTTGGAATAAGAAAAATCTGAATATTTTTAAATAATAATGCTAAAACAGAAAAGAAAGATGGAAAGAGTCCATTTAGAGATTTTTTTTTAAGATTTTATTTATTTATTTGAGAGAGAGAGAGAGAGAATGTGAGCATGGGGAGGAGCAGAGGGAGAGGGACGAACAGGTTCTGCCCTGAGAAGGAGCCCAACACAGGGCTCAGTCTCACAACCCTGAGATCATGACCTGAGCCAAAATCAAGAATCTGATGCTTAACTGAGCCACTCAGGTGCCCCTGGAGAATATCGATTATATGATATCGAAAGCCTTCTCCCTCTCTTTTTCCCTTTGCTTATTTGTTTTGTTTCTTAAATTCCACATATGAGTGAGACCATATGGTATCTGTCCTTCTCAGACTGATTCATTTCACTTGGCATGATACTCTGGCACTATCCACATCACTGCAGATGGCACAATCACATTCTTTTTTACGGCTGAATAATATTCCACTGTGTATATACACCACATCTTGTTTACCCATTCTTCCCTCAGTGGACATGGGGCTGCTTCCGTATATTGGCTATTTAAATAACGCTGCTATAAACACCAGGGTACGTGTATCACTTTGAATTCGTGTTTTTATATTCTTTGGGTAAATAACCAGTAGTGCTAGCTGGATCATCCGGTAGCTCTATTTTTAACTTTTCAAGGAACCTCCATGCTGTTTTCCACAGTGGCTGCACCAGTTTGCGTTCCCACCAACAGTGCACGAGGGTTCCCTTTTTTCCATATCCTAACCAACATCTGTTGTTATGTTTTTATGTTAGCCATTCTGATGGGTGTGAGGTGATATCTCATTGTAGTTTTTTTTTTTTTAAGATTTTATTTGTTTGACATAGAGAGACACGGCAAGAGAGAGAACAGAAGCAGGGGGAGTGGGCGAGGGAGGAGCAGGGAGCAGGGAGCCTGATGTGGGGCTCAATCCCAGGACCCTGGGATCATGGCCTGAGCTGAAGGCAGACACTTAACCGACTGAGCCACCCAGGCGCCCCCTCATTGTAATTTGCCTGATGAGGAGTGACGTTGAGCATCTGTGTCTGTTGACCGTCTGTGTGTCTTTGGAAAAATGTCTGTTCATGTCTTCTGCTCATTTTTTAATTGGATTATTTGTTTTGGGGGGGTGTTGAGTTGTTAGGTTCTTTATATATTTTGGATACTAACCCTCTGCGGGATGTCATTTGCAAATCTCTTTACCCACCCCATAGGTTGCCTTTTAGCTTTGTTAGTTATTTCCTTTGCTGTGCAGAAGCTTTTTATCTTGATGGAGTCCCAGTAGTTTATTTTTGCTTTATTTCCCTTGCCTCAGGGGACCTATCTAGAAAAATGTTGCTATGGCCAGAGACATTACTGCCTGTGCTCTCTTCTAGGATTTTTTTGGTTTCAGGTCTCACATTTAGATCTTTAAACCATTTTTTTATCTATTTTTGTGTATGCTGTTAGAAAGTGGTCCAGTTTCATTCATTTGCATGTTGCTGTCTAGTTTTTTCAACACCATTTATTTTAAAGAGACTGTCTTTTTCCCATTGTATCTTCTTTCCTGCTTTGTCAAAGATTAACTGACTGTATAATCGTGGGCTTATTTCTGGGTTTTCTATTCTGTTCTTTTGATCTAGGTGTCCACTTTTGTGCCAGTACCATACTGTTTTAATTACTACAGCTTTGTAATATAACTTGAAGTATACAAGTGTGATACCTCTAGCTTTGTTCTTTTTCAAGATTGCTTTGGCTGTTCAGGGTCTTTTGTGGTTCCATACAGTTCTAGTGAAAAATGCTGTCGGTATTTTGGTAGGGATTGCATTGAATGTGTAGTCTACTTTGTATAGTGTAGACATTTTTTAAAATGTCTTCTTATTAGTTATTAAGATCCTAGACTTTTTTTTAAAGATTTTATTTATTTATTTGAGAGAGAGTGTGTGTGCACAAGCAGGGGAGAGGGGCAGAGGGAGAGGGAGAAGCAGACTCCCTGCCAAGCAAGGAGCCTGATGTGAGGCTCGATTCCAGGACCCCGGGATCATGACCCGAGCCGAAGGCAGATGCTTAAATGACTGAGCCACACAGGTGCCCCTAGTGCAGACATTTTAACAATATTTTTTCTGCCAATCCATGAGTGTGGAATATCTTTCCATTTCTTTGTGTCATCTTTAATTTCTTTCTTCAATGTTTTATGGTTTTCAGAGTACGAAATCAAAAGCTTTACACTGTGAAAATATATTTTAGGAAAAGTTTCTTAAGAAACATTGGAGGTGAGTGTAAAAATTGTAAAAAATTTTAATATTATATTGTGAAAAAATATATATGGTGTGTAATTACAACCAGATGTGGTATATGATCAGTAATATCATACGTTTTCATCAGAACAAAGAATAAAAGAACCTGATTCTCCACCACAAATAGTCTGGGAAGAACTGTTCCTACAAGCAGCCAATTCCATTCTCTTTTCTAAATCCTTGCCTCTAGTTAGCATTGTCAAAGATTTAAATGTCTATTAATCTGTTGGTTATCATCTCTCTTTTTTGTTTTACTGTGAATTTTCCTGTTTACCAATGATATGAACCAATGTTCATATCTTTGTTAATCGTGTGGGTTTCTTCTGGCTGCTTATATTATTATGCAATTTTTTTTTTTTCTTTTTGGTTCAGAGATTCTGGGATCTGTAGATTTCACATTCTTCATTTTGAATTCCTCTATTATTTTAGAAGGATTTTTGTTAGAATGTATTCAACAATTCTACATATTTAGAGTGTGAGGAATTGGTCTCCTCTGTAGGCTCCACTATAGCTTCTTATTGGGCACGGCTGGTTTAACGAAGAACTATAGATTTTTGTATATTTGCTTTTCTCTGGACTCTTCATTGGTAATAACAGTTTTGTTTTTTTTTTTAAAGATTTTATTTATTTATTTGACAGAGAGAGATCACAAGTAGGCAGAGAGGCAGGCAGAGAGAGAGGAGGAAGCATGCTCCCCACGGAGCAGAGAGCCTGATGCGGGGCTCGATCCCAGGACCCTGTGATCATGACCTGAGCCGAAGGCAGCGGCTTAATCCACTGAGCCACCCAGGCGCCCCGGTAATAACAGTTTTTTAAGGAGTCAGTTTTCTTTCTCTTTCTCTTTACCTCTTCTTTCATATTCTTTCCTCATAGCAGTACTGTATTTACTGGACATGCCCTTATGGACAATTTCCTTTTCTCTTGGTAGCCCACATCATGGTCTATAGACTGTTGATCTGTCCTCACAGTTGGTATGATGGCCTTTCCCCCACCCCCCAAAAAAGTACAACTTGAAAATGTAAAATTGCTGTTCACTAAGTAGAGATTATTTAGAAAAGGCAATGTTTGGGATCCCTGTAGGGTCAGTCTCTGATAACAGGACTCCTGATTTTTCTCAAACACTATCCATCCTCTTCAGAAGCTTCCAGATTTGGGCCTCACTTCTATCTTCTGCCCATGAATTATCTCCACTCACCATTTCACCTCCTTTGCCTGATAGTGAGCCAAAGAGTAAGTCATATTGTCCCCAAATATAACCATCTGGGGGTGCTGAAACAGGGATAATTGTGGTCAGCTCTGGGAAGCTAAGCATGCATGTCAGGGGACTGGCTGCTCACAGATTTGTAAACAGCTGCTGGGTGGTGAGCTGACAGAGGGCAAAATGTGCACATGGAAGCAAATGAAGAGCTTCAAGTGATCAAATGTCGGTGTAGACAGCTGGTTGATGAGGCTAGCCGACACCACCTGCTGGAGCACAGCTGTCGGGGAAGGCAAGTGCCACATGGCTTGGCCACAGGCAATGCCAGCCCAACAGGTGAGAGCCAGAAGAGAGAAGAGCCCGCAAGCTCTGAGACACAACTGGGTCACAGCCTGCGACAAGTAATCATATTCCGTGTCCAAAATGAAAGCCAGTAACTAGCCCTCTCTATTTCTACTATAAAACACTCTTCCCACATTTCTTAATTAAGATTTAGGGTCTCAAGGCAGCCTCTTGAGCCACGCCAGACATAATTAAGTCCATAGCCAACTGGCCTGAGTTCTGAGAGTACCAAGAGTCAAATGGTTCTATATATCCTGACTACATGGTGGGCTTCAATCAAGACAGGTTGTCGAGTAAAGCACAAGGAGTTACGCCAGAGACACAGAGGACAGAGGTCAGGTTCAGGGGCAACTATCAAACCAAACAAACCAAGACACCAAACCAGTGTCTTGAGGAAGACACTGCCCAGGGCCCAGTACTTGTGAGCACCAAAGTGGCAATCACATGGCAAGTCCAGAAGTCGCAGTGCAAGGGGTTGGGTGGGAAAAGTCACTCAGGAGTTAGTGTCAGGCTGCTTTTTGGAGGCCAGAAGTCCCACCAGCATGAACAAACCTTTGTGCTGTTAACATGCTCGTTCCTAAACCCCCACATCTGATGAATAACCTGGGAGAAGGTAAACTGAGGCCTTTGCAGGGAGTAATGTGGTGACCAAGATCAAACCTTTCAAATGTACATCACCTTTGATCTTGCAACTCCGTATCTATGGACTTATCTTAAGGAAATGATCAAGGGCCTACATCAGAGTGTAAGTGCAGAGATGTTTGATGCTGTGTAACAGCAAGAGATCACTGAAGCAGACACATGTATGTTCTGTGCCACCCTCCTCAGACCCTTGCTCTTAGCTCACCTGTGGTAGACAGTTCCAGGCACTGTCCCAGCCTCCGACCCCAGACTTGCGTTGGTGGCTCAAGGCTTTTCTGCTTCAGGACTTCCTTGGATGCCATAAGAAGGCCAGTCTACCAGACGTAACAAAGAGCTGAGGGATAGTTAATATTTCCAAGAAACCACCCTCCACCAATGGGAGAAAGAGTATGAGTGCCTCAACTTCTTCCTCCAGCGAAACCATTTGGGAACTATTCTACATGATTCCTAAGAAGGACCCCATGGGGTTGAGCTTCAGGTGCTCAAAGTGATCAACAGCTCACTAACACACATTTTTAGCTTTGCTCCTTTCCCTAATTCACTCTCTGTCCCCCTTCTCTTCTATTTCCTGGGATCATCTCTCAAATAAAGTACCTGAACCCAAATCCTTGTTTCAGAACAAGGGAACTTAAATCAGAAGTCAATCTAGGGGAACCTGGGTGGCTCAGTTGGTTAAGTGTCTGCCTTAGGCTCAGGTCATGATCTCCTGGTCCTGGGATTGAGCCCAGCATCCAGCTTCGTGCTCAATAGGGTGTCTGCATCTCTCTCTTTCTCTCCCTCTGCCCACTCCCCACTGTTGGTTGTCTCTCTCTCTCAAATAATATATTTTTTAAAAAGTCAATCTAAACATCAAAAATAGGGGGTAGATTAACTATGATGCATTCACACCATGGAATATTATGAAACCATTAAAATTACCTTGGACCCAAGGAACAAGAAAGCATATGACCATACAAAGACTTGTACATACATGCTCATAGCAGATTTGTTATATCCCCATAGTGGAACAATCCAAATGCCCATTAGCACGTGTGTGAATAAACAAATTATGGTATATCCGTATAATGGAATACATTCAGCAATAGTATTGGTAGATTAACTATTAACTATTTATACACACCAGAACATGAACCTCAAAATAAGTATGCTGGGTGAAAGAACTCAGACAAAAGAGTACACACTGTATGAGTTTATTTATAGAAAATGAAAACTAATCTGTAATAACAAATTATAATAACAGAAAATAGACCAATAGTTGTCTGGGAGCAGGGGGAGGATATAGAAAGGGGGAAATGGGACTACAAAGAGGGACTATGAAATTCGGGGGGTTTGTTATCTTGATTGCTGTAATGGCTTCATGGGTGTATACGTATGTTAAAATCTACCAGAATGTATGCTTTAAATATGTGTGGTTTATTGCATGTCAATTATATCTCAATAGAGCTATTAAAGATGAAAAAATAATCTCTGATAGAAATAGTGACATGGAAATGATTCATGTTCAATTGTTAGGTTAAAAAAAAGTCCAGCTTTATTATTTTTTAAAGATTTTATTTTATTTATTTGAGAGGGAGAGTAAGCAAGAGAGAGAGAGAACGAGTGGGGGAAGGGAGAGGGAGAAACAGGCTCCCCGCTGAGCAGGGAGCCCAATGCGGGACTCGATACCAGGACCCTGGGATCATGACCTGAGTGGAAGGCCGACATTTAATGACTGAGCCACCCAGGCACCCCAAAGGCTAGTTTTAAATCAGTATGTACAATATGAGCCTAGATACTCATACAGATTCCTGATTAATAATTGAAATGACCAAGTCTAGAATGTTGTTAGTGTTCATCCCAGAGTCTGAGGATTACATTGACTTTCATTTTTTTTCTTTTTGTATATCTGTATCTTTCTTTCTTTTTTTTTTTTTAGAGAGAGAGAGACAGGGAGTGAGAGACACATGCACACACAGGGGAGGGGCAGAGAGAGAGAATCATAAGCCATCTTCACGCCCAGGGTGGAGCCTGATGTGGGGCTCAAACTCACAACCCTGAGATCTTGACTTGAGCCAAAATCAAGAGTTAGATGCTTAACCGACTGAGCCACCCAGGCGTCTCTCTTCCAATTTTTTTTATAACGAATATATGTTACTTCTGTAATACAGAAGACCCATAGATACAACACAACACAAGGTGTCCTATGTTACCTGCCAGAAGAATGGTAGCGGCCATTGATTTCCAAATTTGGTTTTCGTTTTTATTTTGGAGCCTCGGGGGCTTCATGAAGGTGTCTCAGGGATTAGCCCAGGAGGAAAGGAGGATATATAAATCAGAGTCTTCACTTTTTCTCTGAGTAACTGTTTTCATTTCAGAAGTAAATAGGAACGCCAGAAAGGGCCAGTTACTGAAGCCTGGGACAGTTGTGCAATGCTTTATGGTAAAGACAGAAGTTAGTGGGAAAGATGGGCCTTGACTAAGCAGAGAAAAGAAAGTGGGTCTTCTAAAAAAAGTCTGGCTAAAGACACGAATGGAACCCATTACTCACTGTAGCATACCTTTTTTTTTCCTACTCCCAGCACTATTCAATTCTTCATTCAAGTCAGAGCTAACCACGGCAAGATTCCCAGCCTGATTCTAGGCCTACGCAAACTCACTCAGGTTGGGAATCCAAAGAACTCAATAGCAATGCTATTGCAAAGGGAGCGGGTAGAGGTTGCTAACAAGCGGCGGGACTTTATCTCCTTCCCCAATCTCCATCAGATCCCCTCTCTCATTTTTTATGTGGCCAATAATATTAATTTCTTTGCTACCCTAGCTTTGAGGCCCTGCTAACCCTCCAAACAAGTCACTGTTCTTACATTCCTCCTAAGAGCTGCCACAGAGACCTTCTGCTTGCTCTCTTTTCTCCAAGGATCCTTCCTGGCCCTTGAGCCCTGCTGCAACAAACTCCTATAACCTTTTTGGAATCAACCCAGTGGGGTCTTGGGAGGGCATGTGGCATGAGCTCCTCGTGAGACATATGGGAGGCACGGAGCTGGCTTTGCGGAGACTCAACCCAACGACAGTGAGCCAGCATGTGCTCCACGAGGAGCAAAAGGAGGGAGAAAAGGATGTATATTGGGGTTTACTGTTTCCTTGATCCTCATAATCCTAGCTCAGTACTGGTTAAAGTGCTCTGAAATCTGAATGAAGTGCTTTCTTGTTAGGTCGATGTTTCGAAGGCACTCGAAAGTACACAACAGTCCAAGTCTTGCCAAGGAAGGAAAAAGCGGTTAATTTGTCTCCTGATATGTGTCCACCAAGGCCACCTACAGGGTTTTCTTAAATGACAGCAGGGAAGCAGTAAATCAGGTACAATGGAGTCCTAGCCATGGACAATTTGCCTCCAGAAACTGATGTACTTCAAGTAAAATGGTCATGAACAATTGGACTTTAGAATGACTTAAAATGGCATTTTCGTCTACTTGAACCTGGGTTCCAATTAAAACAGGGAAGTATTAGTGTAATCTAGTCCTCCACTGGCAGGCATACCCTGGAAGATTCGAAAAGAAGCCCAGACCTGGACTCAGGAATGAGCTTCGGATTTACTTGCAGAAAATACACAGTTCCTTTTCATCTCACTAGAGAGAGACACTCCTGTCAAAATCACAGTTTTAAATGGAGCATGTACAACCAAGAGAAAGTGTCAGCTGAATGCACTTGATATTTCTCAGTTTAAAATTTAGCTTTTATTCCAAAAGATGCTCCACTTATTCCTGTGCAAGGAATTTTAATAACTTTCAGTGTTTGCATTCGCGGCTGCTTAATTCCTAAGTCACCGCTTCCCAACCTTTTGTGTCCAAGCACAAATGGAAAATGAGCACATACTTAGAGCTCCCCGGGTAAAGTGATGGGGCTGCTCACTGGAGACCAGCCTGGTCACCCCAGGATGTCAGGAGGTCCCTATCTCTGCTCACATGCAACCTACTGGGGACCAGATGAATGAATCAGGATGCTCCAGATTAGGATATAGGACTGATCAATTTCCAGCTGCCTTGCCCACCCACCCCCAGCATTAGAGCAGGCGTTTTAAACCTTGGCTGCACATTGGACTTACCTAAGGATTTCCGAAATACTGAAGCTCGGCCCCACCCCAGAGATCCTAAATTAATCCGTCTGGGGTGTGGCCCAGAGATCCTAATTTAATTGGTCTGGGGTGTGGCCCTGGTGCCAGAGATCTGAAAAGCTCCTCAGGTGATACTGATGCAGAGCCACAGTTGAGAAAAGCTGTTTCTTTCTTTCTTTCTTTCTTTTTTTTTTTTTTTTTTTGCAAATAAAGTTTTATTGGCACGTAGCTACCCGCATTTACATATCACCTGTGGCTGCTTTCCTGCTACAATGGCAGCGTTGAGTGCTTGCGGAGGGCCCTTAAACAACCATTTGCAAGGGCCAAACCTATTTACCATCAGATTCTTCTACAGAAAACATTTGCCCAGGCTGCTCTGGAGAAAAACTCAAGGACAACTTTCAGTATTGTGTGGAAAAAAAAAAAAACCAACTTAGGATTTTTTTTTTTTGCTCAAGGTAGTGACAGAATTCCCTTAAGGGATTCTGACAGAGACAAAATATTCCGAGTACATGAATATTAAGGCGCTGGGAAGGTACATGAACACTCAGAGCGTGTGTCCCCACCTGGAGCCGCAAAGGAAGTGCTCAGGAAGAAGGCGGGGCGAGGTGGGCTTCTGTGGAGAAAGCCCGCGCCTGCTCTTGGGAAAAAATCATCACGAAGGAACCGGCTCCGAGGGAGGAAAGAGCCAGGGAGCTTCAGGTAAGCGTTTTCAGAGTTTCTGGGGGATGTGTGTGTGTGTGTGTGTGTGTGCGCGCGCAGACCTGTCACCCTGCGATGAGTTGACAGTGCCGAGGTGGAACATTCTGGTGGTTTTTAGAAATGTGGCTGTGTGCTCTGAATCATACTCCCCTTGGTCTAAGAGACTTCTGTAAGGGTATATACGTTTTCCATGCTCATTAATTGATTTTATTTGGGAGAGAAAGAGAGTGTGAGTGAAAGCAAGAGGGGTTGGGTAGGGGCAGAGGGACACGGAGAGAATCCCAAGCGGACTCCATTTTGAACGCAGGGCCAGACGCTGAGCTCAGGAGCTGAGCGGAAATGGAGTCCCATGCTCAACCCACTGACTCCCCCCCACCCCCACGCCCCTCCCTCCAGACTTTCTTAGACGCGAGTGTGGGCTTTGCAACGCCGCTCTGTACTGTGGCCGCAGTGGAGGCCGGGACTACCTGACTACAAGGTGAACGCGCCTTTACACCTCCAGTCCTCAAAAGCATCGTAGCCATTGGCGTTACACCTTCTAGAGAGTTAGCACGGCCAACTCACAAAGGAGGAAGACGGCGATCTAAAAGCTTAGGACCGTCCTGTGACATTACCGGGTCCAGTTTTCCCAACTCTGGGCTCTAGGGAGCTCCGATAGGACAGGTATAAAGGAGCGTCTGCTGTGCTCCTGGTCGCTGGACTCCAAGGCCACAGCGTCTACTGAGGTGTGTTAACCACATCTTCATTGGGAGGGACAGAGCACCTGCTCTCTAAGTGACTGTCCAGGCCAACATTACTGGTGTAGTTTGTGGAGAGAGGTGAGGTTTTGGTGGGGATCCAGACGGGACGGCCAAGAAAGAATTCTTGAGACGTCTTTAGTGCACAGCGGTGGTTTTGTAAAAGCAGGGGGACAGGACCTGTGGGCAGAAAGGGCTGCTGCTCCGGGCTGCCTTCTGAGCCCGGGGACTGTGAGGGCAACTGATTATATACCCTGGGGGAGGGGGCAGTAAAGAATAGGGAAGTTTCCAAAAGGATTTTCATATGCTAAAGAAGACTCCCCAGATGCCTGAGGCCTTGCTATTGTCAAGTTAAGGTGGTTTTTCCCTGTAGCAAGGCATTCACCGGAAGACTGGAGCTTCCTGGAAGACTCTGGCACTGGCCTGCCTCCAGTATTTGTCAGTGGGCTGGGAGTTAAAGAGACCTTTAGTTTTGTCTCCCCGGCCTTCTGCCTTTGTTTCCCCACATCATTATCACCAAAGTAACAGCCTTGGAGAATCCAGAATCAAGGCTTTTTTATTTTAAAGATTTTATTTATTTGACAGAGAGAGATCACAAGTAGATAGAGAGGCAGGCAGAGAGAGAGAGAGAGAGGGAAGCAGGTTCCCCGCTGAGCAGAGAGCCCGATGCGGGACTTGATCCCAGGACCCTGAGATCATGACCTGAGCAGAAGGCAGCGGCTTAACCCACTGAGCCACCCCGGCGCCCCCAGAATCAAGGCTTTTTTAAAAGGTGAAAGCAAGAACTGGAATCAGTACAAGGGCTTGCCTCCCCCCGCCCCCCAGGGCATTCTAGAATGATCAGCAAACACTGGTCAAATGGCAGAAATAATACAATTTAGTAGGAAGTGTGATGTCCTTCATTCAAGGGGCAACAACGCTTGGATTAGAGGGATGGAGCTTCAGCCTTAAAAGACGCGGCATGAAACAGGGCCAGGCTGGCTAAGAAACAGATTTGTCGGGCTCGCGGGTCCTGTTTTCTAGGCTAAGGTAGGCCAGCCGTGGCGCTAGGGAATCGTGACTGGTGGAGGTTATGTTTCCCTGACGAGGTATTTCTGGTTTTTGTTTTTTGGGTTATTGTTGTTGCTATTATTGTTGTTAAAGATTTTATTTATCCGTTTATTTGAGAGAGAGCATGAGCAGAGGGAGAGGGAGAAGCAGACTCCTTGCTGGGCAGGGAGCCCAACGCAGGACTCCATCGCAGGATCCTGGGATCATGACCTGAGCTAAAGGCAGAAACTTAACAGCTTGAGCCCCCCCCCCCCAGGAGCCCCAGTATTTCCCATTAGAACAGGCTGACTTACATTTGGATTTGTAATGTGGGCCAGGCCACTGGAGTGGCCTCCATTTTGTGGGTGCTCATATCCAAATTAACTTCATCGCACTCCACTCTTTCCCTGGTTTGTCACTTCTCCCAACAGGAGAGGAATGGCTTAGGAGCCTGGATTCCCCAAGATGCTGAATAATCTGGTGAACATGGCGGGGGGTGGGGGGGGGTACCTAGGACCACGGTGACTCATGGGACTATCAGCCTTAGAGCAAGGGATCAACCCAGAGGTCACAGGCATTATCATATCCCTATAGATTGAACCGTGAAAGCGTCGAACTCGAAAGAGTATCGCAGTAAAATATTACTGGACACATGCGCACGCATAGGGTGTATTTCAAGAGTAGAATCCTCCAGTTTCAACGATTTTACCATTTCGTCTGTGCCGACTTTATCTCTCTATACATGCTTGTATTTCATAAATACGGGAAGACTTCATTATCCAAGGATAATTTGTATATGAAAAGGGACATTTAAAACAAATCCACCCAAAACAGGAGCCAAATGTCACAGTAAATATTTTTTTTTTTTTTTTTTTTTTAATTTTTTTATTTATTCATTTGACAGAGAGAGAGATCACAAGTAGGCAGAGAGGCAGGCAGAGAGAGAGGAAGGGAAGCAGGCTCCCTGCGGAGCAGAGAGCCCGATGCGGGGCTCGATCCCAGGACCCTGAGATCATGACCTGAGCCGAAGGCAGCGGCTTAATCCACTGAGCCACCCAGGCGCCCCCACAGTAAATATTTTAAAAAAGATTAGACCAAGATTTCATTCTGAAATTTGTTTCAATTTGTTTTACATACCAGGAAAATAATTTTATGCCCTCCCGTATATTAAAACTTCAAGCTCTAACTGCCATAGATTCTTAAAATTAACAGCAGCGATACCTGTTGATTTTCCTTTTGGCATAATTGTTCTGGAAGAATGGTATGAGAGTCTGTGTGGCTCTCTTCACAGCTGACTTTCAGGCAGTCATAAGGAAGGTCATTTTCACAAAAACATTTGAGGGTTTCACCAATTTCCCTGAAAGACCTCTATAAAGCCTTTGATATTCAAAGCCCATATTCTGACCATCGTAGGGGAGGAGGGTCATTTTCCCTCAGCCTGTAGCCGGGGTGTAGGAGAGCAAGGGCACCCGGCTCCAGGGGTCCCAGACAGACCAGGGTCGGCCACGCATCACTGACAAAATCCAAAAACAGTGAAAGAAGCCATGGTGATACAAGAAAGAAACTTCGGTGAGGCCAACACCAGGAAGACCATGAACTAGCATCTCAAGGACTGTCTCCAAAGTGCCAGAAGTACATCCAGGTTTATAGGAGGAAAATGTGGGGTAAGGTTGGCGGGTACATGCAGGTGCGTGGTGAAGGGCAAACGGATCACAGTCTTGGGGTCAATCATGGACAGGGGTTTGCTGGCTCAGGGTGGTCCTTATTGCCTGAGGAATAGTTTCAGTTCCCATCAGGGGATGCTTTGACCAAAGGATCTTCCGCCTGAGCCAGGAGACAACTGGAAAGAAGAACCCAACTAGAAAGTTTGAGGTCAGAATGGAGGCAGCTGAAGTCCTCTTTCATACCCGTCTAGATTCTTGGCAGAGACACTGTCCCCAACACCCCGTAATAAAAGACAGATTGGCAAGAGAAAAACAAACAAGTTTAATAACATGGATGTAGAGGCTGCTTTTAGGAAATAGTCTTGAGCAATGGAAACCTGAGCAAGGCAGAAAGGCCCACAGTGACCACTGAGCTGACGCAAACAGGCTCATTAAGTGACCCACCTCGGAATAACCATCGGCCCTAACTGACCAATGACAGCCAGGCACAGTTCCTAAGATTACCAAAAAAGGGAAAATTCCATACATTCCCATTGCAAGGGCCTATTTAGCCAGAGTAGCTCCACCTCGGTTGAACAGCCATTTTGTTGTTTATGCAGTAAAACTGAAATTGACCCCCCCCCCCAGGGGAACTTACTTAAAAGCAAATCCGGGGGAAACCAGTAAAATATGGTCACCAGTCCCTGATAACAGAGCCCAGATACAAGGGCGGGTCAGGCCAGGTGGAGATAGCAGAGCCCAAATGCAGGGATGAGTCCAGTCAGGTGAGACATCCAGTCTGTGGGGCGTGCATACTGTCTCCCTAGCTACCAAGGAGTGTGGGCCCCACCTTTTGGGCGCCTTTTGGGTGCCAATTCTGACCAAGGTGATAGGCTAGTGCAAATAGCTACTATGGGGTGAATTGTAATTCAGTTGGCCACCCGTGTGTGACCTAGCATGACTGTGTAACTTTCTCTGTGTGTTGCAATCTCATTGGCCACCTGTGTGTGGCCAGGGTCAACCACATGGCCTTTGTTCTATAAAAGTTAGTCTGGGGGCGCCTGGGTGGCTCAGTGGGCTAAGGCCTCTGCCTTCGGCTCAGGTCATGATCTCAGAGTCCTGGGATTGAGCCCCGCATAGGACTCTCTGCCCAGCAGGGAGCCTGCTTCCTCCTCTCTCTCTCTGGCTGCCTCTCTGTCTACTTGTGATCTCTGTCTCTCAAATAAATAAATAAAATCTTAAAAAAAAAAAAGTTAGTCTGTGAGGCTGGGGGTGGTCGCCCTCTCTGTAAGAGGCAGCCCCGACCAGTCGGTTTGATTCTCGATGCTTGGCGCGAAGTAGAGCTTTGCTTGACATTTGCTTTATATCAGTCTCGCTCCTTTGATCACCACCGCCCTGTAACTACAGCCCCACACCACTGCCTGGTGGTAGACTGTTTCCCTTGCTGTCCTGCCTGCCCACCCTGCTCCGTTCCTGTGTATCCATCAGTAAACTTCTGTCCCCTTTGTTCTATCTTGGGTGAATTCTTTCACTGCCCATGCCACCAGCCCCCACCTGATCAGGACGCCCCACCATGAATACCTCGTGTGTACGAGGGAGATAACCAGGAAAATGGAGCAAACCTTCCTTAAATAGTCCAGGCCACCGTCTTAAATACCATCTTCAGCTAAAGACAAAACAAGATGGAGGCTGGGGAGGCCAGTTGTGGGAGTTCATCAGGAAAAGCATAGTAAACAAGGGTAAGGTTGCCTTTTCCTTTGATAAGAGTTTCTCTTCCTGATACAGAGAGGGAGACACCCTTACAAATAGAGATTTGCCTTAGAAATGTAAATTTCCTTGACAAAAGAGTAGGTTTTGTTTTTAGGGCTCCTCCTCTGTCTGCTTTTTCTCAAAGATAATGAGCTCAAAATACTCCTTGAGCCAAAGGGCCATAGTTGAAGGTGGAATATTCTTTTATCCTTCACTTGGCTGTGAGGACGGGGTTGCTATTATTGACCGAGGACCAAACACAAGACATCTCTTCTGAATGACTCTCATCCTGGACATTGCATTTGCATGCATCCAGAGCATTCCATAGCATCCTTAATAATTTTCTCTTCTTCCAGTGTTAACTCTACCAGATTTCTGTTTTGGCTTTGCCAAAGAATTTGTAACAGAACCAACGCGAGTATGCTCCTTTGTGAGTCAGAAACTACACCAGGTTGAGTTGTTGCACAAAGAAAACTTTATTTTCAGCAGATAAGGAGATCACAGGGAATGACTTCCAAAGCCACAATTCCCTGGGCAAGGGTGGGTGGGTTCCTTTTCTCATCATCAGGATGTAGGGGTGAGCATAAGGTCACGCATGTGCCTTAAGGAAACATGCCTATACACACTTTGACACTCTGAGCCATTCTCCCGCATCATCAGCTTTCTGAACTTCTCTGTGTTAGCAAGCTTTGTGGGTTCAGGTTTAAAAGTACTTGCATCGAATCATTAGTTTCTACACCATCCATGTTCAGTGAGTTACTCATCAGGCCCCTTCCCTAGATTAAAAACTGTTTAATGGAGAGGATGTGCCTCATTTATTTTCTACTGCCAGTGACTGTCATAAAGTAGCATCAGTTACCATTAGGTAAATTTAATGGCTTTTCATTTGAGATCTTCATTATCAAATATGAGTGTAGAGACATTGACACAGTAGGCAGGGATACACTGTATTGTCGAATCAAAAGCGATGCTTGACTGGGGACAAACTTTGAGTGGCTAGCTAATTCCTTTGTATAGATTTTTAACGTTACGTTGACTTTTGCTTCCCTGCCCAAGCTGCATTTGGCTATTTGGAACAGAAGCACCACTGAAATGGTTTAATTTGCAACCTCTTTCTTGGAGGGGCTGTGACTTACTCATATTCTACGTGCAGTAGCTACTATGAAGTATGTTATCAGTTAACAGTTGGATTGGATGTCTTTTCACTTAGTATCTTCTGCCTCCAATGTTTCCAGGCCAACCGGAACCACATAATCAGCAGCATGTAGCACAGTTAGATCATTGGCCACATTCGAAAGCCAGTCCAGAAATGACTTTGGGCACATACCAAGTGTTTCATACATGTCCTCTGAATAATGGATCTTCAGTGAGACGGAGAAGACTGTTCTATATACAACCCTGCCTGGAAGTCTTGAGTGGCCAGAATAGTGATTCCTAATTCTTCCTTTCCCTCCCTCCCTCTCCTCTTTTCCTCCCTCTCTCCCTCTCTTAGCACAACATCCTGAAGGCAGTTGCTTATAAGAGCCAAATATGTCAATGTTGATGATGATATGACAATAGAGATTCAGGGTGGCCCCAAAGAAAGTGTGTTTGCCACCCTGGGCATTGTGTGCACTTGGCTTTCAGTGGGGAGAGTCCCTGCCCACCCCCCACCTCCCCACTCTACCCCACCATAACAGCCTTTTTTTTTGTAATTGAAGTGTAATTGATGCATAGTATTACATTGGCTTCAGGTAAACCACCTACAGATCTGCCTGGTCAATACTCCCCACAGGTGTAGCTCCCACCTGTCACCATGCAATGCCATCAACTCTATTTCCTGACCTGTACGTTTCCTCCCCATGAGTTACTCATTCCACAGCTGGAAGCTGGGAGATAGTTGCCTGTGCTCATTCATTCCTCCAGGCTTCAAGAGAGTCTCTAACCATTTGGCTTACTGGCTGACTCTTGTCCTTTCACGAAGCAGCCATAATTGCAAAGTTCTCAAAAAGGAAAGTCTCTTGGTCTCATTTCAAAGGCCTTAGTCGAGGTGAGGAAGATGGGAGATAATGGTCCTTTCCCATCCGCCTTGAATTGAAATACACAACTTTAAAAAAGCACATTGACCCTTTACTTAAAAAAGAAAACCAAACCGTCACAAAAGGCAGAACTAATTCACATGTAGTTTATGCTACTGAGAGCTCTATCCTTTCACTATTTTGTTCTGGGAGCTTTTCAATCAGTTAGCATTGGCAAGGCTTTTGAACAAAGACAGTAATTACCAAATAAAAATTGCCTTCAGTGCATTGTCTAACTGTGTTCACAGTTTGGCATGAACGGATTTATGATCCTTTTATTCCAACAGGAACTACCAGTTCTCCCTTCACTTCAAATAGCCTATTCATCTCAGTATAAAAACAACTAAAATATCCGAGCAGAATATGCTGCTTTTGCAACCCGATGCACAGACAGCGGGAGTCAGCTTCTTCCAACAGGCACAAATTTCACAAGCCTGGAAACACTACAAAACAAAGACTCTAAAAAAACTGTTGAATACTTAAAAAAAAAACAGCAATTATTTGGTTCTAGTTCTTTTTACTATTCTCTATATTTTGTCCAAAATTAAGTTAATCCCATTTTGTATAAAGTGATCAAATATGCAGATTTCACTAGGGAATGTATGCTTACATGATGATCTGTGGCTGCTACTCAAATACACAGATCAGTACTTTGTGTTTTTCAGGGGTAAGTGGCACAGAGAGAGATACACATACGGATCTAGAGATAGATCATAAAGAATCACCGCATCAGAAACAACCTGACTGGTCGTGTCGTCAAGCAATTTACTTGACTTCAACACCCAATTAACAGTGCATTATCTTGCTCTACCCGGTGTCCCATGTTGGGGTCAATGTGTATATATCTCTAAACCATGTATTAGAATCTAAGAATAACGTTCATAAAGGAAGTCTCTGTAGACAAGTGAGATCTTCACATAGAACTTTGGGTTGCAGTATAATACAGGGCATATTAAAATGTTCACACTGTCTACATGTATAACAGTTACAAGATCTGCTCCAGCCACAGTTTCCTCATTGGTCAGTATCCCATTCTGTTCTCCTAGCAGTGTGAGCTTAGCGATTGATCCCTTTGGCTTTGGTTATCAACATTTCTCCACTGGCTGTATACCAACCGTACCACATTGGTTTGTCCCCAGTGGACACTGGGCATGGTAACTATTTGGCTGATACCGTTGTAGTATAACAGAGTGAGGTCCTGGAAAGGGTACCCCCCAAAAAAGTTGGGAGGCTTGTTTCGACAACTCAACCCATTACCATCTCTATCTGACATCAAGTAACGCTCTTTACCTCTATGAACTTCAGATGCTATTGTTAAAAGATAGAGGAGGGAATTGGTCCAGATCATTCCTTTGGTCTCGAAGTGTATTCCACAGAGAAATGATCTGATGAGATAATACCACTGCATCTTCTTGTTACTATGCCTTTCTGGAAGAATCAGGCTCTGGGAATCCTTGTAATAAATGAATCTGTTTAACCTTTGACCTCAGCATTATATGAACAAAATCCCTTCTTTTCTTAGTGGAACACTCATAACATCCCTACTCTGACACTCGGGGAAGCACTATACTAGCTTCCTTCCAGATCAAACATGCTATAATCTAATCCCAGGCTCAACCTCCACTTTTTGGAGGCAATGGGCCTCCATTATGGCCAGCTGCTAGAGGGTCAGAGATTTTTGGATTGGGAGCTTTTTGTGTGTGTGTGGCTGTACTCTACTTCTCCTATTCTCTTTTTGTTCAAGTATAATTAACATACAGGGTAATATTAGTTTCAGGTGTGCATTATAATTCAACATTTCTATACCTTTCTCAGGGCTTACCAAGTTGAGTACTCTTAATCACCTATGTCTATTTCCACATCCCCCCACCGCCCACCCACCCACCCACCACCCACCCTCGCCACGTCCCCTCTGGCAACCACCGGTTTGTTCTCTGTAGTTAAGAGTCTGGTCTTTTATTTGTTGCTTTTTTAATTTGTTCATTTGTTTCTTAAACCCCACATATGAATGAAATCATATGCTATTTGTCTTTCTCTGACTTATTTTACTTAGCATTATATTCTTTAGGTCTATCCATGTTGTTGCAAATTGGCAATTTTATTCTTTTTTTCTTTTTTTTAAATGGCTGAGTAATATTCGTGTGTGTGTGGATCACATCTTTATCCACTCATTCATGGATGGACACTGGCTGCTTCCCTATCTTGGCCATTGGAAATAATGCTGCAATAAACATAAAGGCGCATATATCTTTTCAAATTACTGTTTTTGTTTTCTTGGGGTATATACCCAGTAGTTCAATGACTAGATTATATGGTAATTCTATTTTCAGTTTTTTGCAGAACCCGCATATGGTTTTCCACAGTGGCTGTACCAGTTTGCATTCCCACCAACAATGCATAAGGGTTCCTTTTTCTCCACATCCTCACCAATCGTTATTTCTTGTCTTTTTTATTTTAGCCATACTGTCAGGTGTGAGGTGGTATCTCGTGACTTTAATTTGCATTTCTCTGATGAGTGATGTTGAGCATCTTTTCACGTGTCTGTTGGCCTTCTGAATGTATTTGGGAAAATGTCTCTTCAGGCCTTATGACCATTTTTAATTGGATTATTTAGTTCTCTAGGTGTTGAGTTGTCTAAATTCTTCATATATTTTGGGTATTAATCCCTCATTGGATATATCACTTGCAAATATCTTCTCCCATTCAGTAGGTTGACTTTTCATTTTTTTGAGTTTCCTTTACTGTGCAGTAGCTTTTTATTTTGGTGTAGTCCCAACTATTTAATTTTGCTTTAGTTCCTCTTGCCAGAGGAGACAAATCTAGAAAAATGTTGCTACAGCTGATGTCTGCAAAATTACTGCCTGTGTTCTCTTCTAGGAATTTTATGG
Organism: Meles meles; assembly: GCF_922984935.1. Taxonomy (NCBI): domain Eukaryota; kingdom Metazoa; phylum Chordata; class Mammalia; order Carnivora; family Mustelidae; genus Meles; species Meles meles. The sequence continues at coordinate 9,706,621 of NC_060087.1, forward strand.
TTTCAGGTCTCATATTTAAGTCTTTAATCATTTTGAGTTTACTTTTGCATATGGTATAAGAAAGTGGTTTGGTTTCATTCTTTTGCATGTGACTGTCCAATTTTCCCAACACCATGTGTTGAAGAGACCATCTTTTCCCCATTGTATATTCTTGTCTCCTTTGCCATAGATTAATTGACCATATAATCATGGGTTTATTTCTGGGCTTTGCTCTCTTCCATTGATCTATGTCTCTGATGGTGTGCTCGTACCATTCTGTTTTGATTACTACAGCTTTGTAGTATATCTTAAAATCTGAGATTGTGATATCTCCAGCTTTGTTCTTCCTTTTGAGGATTGCTTTGGCTATTTGGGGTGTTTTGTGTTTTCATACAAATTTTAGACTGTGAAAACTGCTGTTAGTATTTTGATAGGGATTGCACTGAATCCATAGATTGCTTTGGGTGGTACGGGCAGTTTAACAATATTGGTTCTCCCATTCCATGAGAATGGAGTATCTTTCCATGTGTTTGTGTTTCTTTCATCAGTGTTTTATAGTTTCCAGAATACAGACTGTTCACCTCTTTGGTTAAGTTTATTCCTAGGTATTTTATTATTTTTGGTGCAACTGTAAATGGGATTTTTTTTTCCTAATTTTTGTTTCTGCTATTGAGAGTCTGAGACGTCTTAAAAACCTAGTACAATTTTTTCTCTCCAACATTCCTAGGACAGAAAAGGCCTTTCCCTCCATATTCTCCATCCTCTAAGCACATGCAAATGGTCTATAATCACCAGGGATAGACAAGGGCCCTTAGTTATGTGAATCTAAGTTCTGCAAGTGTATCCTGGCTTGTGGTTCTTTTGTAGATGTCGATAAAGGGTCAGTCCTGAGTAATCTGCATATATATATGAAATAATATTTTGCCTTCTCTATCTCCTATCTTTTGAAATCAGTGCAAATTACACCTTTATTTAAAAAAAATATATTTATTTCAGAGAGAGAATGTGTGTATGAGGGGGTTGGGGTGGGGCAGGGCAGAGAGAAAGGAGAAGCAGACTCCCCACTGAGCTGGAACTCTGTCTCCCAACCAAGAAACATAGGCTTAACTGACAGAGCCACCCAGGTGCCCCTAAATTATACCTTTAAAAAATCTATACAGATAGGAGCACCTGGGTGGCTCTGTCAGTTAAGCATCTGACTCTGGTTTCAGCTCAGGTCGTGATCTCAGAATCCTGGGGTTGAGTCCCATGTTGGGGGGGGGGGGGTCTGTGCTCAGCAGGGAGTCTGTTTGAAGATTCTCTCCCCTGTCTTCCCCCCATTCACAAGCATGTGTACCCTTTCTCAATCTATCTGAAAAAAAAAAAAAAAATACATCTTTAAAAAGAGTCTGCACAGATTATCATTATTGCCACTTTTAACTTCCCAGCATCTCACTGATCTTGTCATGACTTGGCCTGCACATCTGTTTTAAAACCCAACTGTTCCCATTTCTGCTCACTCCCACTCCCCTCATTCTGGATGCACCCAGAGAACAAATCTCAGCTGCCACCCATATAATAGCAATTTGCATGTAATAGCAATCGCATTTTGAAAAGTCGAATTTCTCAGAACCTCAGCTTTCTTTTCTTCATCTCATTTACCAAATTTTTTTCTAGAATTCCATGATTCTAACTTTTAAGGCTTTGGCTGCTTTTGTCTGGACTCTCTCCAAGGTCTGTATTGCTCCTTTGAACCAAAAGTTCCTGATTTGGCCCATTAACATATGACAGTCATTTCAAATTTCAGAATAAATTTACTTCTCTCTCAAAAAAAAAAAAAACAACCACAATTTGAACACAGCGCTTCTGTGGAGATAAAAGTAATAATATATTGGGAGCCAGAATCTTTTTTTTTTTTTTTAACTATAGATTACTGTGCTCCATGCAGCGTGTATGGGAAACATTAAATGTTATCGTATTGATTTTCACTGAAATGGCTTCTTCCAACGATCCAGGCCCATCTTAATTGTTACCTCTTTGGGAAGCCTTTCCTGATCAGTTCAATTCAACCACCGTCCCTCAAAATTTTTAAGTCCCCTTGGGATCTGGGCCATATTTCATTGCCCTGCTAGCCATATATGGTAATACCCCCTTGAGGAGCTTTTAGATTGTGAAGCTCCTTACTCTTGTTTTTGTCTTCCAGCCTCAGTACTGGGAATGAATCCATTTCAGTTAGAATCAACACTTGGGACAAATCTTTACCATATGTCTCCGTATACATTCCCCATCAAGCAGCAGCCACGATGGAAGTCCCTTCAAGTTTGAGGACAGAGCACTTGTAATAGGCCTGTCACCGCCGCACAAAGTGGCATATAATAGCTGTTTTTTTAGTTGAAACATGTTTTGTCCAGTAAGACTCAAAGCATCCTGAAATGGGTGTTACGTCTTAGAAAATTTTGCGTTTCCTATAGGAACTGCAGCGAGTAAATATTCTTCAACAGTTATACCATCGGAATCAAAACCGTAAAGTAAGTTGATGACTAAATATCCTAAACCCTTATTTCACAGATGAGGAAACGGAAACCCAGAGAAGTGACATGATTCAACCAGATAAAAAGAGGTGTCAAACCGGACCTTAAGCTACCCTCTACCCTGGGCTCTTTTTGCTTATTCCGTGCGTCCTTTGTGAATTAAAAGGGGTTCATTGATTGGCTTCCTAGCTCTGTCTCCAGAAACTCTAAGTAAAACTCCACCCCTGAACTCTTTAAAAGGCATGTCTTCTGAAGGGTGGAATTCCCCATCAGGAAATCAGGGAAATGCCATTGGCAATAAGCTGAAGACTGACTGATTTACTCTACTAGGCATGACTTTAATGACTAAACACTTGTGCACACACCCAGGCCCCAGCAACATGGGGTGGATTTGAATAGATTAGGTAATCACATATTAAAATAGAAGCACAAACTAGGCCAGGTTCAGAAACCTGGCCTCATATCAGTCAAAACTGCCATATCTAGAAGGACGAAAGTAGAAAGAAGATCCACTTTCGTTAAATTCAGTTTGGAACACTGTCCAATTTTAATTTAGCAAGATTTCATCGGAAGAGTTCTCCTGCAAATCGATTCCCATCTTACTGTTATTATTTGGATCTTAAGTGTGTAGAGTTTGGAATATCTCAGTGTTCTTGCTGCCACTGCTGTGTCTGTTATTGTTGGATGCTGGGACTCATCTCCAGCCATGCTTTCACCCAGCAAAGTAGCCTCCATCTCATTCCTTGATGATGAGTCAGATCATCTAGATAGTCTCCGAAAGGAACACTCAGGGAGAAAGAGGCAACCAAGGCGGCCACAATCCAGTGCTTGTGAGCTCAGGACCTGAGTTTAAATTTGAGGGGTGCCTGGGTGGCTCAGTCTGTTGAGTGTCTCTCCCTTTGGCTCGGGTCATGATCCCAGGGTCCTGGGATCGAGCCCCGCGTCGGGCTCCCTGCTCAGTGGGGAGCCTGCTTCTCCTGCTCCCTCTGCCTGCTGCTCCTCCTGCTTATGCTTTCTCTTTCTCTCTCTCTAATTAATAAATACATAATAAAATCTTTAAAAAATAAAATTAAAAGGTTTTTTGGTACACGTTTAAAGAAATTCCAGGAACAAACACACATAGCAAGGTCTTCAACTGGTAGAATTTATTCTTTAGAAGTTACTTCCAAAGCCATGCTCACCCCCCTCACTTGCCCAGATACTAAAAACCCAAAACAATGCTTCTTGTGAGTTGTGTGTCTGGTAGGATCAGAGTCATGGGAATTGTTCAAAGTGTGGCTCTTTTGGCATTATGTGCCTGAAAAATTCTTCAAGTCCAACTGCAAATGAGTCAGCAGAGTTTTCTGGAACAGCCAAGGAAAGGATGCTTTCTTTAGGAGACTATTTATTTGGTTGCTACATAATACCGTAGATTAACTAGGAGTAAGAATGAGTGAAACTGTTTGGAAAAAATGATAGCAGCTTGAGAGCTTCATTCACCCCTGACCTAATGGAGGAAGAAACATTACAGTTCCATGCAACTCATTATTCTGAGGAGGAGTAAGAGTGACATCAACCAAAATGTCATTAAAAAATCTTTGATCATATTGGCCCAGATACCAAGCTTATAAGGTCAAGATTTTAGAAACAGTGAATTGGTTCAAAATTTAAATAAGCCTTTGATATTTAGAGGCATAAAATATGTCCGGCGTGGCTCCCCATATGTTAAGAAATGCATCAAGAGCGAAATCTCACCAAATAATATGGCTCAGACCCATCTTTCCTCATTTTCTAAACTTCTCCATATCTGCCAAAATGACCAGGGTGGAGAGTGATGGCTTCAACGTGTTCAAGATTCAGGCTGAGTTTGTAGTGATTGTCTCTGAAAGCTACTTCCTATCAGATGATGTCCTTGAATGTTTGCTTCTTAGGCTATGTCTTCTCTCCTCTTGGACATCAGTTGCTCCAGCTGTAGGAGACCACTCCCGTAAGCATACGTCCACCTTGACGTACTCATCCCCAGTCCAAAACACTTACCAACTCGTGGCCAACTTTATTCTATTCATACCCTTTTCCCTGAACTCTTTGGAAGCACTTTCCAGACATTATATTGTTTTACCCATAAATTTCATCTGTTTAAAAAAAAAAAGATAATTTCAAAAAACATAACCCTAGTACCATCATCCCATCCAAAAATATTAGCATTTTTAACAGTCTTAGTTCTTGCTGACAACTAGCAACTATATTAAAAACTGACCAGAGACAAAAAAAAAAAGGAAAGATCACCTGGTTCTTTTCTTTGAACATTTGCTTGCAAAGCATCGCATGTCCACCCAAGAGGGTCTGCCCCTCTATATTCTACCACTAGGAGCAGCATGACATTCGGAGATGAGAGAAAAGAACCGAAATATCGTCTCTCTATAATGCTGTCATCTGGAAGCACTGATCTCGGGAGGTGGGTTGTTAGGGTATTATTCCTTTTGCTTTTAAGAGAAAATATACTGATGAGTTTTTTAAATGAGGGCTTAAACAACAAAAGAACCCTCCCTTTAACATTGGCTCTGCAGATGAAAGAAAATGAAACGTGGGTGAGACTGGCTTTGAAGAAATTTCATGGCAGGCAGAGAAGGCGGGCAGACCTGTGAAAACCTTCACAGAGCCACACGTTCCTCCCAAGCCCAGCTGGGCTACTATTTAAAAAAAAAAAAGCAATCAGTCTTAACACATCTTGCATTTGTTTTATGCATATCAATTCTCTTTGCTTCTTAAAGAGTGTGATTAAGCTATGTGAAGACTCAAGGCTAAGAAAATCCTTAGTCTCAAGAAAAGCACCAAAGAGGGAGGAAGACACCCCAGGCCCCAAGACACCAACCAAAATTAGATAGAACTCATCTGGCAGAACAGACAGCCCTGTCTCCTCATGCCAGCCCCTAAATTCTGGCTGGCTCCCAGAATATAGCCGAGATAAAGGTAAAAAGGTTGGTTTCTGGGGTGAGTCTTCACCCAAACCAAGTCATCCTGGAATAAGGATGGTCTGACAGCTGAAATCCCATACTCTTACGTCTCCTTTTTAAGGAGCAAGGGCTCATCAGAGTCACCTGTCTGCCTGGTAGGGGTATAATTAGTGTATGGTCCATTTGGGGTCAGGTGGTTCTTTGCTATTGGGGGTGGTGGGTGGCTGTGCACTGTGGGAGGGCCCGCAGCCTCCCTGGCAGCCGGTGCTGCTTACTAGATGCAGGTAGCGCTGCCCTCCCTTGACGACCAAGATGTCTCCAGACAGTTCTCAGTGTCCCCTGAGGGCTAAAATCAACCCTAGTTGAGAACCACTGCAATAGAAGTAATATTTTATCAACTGTATGAAACATAAAATTTGCTAAGGGATATGAAATAAACTATTTGAGATGTCAAGTCTTAAGCCACTACCGGCCACCTGGGTGCCTCAGTCAGTTGGGCATCTGACTTCGGGCTGGGTCCTGATCCCAGGATTCTGGGATCGAGTCCCACATTGGGCTCCCTGCTCAGAGGGGAGTCTGCTTCTCCCTCTGCCTCTCACCCCTGCTCTAATGTTTCCTCTCTCTCTCTCTCTCTCTCTTGCTCACACATACACACTCTCTCTCCCTCTCAAATAAAATCTTTAAAAAAAAAAAAAAGGAAACCACTACCATCCTTTTAAAAAAAGGTGTTAATAATAGACACAAAATAATAAAAGCTACTATTGCCTTGAAATAGTCCTTCAAGAAAGGGAAGCACTTGCGTAAATTCTACTCTTTCACCTGTGAAGATGACTGCGATAGGAGGTATGTTAAAAGACATTGTTCGGAAACCTGTTCCAGGTTTGCTGGTAAGAGTAGTCCCCGGCTTGGGACCACAGCTGCCATGCAGAGTCTCTCTGCTGACACTCCCTCCCAACTGCTCCTGAAAATCCCCACATTTTTGAAGTTGAGTATTATAATTACAGAGACAGGCTCTGAGAGCCAAAAAAAATAGAGCTACTTGACCAGAGCAGCAGGATAGAGAATAGACCGTTGGGACTGGTAGAGTTTAATTTTTGTGGTTTTAAAGTACTCTTAAGTGTGGTAGGGGAGGCTTTTGAAGATGATCTTCAACTCATCAGACACCCTGTCATTTTTTGACCCGCCGCCATTATAGAGAATCCAACCAAAGTTCAGGAGGACTGTAGAAGTAATTCTTTTTGAGCCCGGGTTAGTGTGTGAAAGTTACAAAGAGTGAAGTCATGTACGTGTGTGCATAGATGTGTGTAGTCTAGGTTAGTCTCTGTAAATGCCCGAGGTGATGAAGTGACGGGGGGTAGTTGAAAACGCTGAGCGTACACTGGGGCCGAGACACTGATCAGAGACAAATGACCTGTAATACCGAGAAGGAGCCATCTGTCATGGCTGGAGGCTCAAGCAGAGAAGGGATAAGTGGGGAGGCCCCAGGAGCAGATGGGGAGGCTGCACCCCCACCCAGAGCAGAGGGTCCAACAGCTGGGACTCATTAATCCAGACAGCTGACTGTTATGTCATGTGTCAGATTACACCCAAGTGAAGGGCTGAACGTTCCAAGCAAGTTCAGGCCAACAACTTCACAGACGGTCTACCTTGGAATTCCGTAAGGAATGACAACACTGTTCTGGCCTACCTCATTGTCCTCTATGGAAAGAGCAGGAAGAAGGCGCATTGGTCCTTCTTGCCTCTTCTTTTTTCTTCTCAGAGTAAAAGGGAGAAGAGAAGGGGAGAGTTTGAGGTTTTAAAGAAGCTGCTTGAGGGGTGCCTGGGTGGCTCAGTTAAGCATCCAACCTTTGATTTTGGCTCAGGTCATGATCTCAAGGTGGTGAGATTGAGCCCCACATGGGGCTCTGCATGGGGTGTGGAGCCTCCTTAAAATTCTCTCTCACCATCTGCCCCTCCCCGCTTAAAAAAAAAAAAAGCTGCTTGACTTTTCTTTGTTCTCTGTTTGCTTTCTAAATTACATTATAGGGGGAAAGATAAGGAATTTTGGTATGAAATTCAACCCAACAAAGTGACCCCGGAGTCTGAGATGTGGAAAGAAAAACATTCTGAGGATGAACCTGATCCGCTCATGCTTCTTAGTGATTCCACAAGCACCACAGACAACCTATCGAAAGCTAAACTTGACACCTTCCCCCCTCTGGCATTCCCTCCAAGTCTAAAACCAAGCCCTTGGAGGCCAGCTCTACGTCATTTACTGAGTCTTTTTTTTTTTTTAAATATTTTATTTATTTGACAGAGAGAAATCACAACTAGGCAGAGAGGCAGGCAGAGAGAGAGGAGGAAGCAGGCTCCCCACGGAGCAGAGAGCCCGATGCGGGGCTCGATCCCAGGACCCTGGGATCATGACCTGAGCCGAAGGCAGAGGCTTTAACCCACTGAGCCACCCAGGCGCCCCGTCATTTACTGAGTCTTGTAGAGTCTGTCTCTTTTGCATCTCTTGAAACCATCTTGACTTCTCCATGCCCGTTGCAGTTGCCTTAATTCCAACCTCCAGGAAGTCCTGCCTGGACCGTTAGAACTCTTCTGTTGGGGAGGAAGAACTTCCTCTGCCCTTCAAGGTTCTTGAATTGACATGAGATAGATTAATAGGAGAAAATCATATTTAATTTCGCACACATAGGGAAACCACACAGACCTGGGAATTCGGAAGATGGGCACAAGTTGGTAAATATGTCATCCTGAACTAAGGAGAAGGGGCTGGAGGTCTGGGACGCCAAAGACAAGAGTGCAATTCACAGGAAGATAAAAGGGAGTAAATGTTTGGTAAATAAATGTTTGCTGAGCCACTCAGAAACAATGTGGTGGAGGACGTTGATCAAACAGGCCTTAATAGTTTCCCCCGTCTCCTGTACCTAGTTCTTATTATAATTTTTTAAAGGATTTTATTAATTTGGCAGAGAGATCACAAGCAGCAGAGAGGCAGGCAGAGAGAGAGGGGGATGCAGACATCCACTAAGCAGAGAGCTTGAAGTGGGCTCGATCCCAGGACCCTGAGATCATGACCTGAGCCAAAGGCAGAGGCTTTAACCCACTGAGCCACCCAGGTGCCCCTATCATAATGTTTTTTAAGCTGCTAGCTCTCTTCCTGGAACAGGTCCTCAGTCTAAATTTTTTTAGGCAGTTGAGGGGGAGGTAAAGAGCTCTTCTGTAATCTGCTGGGGTTTGATTGCTTTTTAATTCAAAATAGTCCTCCTGCCAAAGTGGCCCATCTTTGAGCGGCCTGCCCTTGGCCCCAAGTTTCTTCTGGTTGGTCTCTTCACTCCACTGCATTCTTCCTATGGCTTTCAGAATATTCTTTTAAAAACTCAGATCTGTTCTTATTATCTTCCTGCTTCTAACTCTTTTTTTTTTTTAAAGATTTTATTTATTTATTTGACAAAGAGATCACAAGCAGACAGAGAGACAGGCAGAGAGAGAGAGAGGGAAGCAGGCTCGCTGCCAAGCAGAGAGCCCGATGCGGGACTCGATCCCAGGACCCTGAGATCATGACCTGAGCCGAAGGCAGCGGCTTTAACCCACTGAGCCAACCAGGCACCCCCTGCTTCTAACTCTTAAATGGCTGCCCATTCTCAAAGGTTTTTAAACCTTTTTTTTTTTTTTTTTTTGGTCCTAACAGACACAGAAATTTCCTGAGAGCAACAGAATTCTGTAGTCAGAGTCAGATTTTAACCAACCTCTTCTTTTCTTTTTCCAGAGAAATCAAGCTCAGCAGAGTGAGTCACTACGCCTCGTTACAAGGTATGGTGCAGATGACCGATGAGGCAATGTGTATAGTTGCCTTCATGCTGGGTATAATATGTCGCCTTCTTCTCACAAAAGGATGTGTGTTGGACCCAATGTTAAGTTCTTTGTTTTGATAAATGTACCATGGTTATAAATGTTAGTGTCAGGGGAAGCTGGGTAAAGGAGTATGCATGGGAACTCTGTGCTGTCTTTGCAACTCTTCTGTAAATCTAGAAGCATTTCTAGATGTTACGCATGTTCTTGATGCCGCCTCTGTGTGAACAGTGGAAATACGGTACTCCATATTCAGTGACATCCACTGGGTGGTTGGAAATCCGACAGCAGCAGGGTACCTCCATCATGGCAACTGGTAACTATTACAAATGTTTATCAGCACACCAAACCAGTTGTTGCCCACTGCTTGATAAATAGATAATGATAAACAGATTGCCGAAAGCACAAGGGAGAAGAGACAATGGCAGTCGTGAACGCGCCGACTCCCCGCTCTCTCTGTAAGAGCCGTGGGCCTCCTGCTTATGGGTGTTTCAGAGTCACTGGGCAACCAGGTCACAGGCATATGGCCAAGATCCCTGTGCTGCACCTGGGTCCCAGAAAGGCAGGGTGTGGACCGCCCCCCCCCATTTGAGATCCTGAAGAATTTGCACAGTAGGGATGGTGCTTGAGAGAGTAAGCCAGACAAGAAGATTGCGAGGATTTTAGCCATTGTGAATAAATAGAGAAACATTCAAAATACTTAAAATTTGGGGTGCCTGGGTGGCTCTGTTTGTTAAGCAACTGCCTTCGGCTCAGGTCATGATCCCGGAATCCTGGGATCAAGTCCTGCATTGGGCTCCCAGCTCCATGGGGAGTCTGCTTCTCCCTCTGACCTTCTCCCCTCTCATGCTCTCTCTTGCTCTCTCTTTTTCAAATAAATAAATAAAATTTAAAAAAAGAAAATACTTAAAATTTGGCATCAGGGAGCAGGACTCACCAGTTCTCCGTAGCGATTACCAACGTAACATTTTCCAGCTTGGTTTTCTGTCCATGAAACACCCGTTAAACAATACTTTTCTGTGCCAGCATCACTAGAAAGATTAAGTGTGTGAGAAATACGGAACACTTACAGGGAACAGACATCCAACAGAGTGAGATATTGGAAGATTCCCTATCCAGATCTTCCATGGCGGAGATGATCAGCATTGAGGGTACGTTTTGGTAACTTTTACGGCACAAACACTATTCTGCTTTTCAGATGAGACATGAGGTTTTTATCCTTGGGGGATAAAAGGTGGGACTCAGCGGTGGGGTTGAGTATGAAAATCAGCATATAAGGCAAAAATGGTTCATAACTAAAATGACTCTCTAAAATCCCTTATATCTGTGGTTTCGTAGAGAGGGTACACCCTGAGGGGGAATTTAGAATATTTTCTTGTGTGTTTTTGCTTTCCTTCCACCTGGGGGGGTAGGGGGGCGGAAGAGGTAACGTTGCCTTGGACATTAATGAGTCACAGCTGGGGGCTTGAGACATCCTTCATTACTCATAAAGCCCAGGGCAAGAAAGGATCCTCCCGGGTCCAGCGGGACTTCTGCATGCTCTACTAGACATTTATGTGAGCAAAACCCACTCTACATCATCTGAGGGGACATACCACATTACTTTATAAATAAACAAAAAGCGTTTTTTTAGCACAGTTTTAATAAACACTGAATTTTTCTGGAAGTAAATTACTATGTAAATCAGAAGGCCATGTTTTATTTTGTGGAGAACGTCCACATAAATTGTTCCGTTCTGGAAAGTCATGGCACCACCAGTCTTCAACACAGCGAGACTAGATCTGTTGACATTTGTAGCCATCGCATTCTTGGGGACCCTACAGATAGGCACAAGCATGCGATGACTTTATTTTACCTTCTAGTGCAACTTTATATGAATCAAAATGCATATTATTTTATTATAGATAATAATCTTATTTCTCTCTATTACCGTCATAGCATTACGTTGATATTTTTGGATTATTTGCATAGATAGGTTTTATTATCTACGAATTTCCTTTTGGGATAGCAAAGGAGCTGTTGTTACTTACCAAAAAGGTACATTGGTCTGATAAAGTTGAGAATCAGTTGCCTTAAAGTTCTTTAAATCGCTGGAAACTGGGCTGCTTGAAACCAAATCAAGAATGAAACTTGTTATTTTTTTCATTTGCCACCAACCACAAGTTTTGACAACCAGAAATGTCTCCAGACACTGTCAAATACCCTCCAGGAAGCAAAATCATCCCAGGTCAAGAACCTCCGATTGTAGGCTACTCCACTCTTAGAGTTCTCTTTAGAGTAGGGGGCATCTTGGTCATGTTCCTCAAAGGATGATCTGAAGTTTGCATCCAAACAAGGAGGAGCCATCAAGGTACTGACAACAAGCACAAGTCAGAATCAGGTGGGGAGAGAAATCGCCTTATCACATGCCTGCCCACCCGTCAGTCAGGGCCCAGATACAGAGCTACAAGGATCCTAGCTTAGTCCCACTTGGGCCTGTTCATAACCGTTTAGCTCTGGCAATTTAACTACATGGAACTCTGATTCCTCATCGACAGACTGAGAGTGAAAACCATCCACATCTCAGGTTGTTGCAAGCATTAAATGAGATAGTGTAAGTGCGGGGCTCACAGCAGTGCTAGTCTTATTTATCTTTGTAATGCCTTGTTATCTTAACCCAGGCGAAGCTCTGAGCTCGAAGTTAGAAGCTCCTTCAGAAGGCACAAGGTCAGAGCCCCTAGGAACATGGACTGATAAGCCAGCTCTAGCTTCAAAGGGCAAATGATTTGAGCTGTTCTAGTTGCTGGACTGCAGGTCTGCTCAGTGGCCAGACCCCTGGTGGGAGGACAGAGGGGCTCGCCCCACCCATCCAGAAGTGAAGACTCCTTTTGTCCTTCTCGCCACCTTTCTTCCAAGGGACCGACTGTAGCCCCAGGAAGCAAAGATTAGAAAGAAACAATCAACAGAGCTTCTGGGACAGTTATAACCGCAGCCGCTAGGAACCCAGCTCTTCTCGGTGACATCATCTGCCCTTGGACCCAGTGAAGTTCATAGGAAAGGAATAAGCAAGGCTTATCTGTCCCATTCGCTCCCATTTGCATGTGCAGTGCTCACCATTATGAGGCTTAGAAAGGTGAAGTCGCTCAGCTGCTGTCACACAGCTAGCAAAGGAAGGAAGCAAGGATTCAAACCCAGTGACTAGAAGCTTCAAAAAATATGAAGGAGAAACCTCGTGTCTAAGCAGTGATGAAATACCATGGCTTTAAGCCGGTGGCCCTAGACATGTGGGGCTATCTAAATGCAAATGTACATTAATTAAATTAAAATTAAAAGTCCGTTCTTTGGGCACCATAGTCACATCTGAGTACACAATAGCCACATGGGGCTAGGGACTGCTGTACTGGACAGCACAGATTCAGAACATTGACATCATCACAAAAAGTTTTATTGGACAGCACTCTGCATTTTTTTTTTAAAGATAGATAGACTGATTGATTTTAGAGTGAGAGGAAGAGAGAGAGAGAATCTCAAGCAGGCTCCTTGCCGAGGGAGGGCCTTGACCCCGGGGCTCCATGTCACAACCCATGAGATTATGACCTGAGCGAAACCGAAAGTCGGACATTTAACTGACTGAGCCACTCACATGCCCCAGCACTGTGCATTTTAAATAACCATAGAAACTTAGCTCAGTTTTCCTGTCATTTTTACTAGGACTCTGTTAAATTAAAATGAAAATATACTTTAGAAATTTCTGGGGGAAAGTCACATTTGCTCTGTTATGTCCAAGTTTTCGTGTCCGAGAGACCACCAAGGAGCCAACACCGATGCAATCACACGAGGGTTTATTGGACGAGCTTAAGCTTGGGCCCAAGTATACCCCACACAGCCGAGTAGGGACTTGGACCCTGAGGCTAGTTAAGGCAGGGGTTTTTATGGGTCATTACAAGAGGCTTGTTGGGGGGGGGGGGAGGAGAAGTTTCAGACTTTCCCGCAGTTAGCTGATTAGCTGTTGCCAGGCTGTTTACAGGGTGGGGTACTTTCTTGGAACTAAAGCAGGGTGGGGGTCCCTGGAACTGAAGTAAAGTAAGGGAAAGTTCAGCCCTTGGTCACAGGGGCCTGAGATGGCTGCCGAAGCTAAGATGGCTGTACTTGTGCTAATGCTAAACTCGAGGTGGGATGGCCTTAATTTTCTCGGCCTCCGGGGCGCCTGGGTGGCTCAGTGGTTAAGCCGCTGCCTTCGGCTCAGGTCATGATCTCAGGGTCCTGGGATCTAGCCCCGCATCGGGCTCTCTGCTCAGCAGGGAGCCTGCTTCCTTCCCCTCTCTCTGCCTGCCTCTCTGCCTACTTGTGATCTCTCTCTCTGTCAAATAAATAAATAAATAAATCTTTAAAAAAAAAAAAATTTTCTCGGCCTCCACAGCTCCCTTTAAATGGGTGTTGATTTTTTTTTTTTTGTCACTTTGAGGAAATTGATAAGTGGAATATTCACTATACCTATATTAACTCCTTGTTAAATTAGTAACCGAGTCACAAAAAAGAAACTCCCTTTTCTAATACCCTTTCGTAGCTCTCAGTGTTTTCAGAGAGAGATTATTTTTTAAATCCCTTACTCAGAACTATGCCGCCTTTTTCAAATATGGAGTTTACTGTATTTTTTAATGACTTCAAGATCCTGAAGGGAATTATTCGTAAACAGCCATACATCATTTTCCTCTGATTATTTCCAGGAAGAGCCAAGGAAAGCAAGATGTACTAGATCTTTCCGAGCTGGAGAGTTTGTATTCACAAACTCAGTGCTGACTGAGAAAAATTATAGATGTTTCCCAAGGAGAACACTTACCTTCTAGAAGTACCCAAATAAGACAAGTTGGATCCATTCCCTTCATGGCATGGGAGGCCCTCAGAACACACTAGAAGAATCGTGGAATCATAAAGAGTCAGAGCCAGAGCAAACCTGAGAAAACATTTTGTCACATCTGTGGATAGAAACTGAGATTGGGAGGGAAGGTTCGCAGCGAGTTAGTAGCAGAACCAGGACTAGGGATCTCTGGTGCTTTCCTTTTGGAAAATCAGGCCAGAACAGCGAATGCCCTTTGGCTGCAGTACTGAGAACAAACCAGCGTATTTGGCCAGTCTGTTATACCCCACATGGGGTTCAGTCACCTCGTGTAACTTCCACAGATGGTGACTGTCAAACTCCTGACACAACATAAAGCTACAAACAGCCCTTTCCATTCACCGGGTCCCAGTGTCTTTGAAAACAGAGATTAGACACTTTTGTCCTTCAAGATTTTCAGCGGCTTTCTTCAAAGGAGGCAAAAGTTCAAAGGAAAGTAGCAATGTGGAGGCGCATTGTTTAGGCCCAAGCTGGCTGGGTTTCCAAGGCCTCAAGGGAATTGGGGGTTGAGGTCCCTGTCACCTTGATTAGGCCGTCAAACAGCCTTCCCTAAAGTAATCCTTGCAAAGGTGTCCTTCTGGAACAAGGACGGTACCTTTCTCCCTGCCTTCAGTGCCTTTTCTCTCTTCTCCGTGCCTCGCTCTGGCTCCTCTCCCCCTCAGGAGTCATCGGCTCTTTATGAGGAAAACCCCAGGACTTCAACATTTGCCCAAATCTGTGTCTGTCCGTAAAGCATAATATTTTAATTCCTTCAGTTTTGCGATCAGGCAGCGCGTGCCTACATTATAGGATTGTCACAGGATTAAATACAATCCTTTATTAAGTGAGTTGGAGATGCTGGGTTTATTAATTTCCTAAGGGATTTTCTGTCACTAGAAAAACATACGAGCCAAGTCGTGCTCCTCCCCCAAATAGGAAATTTCTTCAGCAGGTAAGATGCAGAGTCTTAGGCTACATTCACCAATACCAGGACACTGGCGAAGTCTCTTTTGTGCCCTTTTTCTTTTTTCTTTTTTTTTTTTAATATTTTATTTATTTATTTGACAGAGAGAGGGGTCACAAGTAGGCAGAGAGGCAGGCAGAGAGAGAGGAGGAAGCAGGCTCCCCGCTGACCAGAGAGCCCGATGTGGGGCTCGATCCCAGGACCCTGAAATCATGACCTGAGCCGAAGGCAGAGGCTTAAACCACTGAGCCACCCAGGTGCCCCTGTGCCCTTTTTCTTGTACGAAGCCTTATATTGCGGTTGGGCAGGTGGATGGGAGGAAGAAAATTCCCAGACCCCGAAACACGATGACTGGACCCAAATAATGACACTGTGAGGGCCGGCGTTAGCGATCTGTTGCCTTGTTAACAAGTTATCCAAAAGCGTCATGGCTCAAGACATAGCTCACGCTTTCTGGAGGTCAGGAATCCAGGGAGTTCCTCCGCAGGGTCTCTCAGTCAAGATGCTGGCTGGGACTGTGGTCATTCAAAGGCTCGGCGAGGACTGATAGATCCACTTCCAGGATGGTGCACGGGCATGGCTGCTGGTGGGAGGCCGCAGTTCCTGGCCACTGGACCCTCCGTAGCGCTGCCTGAGTGTTCTGATACCAGGAAAGCTAAGCCGTGAGGGTCTCAGAAGTCACACAAGGTCATTTCTGCCATAGTCTGTGATTTACCAGTGAATCCTTAAGTCTAGCCCTCACTAAGGGTGGGGGAGGGGGGGATTAGTCTCCACCTTTTGAAGCAGAGAAATTTCAAAGATCTGTGGCCTTTTTTAAAAGCTGCCACAGGGGCGCCTGGGTGGCTCAGTGGGTTAAAGCCTCTGCCTTCAGCTCAGGTCATGATCCTGGGGCTCTGCTCAGCAGGGAGCCTGCTTCCTCCTCTCTCTCTCTGCCCGCCTCTCTGCCTGCTTGTGATCTCTGTCTGTCAAATAAATAAATAAAATATTAAAAAAAAAACATAGGTTTAAAAAAAATAAATAAATAAAATAAAAGCTGCCACAGGGCCCCTGCCTAAGTGGCTCACCTCTTGGCCTGCTGGCGGCCCTGGATATCTGCTTTGTACCTGCCGGATCCTCGTGATTGTCTACGCGCAAGGGCTGAGTAAAGGGCTCTCTAAAGTTGGGTAGAGAAGAACTTCAAATGGTATAATAAGCTTTGCATTGCCTTTTCATTCTCCTTTGGTTATAGGTTTTCCCTGGAATGCACAGAGCCCTGAACTCTGCATATTAAAATTCCCTTTACGGGCCATTACTAATCTAAAATTTACGGTGATGGAGACCGGTTGGATTATAAAATAACTTTGTCCATAAGAACAAGTAGTGTGTAAATGAGATCTGAGAAGCCATGTTTACATACTTTAATGAGGTCATTGCTGCTTTTAGGCACTTTATGGCCGAACTTTCTATTTAATTGAATTGCAGAGACCAGATTTAAGCTGACATATAAGAAATGTTCATTTAAAAATTTAATCTTCTTGTAGCCTGGAGCCGAGGGAAAGACAATGTAGCCTCCAGTGTGTGCCACGTATACAACCGTGTTTTGAGCCAAGTGGATCGGCTATTTTTTTTTTTTAAGATTTTATTTATTTATTTGACAGAGAGAGATCATAAGTAGGCAGAGAGGCAGGCAGAGAGAGAGGAGGAAGCAGGCTCCCTGCGGAGCAGAGAGCCCGATGCGGGACTCGATCCCAGGACTCCGAGATCATGACCTGAGCCGAAGGCAGTGGCTTAAACCACTGAGCCACCCAGGCACCCCGGATCGGCTGTTTTTTAAAGGCTATTCCTCTTTATGTTCGTTTTCGCTGAAAACGTGAAAAATTGGAAGCGTGCAGAAAAACTGCAGGAAATGCACGGTAAAGACTTGTATATCCTCCACTTACATTTGATCATATTGACATTTGCCCATATTTACCGCTCTTTTTCCTTCTCTCTCTCAAAACGTATAGATTCATATATATGTATATGCACACACATAAATTGTGCAAAAATATTGCCTTTTTGTTGCTGACCCATTTGAAAGTAAGTTGCAGATATCATGACACTTCACCCCTAAATACATCTCCCAAGAAATTTCCCCAATGGATATGTCAAAAAGGCACACACGTCAGCTTGAAAGTGCTGCTTCTGACAAAATCAGGAAGAATCTGAAGATCAAAATAACTGAAAATAAAAGACTATAATCTGTTGAACAAAATAAGAAACCATGAGCCCATATGGATACAGATAAGTAAATGAAAAGGTGGAGGAGAGTTAAGGATTGTATTGGTCTCCTACTGCTGTAAGAAAGGACCACAAATTCTGTGACTTAAAACAGCACAAATATATTATTTTACAATTCTGTCGGTTAGAAGTCCGACACTCATCTCCCTGGGTCAGCAGGGCGGTATTCCTTTCTGGAGGCACTAGAGAAGCCCTTTCCTTACTTCCAGCTTCTAGCCATATTAATTATGCCTTTTTAAAAAATTCACATCTAATGCCTTTTTGCTTTCTGTATTTCTGATGCTTTGACGTCATGGGGGCTTGCTGACCGTCGAGGGCCTGCCCCTCCCAGGCGCAGCCAGTTCCTAGAGATAGAAGCCTAGCCTTCAAATGCGCCTTCCAGATGCAATCTAGAGCCCTTACCTCCAACCCCCTCCCTTATTAAGATTTATAGCCTCAGCCACTCTCCCCCTGCCCCAATCATGCCAGGCTCTCCAGAGTCAGCAAAGGCCTAGGATGTCAGAGCATCAGAAACCTGGAAATAATGTATGTGCACACACACACACACACACACACACACACACACAGCTACCTGGTCTTCCAAGGGGGCTCACTCACGTGGCTCGTGCCCGGAGGCCTCTGTTTCTTCCATAGGTCTTAAAAATCTGCCACTTCTCAACGAGACTTAAATGGGAACAGCTGAAGTGTTAACACCTTGAGGGAAGGGCACACTGAGGTGTCAGCAGCCGATGCCACACCCTGCCCTCAAAGTAGGCTTTGATAGCCTAGAGAGTTGACGAGGCCCGTGGCCTTGAAGGGGAGGGAAGCTTTGAAGAAAACAGAAAGGGGAGATTGATGTCTCCTTCACTGTTTTGCCCAGGGCTCCATCTGTCATCCACTGAATGTACTAGAACATAACAAATTGCTTATTTTAAAATTAAAATTATATAGTCTTTCTTCCTATTAATCTAGATTGTCAAGATGTCTCTGTATTAGCATCGTGCTTCGTGGTGAAGCATTCACTCATTCCATCAAGTACTGACTGAGCTCGCATCACGGGCTGTGCGCCGCGGTGGGTGTTGGGGAATAAAACAGTGGAGGGACAAATATGGCCCTGTCTTTCGTGAAGCTCACCTTACACTGTGGTGGGGAAGCCAGGAAATCAAGTAACATACAAATAAGTATAAGACTATAGCCCTGACAGATGAGGACTGGGGATGGGGATGGCGGGGTGGGGGGGATGATGACAGGGTTCTCTGAGGGAAGTTAGCAGAGTGACTATTAGATGGTGGCCTCCAGAACCGCATATCCATTACTTTGCTGAAGCCACCAAGCATGACAGCATTATGGGCTAGAGAGGAAGCCTGTAGGCAAGGTGCGAAAATGTGCCATGAATGAAGGGGAATCACCAGGAGGTCAGTAGTGGAGATTGAAGGTGGTACAGGGGCGAAATGGCATGAGCTGGCAAGAAGGTTTACCTTGTTTTTCAAGAGGATATGGAAGGGAATGGCTGGGAAAAGATAATCAAGAACAGGGGGAAGGGTGGTTTTTGAAAAAAAACAAATGCAAATTTTGTAAATTTTCTAAAAATGCCTGTGGCCTCCCCTTCCCTCACTGGAGAGTTGACAATGTCAAACTGATTTGTGGAAGGATTCAGGGCTTTGCAACAGGGTTTTCAGAAGTCCTTTGTTAATGATTCCACCCATCCTGGCCCGCCCTTCCTACGACTTTATGCTTTGCCTCTCCTCCCAATGAAGTGTTTCTGAACGAGACGTTTTCCAAGGCAGTGACACTCATAATTCTAGCACCTTCTAAGGCACAATTTGTTCACCATTTCAGTGTACTTCTTTCAGCCACAGATTTGCTTTCAGAATAGCAGCCTGAAGAAACAGCCAGCACAATATAAGGTTCATCAGAGAGCATGTTTCTCAACAGCCCACTCGTACTTCATGAATCATAGAGCAATTATTATAACTAATTTACTCAGGAAGTTTCATGTTATTTTCAATCCAATTATTTTGTTGATAAAAGTAAGATGGTTAATGGTTTCTTTCCTCTAAACTTGTAAAAAAGAACAGAAAAACCCAACACACCACAGTGCATACTAATGTCAAAGAACAACAATTCAGCTAAGTAAATTTAAAGATCTAACTGGCATTCCCAGAGATTCATGAATGGGGCTGCATCCTACCTACCAAATGCAGGGGCGCTCCTAGGAGTTGTACAAAATAGAGGGCTTTTATCAGTAGAAATGAGGCAGAACAAGGAAATTATCAGCCAGCCAACAAAAAAGGATTGTTTCGAGCAGGGTCACCTTCCCTTAGGGGGAAGGGTAGGGGGGGTCTTATCAAGCAGATGACCTCACTAGCACTCATCTGGAAATTCCAGACCCAGTGTCGAAATGGTACTTCTGGAGAGGCTGAAACTACGGTTAGGTTAGGTGTTAACTCCTAGGGGTGGGGCTTAACATAAGCTTATTAAAATAGTGGAATTGGTGGTATATTACAGACCCTCGGTGAAGACAGTCACTTCAGAAACTAAATTAGCTACTCTCCCTGGTGAGAGAAAATGCTTGAATTTCAGGGCCTGTAGCAGGAATTCGGCTGGACTAAACTCCCCCCTTGGCCTCCTCCAGTGAATCTGTTCTCCTTACCTAACTGGATACATGTAAATCAACACATGTACACAAAGGTAGCTGGAACTTTCAAGGAAGCAAGTAACTTTATGCCTTACAGGAAACTTACTTTACCTTTTTCAGGTTTTTTAAAATATCTGTGAGAATGGCTGTTCTATAAAACAAAGATAGTAGTAGATAAGTAGTTTTAATTGCAGAAAAAGAGGATTGAATTTTTAAAGGGAACATTGGGAAATAAAAGCCTATCCTGTTATCTAGCCTTTGGAGACAAAAAATTATTGGGTAGAACCTTGCATCGTCCTTATCCGATCCCACGAGTTACAAATATATCATTAGTACAGATTGATACGAAAGAACAGTTATGTTTACAGATATGTAGGAAGAGCTGGTCTTGTGGAACCACAGATTGAAACACTCACAGAATATTCCCGGAAGCCTGTTAAAACAAGTTAAAGGGTCAGTGACACAGAGTGAAAGGGTTCAGAAGTATGGCTTATACATGACGGAGTAAACAACCAAATTTTTAGAAAGCAGACAGAGCGTCCTGTAGGATTGCGGAGACCGTTCTTACTCAGCTCTTGCATCCATGTTGGAGATAATCTGGAAGTGTTGAGTCAAGAATTTCCTATGGTGAAGGGAAGAGATGATCACCGATATGTACCTTGTGACTCAAGAACCCAAAGGTTCTTGGGGGTGCCTGGGTGGTTCAGTCGGTTGAGCATATGACTCTGGATTTCAGCTCAGGTCATGGTCTCAGAGTCCCGGGATTGAGCCCCACGCCGGGTTCCATGCTCAGCACAGGGGTCTGCTTGAGGATTTCTCTCTTTCTCTCTCTGCCCTCCCCCTGTTTGTACTCTCCTTCTCTCTCTCTCTCTCAAACAAATAAATCATTAAAAAATCATACACACACACAAAGATTCTTGTGCCCAAGAACTTTTTCAGCATCCAAGCGTACCTAAATGAACACCCTATGGTATGAGTTAAAAAAATAAATAAATAAAAATAAACAAGGCCATGGAAAGAAGGAAACCGCCATCTGGCAGTGTCTGAAGCCTGCAAACTTAATAATGCAACAGCCCTGGGCTCTGAGCATCACTGGAAATGAGTCAGGGGTCAGGCAATAGGGGCCAGATGGCCTCCACTCTTGCTGGAGTGATGTGAGTCATGTATTAGTTGGCTGGGTGAGGAGACCACGCTGGCCTCGTGCATTCTTATATATTTCACCCAATCCAGACACAGCCACTGCCTGACCAAAATACCAGCAAGACTCACCGGAGATAAGACGGAGACCTATTTAAATGTTCAACCACAGAAGGAGAAGCTTGAACTAAACCTCGAAACCAAGAACAGAACCGTAAAACAATTTTCCACCAGAGGACTTTTAGACACCAGGAATGTCTGTGTCCTCCAAAATGTATTTAAGAAACTATATGAGTGGTGTTAAATTGATTTTCACCATTGACATATTGTCTATTAAAAAAAAAAGACAAACCAAAAAACTACTGGTTATGAGAACAAACTGCTGGTTACCAGAACAAATTGCTCGTTAGAGGGGGTGGAAAGTGGGGTGGGGGGGGTTGGTGCAGTAGGTGAAGGGGATTATGGTGAGCACTGAGTAATGTAGAAAACTGTTGAATCACTATATCGTACGTTGAAACGTAACACTGCATGTTAACTATACTGGAATAAAAATGAATGAATGAGAAAGAGAGAAGGAAGGAAGGAAGGAGGGAGCGAGGGAGAGAAAGAGAATCTTTAAAAGACCTGCCTAAGTGCCTTTCCAGAGTGGAAAGAACAAAAGTCCTACATCTTGAATATATTCAAGTGCCATCTCTAGAACCCCTAGCTGTATGGCTGTGTCCATAATGATTGGGTCAGTTGATTCAAGATGGCACCTGGAGTCTGTCTGCTTATATTAAAAAGTCTAGAGATGGTCAGTGCAGCCTGGTGTGGTGACTTAGCAAAGTCACTGGGCAGAGTCCTCTCTGCTTTACCACTCTCATGTAAACTTGACTTTCATCCCCAATGTCACAAGATGGCTGCTTCAGTTGCTGTCATCACATCCACATTCTCGGGGAGAAGAAGGTAAAAGGAAGAAGGCAAAAAGAGGCACAGCCCATTCCTTTTTTAAGGAGCCTCTCTGCAAGTGCTACCCAGCAACTTGCAGGCCAGCCAGAATTCAGTCATTTGGCCACACCTTGCTAAGAAATATACTCTTTTAGTTGGGATGCCAGCCTGAAAAATATCAGGACTCTGACTAAAGAAGAACGGAAGAATGAGTACTGGGTAGGCAACAAGCAATAGGAGAGTGACATTTAGAGCTATTAACCTCTCTGAGTCTGTGGCCTCAATTATAAAATGGGTATACAAGGCCCATTGTATATGGTTGTAATGGTAACCATTGTCATGGTTGGTGAGGGGAAAACACCACACCGATATCAGCTGTTCGTAGCCTCCCAAAACGTAACTCAGAATCATTGGCATCTGAGCATACATTTGGCATTACTCCTTTCTGGAAAAATCAAGTCCCCAGAGAGAGTACAGAGACTGGTTTGCTTTGCTGCCTCATCCTCATCCTCGTAACTGGACATCTGTTTTTGTGCTTTCATCCCTTTTGTATGGAAGAATTTTAGGAAGTACCTCTGTCTTCATTCTGTCTTCCTAGCTCTCTAGTTCCTCTATGACAGGCCAGCCACGCTCCTCCCCTCTTCCCCGCTATGGCCACCTACCTTTACAACCTGATGATCTCTCCCATTGGATGCAAATCCTTTCCATAGCTTCTGGAACATCTCAAGTCTCCATGGGATCATTACTTTGTCACCTTACGTCTTGCTGAATTGCCTGGGAAACTGGACACCAGAATTTAATAAACATTTGCAGTGCGATGTGTATTTCTAAGTAGGGTCCCTTACCTTGGTTCCTACTTAGTAGTAGTAGTAGCAGTGGGAAGTAGGAGTCAAGGTAACAGACCCTACTTAGGAATGTGTTAATGACAAACGGTGTGCTTTATTTATCACCAGTCTTCCCATCAGGCCTTCTCATAAAGATCCACCTGCATTATTTTTTTAAAAGACATTCTCATTTAAATTCTTTAATGTTTTATTAGATATGCTCTTTAGGCATTCCGTGCAGTGTTAAGAATAAGTTAATTATCTTACAGATGTTAAAATTTTATATTAAGAGATAAATGAATTGTTTCTGAATTTAAATAGCTCATTCAAGAACTTCCAGGCTGTAAGTAGTAGGCAAAGACCTAAAGCTACTTTCTGTTTCTGAATCCATGCACTTTTTTACTAGAACAAAAATGCCTGACTCCCGGTAAAGTGAATGTTAATTGCAGTGCTCTGTTTTATGATGCATTGAAAACATTCAATGTTTAAAACTTAGGGGGAATAAAATCTGCTTCTTGGGGTGCCTGGGTGGCTCAGTGGGTTAAAAGCCTCTGCCTTCGGCTCAGGTCATGATCCCAGGGTCCTGGGATCGAGCACCGCACCGGGCTCTCTGCTCCGTGGGGAGCCTGCTTCCTCCTCTCTCTCTGCCTGCCTCTCTGCCTACTTGTGATCTCTCTCTCTGTCAAATAAGTAAATAAAGTCTTAAAAAAAATCTTCTGTCATGATAAACCATACTATTGGCACCCATGATTTCCAACTTTGAAATAAAGGGGTGGGAGTGAGGGAAAAGTCCACGCTGGTCACGAACTTCCAAGGCTTTGTCTCCCACTAGTCTATTTGATACAAGACAGGTCGATCAGTCTTGAACTGTAATGAAAAATCTTACTTGTCTAAGAATAGGTATATCGCCCAGATCATGTTTTCTTAAAATATTACTTCCTGTAGGTGTAAGAACAGAGAGACATTTGAAATATTAAAAGACTTGGTAATTATTGGTGAAATTTTAAGCCACCACGGTTAAAATAACTGTTTCATATAAGCATGTCTTGCAGGCCGATGTGCAAGGTTGGTATATCGACGAGGAAAAGGAGGGTCTAACCGAATACAGCCAGACATACAGATGGGATGGTAAGGAGTAGGCGGAGCGGATGGATTGCACAATTGCCTGCAGCTAAGTGGCGTGATTGAAAAGGTCAGCAGATTAGCAGGCACCTCAAGCCTTCGCATCCATTCACCCAAAATATTGAGTGTAACCAGGGAAACCAAGGAGAAGCTATAAAGCTCTTAAACAGTGAAGTGGCTTTTGTCTTCCCGAGATGAGACAGGAATATCTGTCTCCCTCCCCCATCCCTTCAGCATTGTCACCAAAGCACTAGGATTCTTAAGGAGGATGGCTTATCCCTGCATGAAAAATGAGAAGTCCATTATGGAGCACAGCTAAAATGTGAAAGCTTGCTGAAGACTCGCATGCCTAATCAGATGAATCACCTGGTCGCAAAAATAATGAAGTCTTTAGAGCTAAAAAATAGAAGAATTTACAGATAATGACTACCTAACAAGGTTAATATTATATATAACATATATAGTGCCTTACGGATTACCTGTATTTATCCCAGCGTTTGGCAGGATAGAAGGGCTGCCTGTGAGTAGCAGTGTATGGCCAAGCAGTCCAGGCCGGACAATTCCATTGAATGTGCGGAGGGTATGGCCCTTGGCCTCCCCAGTCTGGGTGATCTCATACAGACCATAGACTAACAAGACACTGCGGGATCCAAGACGTGGCTTTGGTAGTTTAAGGATGGCGAAGGCTTCCCTCCCTTGCCTCAACCTCCTTGAGGCTCTGAAGGCCTCATTTTTGAAGGAACAAGCAGACTGGAACATTGATCCATCCCCAGGCCCCCCATCTGTCATTTCCGCTGCTTGGATCACTCTGTCGTCTGCTCTTCCGTAATCAGGGGGTTTCACTCAGATAAAGTTCAAGGACATAAGTTTGGGGATCCCTAAGTTCTCAACAGGAATCATTAAATTTTGTTCATTTCCAACTTTGTCTTAAAAATACAACACAAGCAGATTCTGGGTTTTCTGGTCAACCATCTTGAAATCATGTGTTGCCGTTACAATTTCAAGGTCCCCCTTTGCATTTCTCTTGACCGTTGCCTTGATGACCAGCAGTCTGCTTATGTGACATGTTTGACTTCCAATGCAGGGTTTCCCAAACTAGATTTAGCACAGAGAACTGCAGATCTCATCGTGGGATCTGAAAAGCCTCAAAATTCTACCCTCGCTGTTCCTCTTCTCAGCCCTTAAGTGTTTTGTCCTAAGTAGTAGCTATTTGAGTTAATGTGATCTCTGTGGAAAATTTCTAATGTCTAATTAATGTCTGTCAGCTTCATCTCTCACATAAGGATGCTCATTTTCTTGACTGACACTGTGTCTGCAGTGGGTTTTCTTTTCTCTTTTTTTCATTGTACTGCATTTAATATGCTATAAATTTTGAAAGCCCATCATGAGCCAGATTAGGTCATTAATGATCAGAGTTGGAGAGGCCACATGTGAGAAAGAGAAGGACAGTGGAGGGCAGTGGAGGGGTATGCTATTCCTGTCTGCTTAGCAGGAAGAGGACAACACAAGAGGAAACAGTGATGTTTTGTCACGTTTACAACTGAAATAAAGAATGATATCAAGGGAGAAAAAGAGCATGGATTTTGGCTTTTTCAGGTCTTGAGTCCTTAATTAAAATAATGGTAATAAAAATAGTAATGCCTCTTCAATCAATGGCACTAGAACTAAATGTACATATTTAAAAAAAATAAGAACATTGACTCTTAAATCGCATGCAAAAAATTCAAGATGAATCATAGACCTAAATATAAGTGCTAAAATTATAAAACCTCTTTTTCTTTAAAAGTTTTTATTTATTTATGCACACAAGTTGAGGGGGGAGGGCAGCAGGAGAGGGAGGAGAAGCCGACTCCCCACTGAGCAGAGATTCCCAACGCAGGGCTCAATCCCAGGACCCCAAGATCATAACCTGAACTGAAGACACACACTTAACCAACTGAGCCACCCAGGTGCCCCTAAAATGATAAAGCTTCTAAAGTGAATCTAGAAGAATATCTTCATAGCCTTAAGATGGGTAAAGATCTTATCAAGAGGGAATAAGAAGTTTTAACCATAAGAGGAAAAATTGATAAACTGGACTTCATCAAAAGTGAAGATTTCTGCTTTTCAAAGGACACGTGACATCTCGGTGAGGTTGCGTCTCAGTAAAATTATCCCTCTAGCAGCTCATATACCTTACATCATGCAAAACTACAGGGCGCCTGGGTGGCTCGGTGGGTTAAGCGTCTGCCTTTGGCTCAGGTCATGATCCCGGAGTCCTGGGGTCGATCCTGCATCAGGCTTCCTGCTCCGAGGGGAGCCTGCCCCTGCCGCTCCCTCTGCCTGCTGCTCCCCCTACTTGTGCTCTCTCTCTCTCTGTCAAATAAATAGATAAAAATATTTAAAATAAAACAGAAACAAAAACTCCAAAAGTAACTTGAACGGTATCTCCTAAGGACAAAACCGGTGATGCATGATGCTAACTACCAGAAGTTTTGCCTTGGAGCTTTTGGAAGGAAGACAATAGGTTGGAGCACCGGGTGATGGTGGTCCTTCCTGTTGTAATGGAAAACAAGTATTTACTTTCAGTTTTGCAAAACCATTTTCCTGTCACATTTTTTGACCTTGCTGGTGTGTCATTGCTAGAGCAAAGGGGGCGAATGAAGTGTTTCTGAGAACAAAGCAAACCACCTGTGGGCAACTCAGAAGCAGCCAGGGGAATACTACATGAGGCAGGGTGAGGGTTCAGCTTTTGGCAAAGTTCCCAAATGAAATTACCGAAACACACATACCTAAAAATTATCTCCATAGAGCAACGCTCTCAAGGAAGTTTCAACAGTTGGAGTAGAGAGTTGCGTATTAGAAATTCCATAATGTTTCCTGAAATATTGATGATTTTTGTATTGATAAATCTCTTTTTTTTTTTAAAGATTTTATTTATTTATTTGACAGAGAGAGATCACAAGTAGACAGAGAGGCAGGCAGAGAGAGGCGAGGGAGAAGCAGGCTCCCTGCTGAGCAGAGAGCCCGATGCGGGACTCGATCCCAGGACCCTGAGATCATGACCTGAGCCGAAGGCAGCGGCTTAACCCACTGAGCCACCCAGGTGCCCGATAAATCTCTTTTTTTTAAGGCTCTAAATAATGTAAATGTTTCTCTGTTACTTGGGAACACAGAGTGGCAATAATAATTGTTTAGCCCATGTTCTTTCTCCCGTTTGCAAATGACTGTGACCGTATTAGTGAAACTGATGTAGGAATTGGTTGGGGTTCAGAGCCAATGGCCAGGAAAGAATTCTTGAGATGTCTTCTGTGCAAAAAGATGGTTTTATTAAAGCAGGGGGAGAGGACCCCTGGGCTTAGAGCTCCACAGGGGTCATGAGGAGTCGGGGCTCCCCCATTATATACTTTCAAGTTGGGAGGGAGTTAGGGAGAGCGTAAGTCTAAGGAATTTTAGAAGCAAGTTTTCCCAGATCTTGAAGGGGCTAGCTGGTGTTGGGAGGAGGTCATTTATTATTGTCTGTAAAACCTGAGTCATAAGACCCTTCAGATGAGTATCGGTGGGTCATGCTTAGGAGATGATTGCCAACATGTATCTTGGAGGGTAGAGGTATAGGAAGTTTCCAAAAGGAACTTTTATATGTTGAAGTAGACTTACAGGATCCTGGAGGTTTGGGATAATGTTAAGCTAAGATTGCCTCTTGCCTTTAGCAAAGTATTAACAGCGAGGCAGCTTAGGCCCTAGAAGAAGGTCACTGCACCTGTTTCAAGGTCTTGTCGGTGGGCTATAGGAAGTAAGGACATTTAATTTTTTCTTTTGCCTTTGTTTCCCACATCAAAACCATCTCGTGGGTTTGACTGCATGTTTGACAAAGCGACAAGGTCAATGTCAGGTTTCAGTGGGTGATCTTTCTTTTATTATTGTTTTCCATATTCCCATCCAGTAAAAGGCATCCGAGGGCATGGTTTAGGTTGGATTCTAGCAGTAGTTGGTAAACTTTTTCTGTAAATGGCCAGACAGTAAATATTTTATTTAGGCTTTGCACGCCATATAGTCTCTGTCACAACTACTCCCACTGTAGCACCAAAGCAGATATAGATAATACATAAACAAATGGGCATATTGTGTTTCAAGAAGACTTTACTTATGGGCACTGAATTGAATTTCATGTAAGTTTCCATATGTCCTGGAATATTCTTTGTTTTTTTTTTTTCCAACTATTTCATCATGTTAAAGCCATTCTCGGCTAGAGAGCAATGCATAAGTGGCTGCCCAGATGCGGCCCAAGGAAGGCAATTTGCTGATCCCTAGAGTACCTGAATGACTTTTACTAGGTCATTTGAGTTTCCTGAGTCTTAATTTCATTATCTGTGCAACTTGGCGTGTCAGATCTGCTTTACACGGGTTTCTGAGGATTAAGCGAATAAAATATGGAGAGGTGTATGCAGCACAGCCCTTTAAAAGTAAATATTCATATATTTAAATAATCGAATATACATTTATTATATTTATATATTGGATATTATTATACATACTATCGGCTATACTACCCTTCTCATACTATCTAAGAGAAACATAATAACAAAGACCACCAATGGAGAGCCTGATGCAAAACTGCCTTCAATAAAATGGACCTGCTTTCTTGTCTTTATTAAATACAATTGACAGGCAGCATTGCAGGAGTTTAGAATTTCATTTTTAACAAAAGAAAGCTTGAACTTTGACTCCGTGTTTCTCCTTTCCCTCTCTTAGTTGGGTGGATACAATGATAAATCGTTTCAAGAAGGGGGGCAAAAGGGAAGAATGAGTGGGGCACCCCGGGGTGGCTCCGTCCGTCAAGCACTGGACTCTCGATCTCAGGTCTTGATCTCCAGCTGCTGAGTTCAAGACCCGTGGTGGGCTCCAGGCTGAGTGTAGAGCCTACTGGAAAAAAAAAAAAAATTGAAGAATGGGTAAAAAAGGAAATTCCTCTTTGAAACTTCTTGCTCACCCAGAGACCTTTACCTGCCTCAAGGCAAGAGGATAAGGTGATCTTCGTGCCTTTCTCCTATCAGTGGTAGACAGGGCCAGCTCCTAACGAAAATTAAACTTGAATTGCTTGCCACTGTTGAGATCACTACAAATATTGCTGCTCCTTCTATGATTTGTTTGGGGAACATCCAAACAAAAGAATAAGCTCCTGTTCAAAACCTTTTACCTCTTAATTTTTATTTATTTATTTTTTAAGATTTTATTTATTTATTTGACAGACAGAGATCACAAGCAGGCAGAGGCAGGCAGATAGAGAGGAAGGGAAGCAGGCTCCCTGCTGAGCAGAGAGCCTAATGTGGGGCTCGATCCCAGGGCCCTGGGATCATGACCTGAGCCTAGGGCAGAGGCTTTAACCCACTGAGCCACCCAGGTGCCCCTCCTCTTAATTTTTGAAGAGCTAGTTTTCAGGTTATTAGAATGTAGACCGATGGGAAATTTACCAGCTCCTCCTTCATTTTCTGTTCTCTTAATCCTCTCGTTCCAGAAGGGCAGCACAACCTGGGGAGAAGCATGACTTCAGTCCATAGGCTTACCTACTTATCCCAGGAGCACCTAGGGCCTTGAACATTGTAGGAACTCAGTAATATGAAGTTTTTATTAAGAATTGTGTTTTTTAAAGTTTTATTTATTTAAGCAATCTCTATACCCAGCGTGGGTTTCAAATTCACAACCCCGAGATAAAGAGTTGCACACGGGCTAAGTGTCCCAAGAATTGTTTTTAATGAGGGGTGCCCGGGTGGCTCCATCATTAAGCATCTGCCTTTGGCTCAGGTCATGATCCTGGGGTCCTGGGATCGAGCCCTGCATCAAGTTCTGTGCTCGGCAGGAAGCCTGCTTCTCCCTCTCCCACTCCCCCTGTTTGTGTTCCCTCTCTCGCTTGCTCTCTCTCTCTCTCTCGCTCTCTGTCCAATGAATGAATGAAATCTTTAAAAAAAATTGTTTTTAATGAAGTTATTATTCATATTGAATAAATAATACTGAATAAATAGTTTTAGAATCATGTGGACCCACAGTTGATATCTCTGCCCTTTTCCTGGCCTCTGCTTCTTCCTGGCTTCAGCTATAAAAGCCACTTGAGCCAGAACCACTGGAATTGTTCTGCAGTTTAAAATGAGCCTATAGGCCCTGGTCTTCCACAATCAGCGCACAGAGATGGACACGGAAGCCTCCAGCAGAAACTTCTTCAGTTGTTCATTTTACTATATTGAGTAAACCACACAAATGAGATCTCGATTCCAACGATCTTCCTTATTTGTATACTATCTCTTCTAACAAGCCTTGCTGGTATTACTTTACAACTAGAAAGTGGATTAAAGCTTCTTAAATGGCATAAATTCACTCTAGCTTTACACTTAGCATTTTTATGCATTGGCTTTAGAGGAAGGGGTTTTCTTTTCTTTCTTTTTTTTTTTTTTTTTTAAGAATTTATTGATTTGACAGAGAAGGAGAGAGAGCACAAGCAGGAGGAGCAGCAGAGGGAGGGGGGAAGCAGGCTCCCCGTTCAGCAGGGAACCATATTTGGGACTCGATCCCAGGACACTGAGATCATGACTTGAGCTGAAGGCAGACACTTAACCCACCGAGCCACCCAGGTGCCCCAAGGAAGGGGTTTTCGCAACGGGCATTTCCACTTCAACTACTGCCATTCAAGACAAGATCATCATAGCTACAAGTGCTAACTGGTTAGTACAGGACTGATAATGACCATGGGAAACACTTCAAGGACATATGTTTGAGGTTGATGTAAATAAAGTGGGGAAATGTTTCAGACTTGGGGCAGGCGCCGGTCTGATCTTCAGCAGTATAAACATTAGGCTGTTAATCGTAGTGCCTCCCAACCTGCCCTTACACTTCCCAGGGGCGCCCCTCAGCTGAGCAGGAACACAGTAAAATTCTCAAAAACAGTTAAAATCTACTTTAATGCACCTCAACTTAAACTATATGGGGAATGGTGTAGATTAGACCTTACTAGTTTGGGATTGCCTTTCGCAGCAGGTTGAGCTCCTCCATGGAAGCGCTGGAGAATTCCCACCCAGGGGAACAATGGTTCTTGACTCCTATCCCTGCTTTTATGGGGAGCTCGGCTCTGTGCCAGGTGCTGTGTATTCAGTACTGACTGCAGACCCAGAAGTTCCTGTATGGGTGATTGTTACATCATTCTTTATATTTTTAATTAGCATAATAGCCAAAATATTCATCAACTCATGAATAACTAAGCAAAAGATGACACATCCATGTAATGGAATATTATTCAGCCACAAAAAAAGGAATGAAGTACTGATATGTACCTACTACATGAATGAGCCTTGAAAATATCACACAGAGTGAAAGAAGCTAGGCATGAAAGGTCGATTTTCTTCACCAGCAGGTAGAGTGGGATGGGTTGGGGGAAATGGGACTGCTAATAAGTACTGGGTTGCTTTGGGGGTGGTGAAAATATTCTAACATTGCTTGTGGCGATGGTTGTACAACTCTGTGAATTTACTAAAATATATTGAATTGTACACATGACATGCGTGAATAGTTGGGTGTGCAGATCACGTGCCACTGAAGCTGTTATTAGCACACAGACTGGGATTGGACTTGGAGTTCAATGTGGAAGGGCCTGAATGCCACGGAGAGCCATTTGGACTCTACTGTCATCCATGGGCAGCCATCAATATTTTCCCATGATCGGATGTTTGTTTAAGAAAAACCACTGTAGGGCGCCTGGGTGCCTCAGTGGGTTAAGCCTCTGCCTTCGACTCAGATCGTGATCTCAGGGTCCTGGGATCGAGCCCCTCATCGGGTTCTCTGCTCAGCGGGGAGCCTGCTTTCCCTCTCTCTCTGCCTGCCTCTCTGCCTACTTGTGATCTCTCTGTGTGTCAAATAAATAAATAAAATCTTAAAAAAGAAAAGAAAAGAAAAACCACTGTCTTAGCAGCATGCGTGATAGATGGAGATGAAGAAAACCTGATGTAGAGCGATGAGACTCTCCCAGATTTTGTAGAGAATTTGTAATAACGTTCCTTGTCTTTTGTTCTCATGGACTTCTTACCTCCATATCAAGAAGGTAAACCCTTGTCACTCCATTAGCCAGGGGAGTATCTGCTGGAGGGTCAAGAGCTGAATTAGTAATTTTACAATTAGAGATTGGTTCCTTTGCCTCTCCAACTGGAAACATAAACCTAGTGGTTCTCAAGCCAGGCAGTTTTGCGTGCCCCCCCCCATCTAAGTAGGGTTGCCAAGTAAGATACAGATGCCCACTTAAATTTGAATTTCGAATAAGTGGCGAATACCTTTTCGGTGTACATATGTCCTGAGGGGGAGGGACGTCTGTGACCCTAGGATATGCGACTTGAGCATAATGATGATTTTGAATTAAAGGTGTTTAAGAAACAGCCGGTACAGGAAGGACACACTGACCCTCCTCTGTCCCCCCAAAAGCAAGAAATAAATTGCAAGTAAAAGGTAGCTTCGTATACCAGGAGGATAGAGGCACCCTTACCACGAGAGATCAAGACTGTATAAACAAGCCTTGCTGCTGCTTCACTAGTTTATTAACATCAGCCCAAGCCCCTTTGTCTTGTCAATTCTCCACGAATTATTTCTTTGTCTGAAACATACAAAAGCTGCCTGCTTTGGTCACTTCTCCGAATCTTGTGTTTTTATGAGCTCTCATACAGACGAAATTACATTTGTTTTTCTCCTGTTCATCTGTCTTGTGTCACTTTAACCATTAGACCAGTCCAAGAAGCTGGAAGGGAAAAATACAAAGTTTTCCTCCCCTACAGTATTCATTGCTTATCTAAAGCTCAAATGGAAGTGTGCATCGTATATTTTTAGTTACTAAATCTGGACCTTTATCCCAAGGAGGCATTTTGCAATGTCTAGAGACATTTTTTTGGTTATCCCAGCCCAGAGCGGTATGGCAGGGAGGGGAGGGCTGCCGCCAGTGAATGGAGGCCAGGTTTACTGACTCAGCATCCCACGGTGCACAGAAGAGCTTGCAGGTCAGTATCTTGGAGGCTGTTAACCCTGCCTTAACCATGTATTGAGAGCTGGCTCTGAGATGAATAGTCTCCGAGAAGTAGCCCACGACCTCATGGCCTCAGGAAGGGAGGCCCTCTGGAAAAATGAGTCAGAGGGGAGATCTGGGGTGAGTAGTGGGAGATTGAACTGAACTGACTCCCTGTTGGGTGAGGACTAAGATGAGTCTTGGCTGCTCTGATGGGGGAGCGGGGGAGTCCACTGCAGCCCACCGGGCCGGGACGAATGGACCTCCTTGACCATCAGGGAAGCCATCAACAAGCAGGCAGAACTCCAAGCTCATCTTGTTCTGTATCTGGCGGCTGCTGCCACCAACCACAGCAGACTCAGAGCTCTGGAGCCACGAGGGACCCACAGCACAGCCTCCCAGCGTCACCCCCAGCCTGGGTGCACAGGCATAGTGAGGCCCCCACATGGCTCTGTTCCTGTGAAATGAACAAGCTTAATTTGAAGAACAGACAAGCTGAATGAAAGATCGCTTCCTCTTCCCAGTGAGAACCTGCCGATGCTGGACATTTTGCCATTGTCTCTCAACTCTCCCTTCCCCCAGACAGACAGTATAGCGTGCCGTGGCATTTGTCAGTTTCGTGCACGCAGTTGTCACTGCCGGCAACGCTGTCATGAACGCCAGCTCCTCGTCCCTTGTAGACCCGAGGCTGATAGACTCGATTAACTCCAAGCCCCAGCACATCGGTTCCTAAAATATTCCTTAAAAATGGCCTCCGCTTCACACTTTATTTTTAGTTGCCATTCTGTATGCAGTAACCCCACAGTAAACTGGTCCCCATGAGAAATTCTGTGCAGGAAAGGAGCCCTTCAGTCATTTAGAGGGTTCCTCCTCGACTGTGGGATGTTGCCTCAAGTGGTTCTGTCGAAAATAATTTAATTGCTCAGAGCCATCTCCAGACTCCCAAGATGTCAAACAATAGTTTCCTTGCAACAACACAAACCAGCACAAGGCTCCTCCATCTAGAGAGTGCTTAGGCTATAGAAACTCTTTAGAATGATGTTGGTACTCTTCCTTTGCTTGTGTCGGTGGCCGAGTTTCATTGGGATGTCTAGCTTTTGTTTCACGAATCTGTCCCAGAAAGTGAAGAAGATATCTAAAATGGGAACTGTGGTTTTTAAAAATAAGTATCAGGTTGCGTCGCTGTTGAGGAATCGAATAATTGATGCTGTGCTCATGATTCTTTTCAGAAAATCCCTCATAATTTCTCTTTTAAGTTTGCTTTTTCTTTTTTCTTCTACGATACATTTTTGATTCCTGGCTGCCTTAGAGGTCCCATGTTTCAGTGGTAGATTTGGATGACAAGTTGAGGGGCCCAGAGGAATCTGATAAAGCAAAAGTTAGAAACGATATTGCGCTGCGGAGAAGAGGTAGAGCTCTGCTCTGTAGAGTTGCTCTTCGGAAGCACGTGATGTATTTGTAGAGAATGGAAATTTCTTAGGGGGCATGAAAGTCCTTACATAAAACAGCTGTCTCTGTCCCCACTGGCTTTCTTTTAGTGACAGC